>NW_028263381.1:28586030-28940729 GCF_051168715.1 Poecilia mexicana
TCTACATTCTCGCCTAAAAACATTGTAAAAAATAAATTTGTGTAATTTTAAGTGTAATACAGCAAAAATTATTTTGTCGCCATTGCTGCTTCGGGGGTGTTTTCTAATTCGGGGGTGTTTTCTAATTCGGGGGTGTTTTCTAATTCGGGGGTGTTTTCTTTTTTGTTTGCTGCATTTAATTCGGGGGTGTTTTCTAATTCGGGGGTGTTTTCTAATTCGGGGGTGTTTTCTTTTTTGTTTGCTGCATTTAATTCGGGGGTGTTTTCTAATTCGGGGGTGTTTTCTAATTCGGGGGTGTTTTCTAATTCGGGGGTGTTTTCTTTTTTGTTTGCTGCATTTGATTCGGGGGGTGTCTTTTCTTTTGTTTGCATGTTTTCTCTTTTGCTGCGCATTTGCACCTGTCGGCCACCGTAGTATTTCCTTTTAACTCACGTAAAGCACTTTGAATTGCCTTGTTGCTGAAAATGTGCTATATAAATAAAATTACCATACCTTGTCATTAACCTAGACAAAATTATCTTTATGACAACTTGACATTGACCAAGAATCATATGTCATAAATATGTCATAATAATAGTCATGATGATTTGTTATTACACTATCAAAAGCTTTAACAAAAACTTAATATTCCCACTACCTGAAATAAAGTGAAACAAGTAGGACCACAATAAAGATTTCATTAAGCTTTATAACACTGTCAAATGATTTAATAACGGAGTCAATAATGATTTATTTTACATTCAGTAAAGTGGAACAAGTAGCACCAGTTATGAATATGTAATGAAATGTTATTACAGTGTCATTAATATTATCTCTTACCTCAAGTGAAGTGAAACAAGTAGCAAGTTATGAAAATATCATTAAGTGTTATTACAGTGTCAAATGCAATGCTAACAGAGTCACTGATATTAAGTCTTACCTCAAATGAAGTGAAACACACTGAACTACTTATAACTACCATCATAACTGTAGAACAAACCCTTTGAATATTGGAATAAAACAAAAGATAACTTGTTCTTCAAACAGAAGGTTTAACTTCTGGTCAGTATGTTGTTACTCTGAAAGAATGATTGAAAAACTAAAACAGAATTACTTAGATAGATAGGAATGGGATATTCTGATATTGATGTATGATGAGCACATTACAAAGCACACAGCCGTTCATAATTTATTTAATCAATTATTTACTAATATCAATACATATTTATATAACTATACAAACACAAATAAATAATGATTAATACTGAATACTATATATATAGATATATGTATATGTTTTTCAGCCGACGAGTTCTAGCTTCAGAGATTCAGCAGCTGAGATTGAGTCCAAAATCTGATGCGAGATTCATCCGTGCTGCAGTGAATCCGTCTCTCTTTAAATATATTTCCCACTTCTTCCTCACGTCGTGTCTTTAGGAAACCTTCAAAAGAAAAACTGTTGTCGCCTTCTGTCACCGTACTGCCACTAGCTCGCCACCAGGGGGTTCCCTCAGTCCTCTCCTGACACTCCACCTTGCGGGTGTGTCTGCACACACCTGCAGATCATCTGATCAATTCCAGGACTATAAGAGGAGCCTCCAGCCAACACTTCGATGCCAGAGTGTTGACCCTTGTGGTTTGATCGAGCCCTGGACCCGGGCTAATTCCGGAACCAGTCGAGCCCGCTAACAGGGATCTGGATCTCCTCGCCCTGGAAGGCCCTACGCTGCGAGCAGCACCGAGTCGACTCCCCTCTCCCTCGCTTCCCCTGAGCAGGCATTCTTTGGACCCAAACCCAGCCCCGGCGTTTCTGACCTGGCAGCTATTTATAGTTACTCCAGCTCAAATCACATTTTTTTGTTTTTGAATAAAACCCTTAACCTTCAGTTTTCTCCTGAGTGTCTGCTGCATGTGGGTTCGGAACATTCCAAAAACCATGACAAAAACAGAAGATTGGGGATGTGTCTTACTTTTGACAGAGTGAAAGAATTACACAGGTGGTAAATAGTCTTTACCACCTGTGTAAACTTTTCTAAATGTTACAACACATAATATAGTTTTATAATATGTTACATTGTTTTATTTCTAATATAGGCCCTTGTGTCAGATAATCTAAGTCAATGTTAGAGAATAATTAATTTTTTTAGATTTACAGAATCTCAGTTAGCCTTCATAGCGGGGCTGAACCCGTATTACACCAAGCACTGTAGCTAATATTAGCTGGTATCTCGCCGGTGGACATAAATACAGTAAAGTCATATTCTAATCACAAAATATACACAATAATATGTCCATCTTACTTGTGAAATGTTGTCTGTGGAGCCCTCACATCAATAATCCACAGATCAGAACAACAATATCCCTCAGTGCTGAGGCATCTTCTGCTGTTTTGATTGAGCAAAGTAAGGAGGGTATACCGCTCCAAGATGGCCGCCATATTTCTTTCGCCGGAGCGGCCAATGCGGGGTCTACTCCTGTATTATGTCTATGAACACAAGCCTCGAAGCGGGGCTTCATGAGCCACGCCCCCTTTTTACTCGGTACAAGCCTCGAAGCCTGGATTCAGATAGCCCATCACTATGAGGAGGACCGAGGAGCGAACTGACTGCCAGCTGAGAATCCAGGAATGGTTTATGTTTCATCTGCAGAGGCGAAGAAGGGACTCGAACAACCAGTGGGTAACAATTCACGGCGTCACGAAGGGAAGAATCCAGAAAGCCAGGGACTCGAGCTTCACAGGGGATTTCCAAGGTGTCACAAGGAAACACTTCAGAGAGAGGCAACAAGAATATATTACTAGAAGCATCTTAAGAGAAAACACAGGGAGCTAGCTCGGAGGGACGCAGAGTACCATTTACTGGCAGGTGTGAGTGTGTGTGTGTGTGTGTGTGTGTGTGTTTGTGTATGGTTGTTTGTCCTGTCTGTCTGTGTGTTGCCCTGCGATGGACTCGCGACCCGAAACGTTCGCTGGAGATAGGCACCAGCACCCATCCCTACCCCACTCCCTAGTGGGGTAGGGATACAGATGGGTATACATGGGTATACAAGGGTATACAGATGGATGGATTGTAGCCGGGGCATCTTGTCCTGGAAGTATGGTGCTGTGCACTCTTCCTCATGCCCATATATGGAAGACGCTGTGACAGAGCGCACCTGGTTTCTTAGGGAGACAGATAATCAGCATTTACATTTAAAAGCGGATAGATCGCTGCGGAGATCAGATCCCAGGCTGATGACTCGTGCAGAGGTATGTTAACACTTATCGTGAGGTGAGTTTAGAATTTATTTCTGACTCCTCCATTGATTGTTGTAGAGAATATTTAGAGAGAGTGACGTTAAGAGCGCCTTTAACCGGTTTCACTTTAGCAAAGGTAAGGGTCTTTTCTTATGATTATCTGGCTGCTTAATGTGCTTGTTTAACTTGATCTCTTTTGTGTGTAGGCTGGGCTGCTAATGTTTCAGTTTTTTATTTTTCAATTTCAGTTTTGTTTTAGTTTAGAATTTCTTTTTTTGTATAGCTATTGTTGATCAAAAGTAATGTGTTTTGTTTAGGGAAGGGGAGTTTCTATTGTCTAGGCTTGTTTTAAACAGGGACATATGCTGTCCCTGGGTCCCAAGCTGTTTTATTTAGATTGAGGAGACTAGTGGAAGGGGAGTTTTTTTTCCTTTTCTTTGCTGTATTCACCAGGGATTTTTGAGTGTTTTTGTTGGGGAACACTTTGGTGTATTTATTTATATTTGTTTTTTCCCTTATTATTCCTCCCCAAAGCAGTCTAATTTTATTTAATTGAGTTGTAACTATTTTTCAGCTCCAAGGTTCCCAGGGCCAGCATATATTCCCACTTTTAATGTGGTCATTTCTGCACAATAAAATAAATTGTGACTACATTTGAACTCAAAAGGCCTCTAATTTGCAGCAGTGCCTCTGTTAATTTTTACAAACTTATCTGTACAATCAGGTAAAATACAGGATCTGAGGTTCTCCACATAACAAAAGCTGTACACTGAAAAAAGTAAGCTATAGAATTTACCTAATAAATCTGAGGTAACAATTTGCATCGACTCTTTTGTGGTAAATTTAGTACCATATATTGAGTATAAAATAACTGAACAAAAAATACAGGTGCTGGTCATAAAATTAGAATATTGTGATAAAGTTCATTATTTTCCATAATGTCATGATAAAAATTTAATTGTCATATATTTTAGATTCATTGCACACCAACTGAAATATTTCAGGTCTTTTATTGTTTTAATTTTGATGATTTTGGCAAACAGCTCATGAAAACCCAAAATCCCTGTCTCAAAAAATTAGAATATTATGAAACGGTTCTCTGAACGAGCAATAAAAATAATCATCTGAATCAACAAAGTAACTCTAAACACCTGAAAAAGATTCCTGAGGCCTTTAAAAACTCCCAGCCTGGTTCGTTACTCAAAACCGCAGTCATGGGTCAGATTGCTGACCTGACTGCTGTCCAGAAGGCCATCACTGACATCCTCAAGCAAGAGGGTGAGAAACAGAAATTTCTGAACGAATCGGCTGTTTGCAGAGTGTTATATCAAGGCACCTCAGTGGGAAGTCAGTAGGAAGGAAAAAGTGTGGCAGAAAACGCTGCACAACGAGAAGAGGTGACCGGACTCTGAGGAAGATTGTGGAGAAGGGCCGATTCCAGACCAAATTAAATTTTCATCTCCATAAAACTTTTCAGCAGATGGAAGCATGAAGTGCTCCAAAATCTTCTGATAGCTGCTGCATTGATCCTGCCCTTGATAAAACCCAGTGGACCAACACCAGCAGCTGACATGGCACCCAGACCATCACTGACTGTGGGTACTTGACACTGGACTTCTGGCATTTTGGCATTTCCTTCTCCCCAGTCTTCCTCCAGAGTCTGGCACTTTGATTTCCGAATGACATGCAAAGTTTGCTTTCATCCGAAAAAAGTACTTTGGACCACTGAACAACAGTGGTCCAAAGTGCTGCTTCTCTGTAGCCCAGGTCAGGCGCTTCTGCCGCTGTTTCTGGTTCAAAAGTGGCTTGACCTTTGACCTGGGGAATGCGGCACCTGTAGCCCATTTCCTGCACACGCCTGTGCACAGTGGCTCTGGATGTTTCTACTCCAGACTCAGTCCACTGCTTCCCCCAAGGTCTGGAATCGGCCCTTCTCCACAATCTTCCTCAGAGTCCGGTCACCTCTTCTCGTTGTGCAGCGTTTTCTGCCACACTTTTTCCTTCCTACTGACTTCCCACTGAGGTGCCTTGATATAACACTCTGCAAACAGCCGATTCGTTCAGAAATTTCTTTCCGTTTCTCACCCTCTTGCTTGAGGATGTCAGTGATGGCCTTCTGGACAGCAGTCAGGTCAGCAGTCTGACCCATGATTGCGGTTTTGAGTAACGAACCAGGCTGGGAGTTTTTAAAGGCCTCAGGAATCTTTTTCAGGTGTTTAGAGTTACTTTGTTGATTCAGATGATTATTTTTATTGCTCGTTCAGAGAACCGTTTCATAATATTCTAATTTTTTGAGACAGGGATTTTGGGTTTTCATGAGCTGTTTGCCAAAATCATCAAAATTAAAACAATAAAAGACCTGAAATATTTCAGTTGGTGTGCAATGAATCTAAAATGTATGACAATTTAATTTTTATCATGACATTATGGAAAATAATGAACTTTATCACAATATTCTAATTTTATGACCAGCACCTGTATGTGAAATACTTAAAGAAATTGGGTAAAATTTACCTCATATTTATGTATATATTCAACAGCTACTTAGTTAGGTAAAACTATGTCTTGTTTGCTAGTAGGTAATACCTGATGATTACAAATAAGTTAATTAAAATCAGTTAATAACCATTACTTATTCTGAGAAGGTAAGACCTGCCCCCAAAAAAGACATTCAGATCATACACCTTTTCAATGTTTTTAATCCATAAAGTCATCAAAAACAGAAACGCAGAATAAATTGCAGCACAACAGTGTCACAGAACATTACAAACAGAACATTACATTTGAAGTTCTTAGGTTATAACGCAGGTTAATGAACCTGCGTTATAACCTAAGAACTTCAAATGTTTCAGTAATGTTGGATAATAAAACATATTCCTGTTTTAGGACATCCAGACTGCTCAATAAAAAAGGAGTAGATCAGAGAAAAGGAGAAGTGAGGAGAGAAGAGAAAATGAAAGAAGTGAGGTGATCAGAGCAGAGGTGCAAGGGATGTCCAGTCACATGAAGATTTTCTTGTATCTAAACTCTTGTGTTTCTTCAGCCACATACAACAGTGACTGAGCAAATCAGCAATCTGCAGGTGTATTTATACACAAATAACTGAACTGCCTTGTTTATAAGCAGCAATAATACACTAAATTATCCAAAAAATTAATAAAGTCCATTACAACAGCTTTACACAACATTTCAATGAATAAACCTGTTTTATAACTCACTATGCTAATGGCTTCAAATGTTCTTTCTGGATAATTTGTCAGTGCAAACAACAGTTTCAGATACCCCTTATTCTATTTTAAAAGCCACAAAATCCACACACTCTACAAGTCTGTGTGTGTACAGTATCAAACTTCTGGACAAAGACAAATCAGAAAATCAACATTCTTTAGTTTCTGTGCTTGCTCTCACTCTCAGAGATAGGATGAGAATAAAAGAAACAAACAAATGGGGAGGGAGAGTTCAAAATTCTTCAGGATTCACTCAGTGGTATTGACCAGACTGGCCAGTTTCTATTGCTTTTCCAGTTCTGTCAATGTGGAGAAATCAGAGAACAATGGAGTGGGCTGAGAGGCTGCAACATACTTATGTATCCATCTGTACATATATTTCTGTGTGTGGAGCAGAGGAGGGAAGAGGACAAAAATATAAAACTGTACTCCATTAAAAATATCTGTCCAGACAAAAGATCCTCTTGGAACAAGAGGGGAAATGTATGTCTATTGCATGAACTTGTTTTTGAGGCTGTGGACCTTCTTCAGTAGTTTTACCCCATCAAATTCCAAAAAAAGTTTTTGAAAAGCTTCAAATGTGTTCTTGAGCTGCTTTGAATAGTCAAGGTTGAGGGCATATATCAGTCCCATCAGCAGCACACATGCCTTTGTTTGGCTTCCACATCCTTCCATCACTTGGTTTCCCTCAGTCACTATCGACACATCTGATGGATCCTCCTCAGCCATGATGTTGTGCATCATGATCACCTTCATTGTTTTGTCTGTGTAGTCCTCACATTCCTACATGTTAAAAAGAAAGAAACAAAGAAGATGCACATTATTAATTACATACAGTAAGACAGAATTGCTTTAAAAAAGGGTAGTTTAAGTTGGTAAGGAGCTCAACTTTGTTCACAACAAAGCAATTCTTTACAAATTATTTCACTTTTAATTCACGTATATCAATAATGACATATTTGTGGAAAAAAAGTAAAATAACAAATGTCATTTATAGTGTCCAGTGCATCTTGGAACCAGCAGCCCCTCCTTTAGACCGCAGCTTTAGCATGAATGTCTCCTCCAAGGAAAATGTAGTGATACGTCTGAACTCTTCCTTGATCTAGGTAATAAAAGGACAAAAATAACATTTTAAATGAGACCAGATCTCATAGGCATGGGCATGCAGGTAATCTGGAGAGTGGATCATTTTGTTTTTAAACAGACCGCGGCGGAGACCGACTAGCTGCCATGTTAAGGGAGCTAACAGAGCTAACGGGTAAACAACATAAAACACGTCAGTCATTTCATATGTTGGTGACATATTAGTATAGTAGTATTTTAAGACTGAGGCGAAAATACACATTGACAGCAGTGTATTTCGGTGCAGCGTGAAGTGGGAGCAGAGACCTGCAGATACTTAATGACCATTATACCTTAACCACACTCGTCGAAAGCTGAACTATCCCCTTTACAGTCTATCTTAAACATCCGCCCATTCAATATATTAGAAAAAGCTGGAGTTGACTAGTTTCTAACCTTAAAACCAGCGGTCAGACACAGTCATGCATGCTAGCTAATGTTGTAAAAAGCACACCGCGAACACATTTCATTGCAACTTGGTTGTCCAGACAGTTAACGGTCATGGTGGCGCCAGGGACAGATTCAAACTTTGATTTCAAGTAATGGCATGTTACACAGATGCATACTGAATATAAGTGAAGTGAAATATCTCATCATTTCAAATATTACAATTTGCCTTCGTGCTATTATTCACAAATAGCTTACCTTCAGCTCACGGTTTGATGGCAGAGAGGATCCAGAGTTCTTCTTCTTCTTTTGTTTTTTATTGGCGGCTGGCATCCAACTTAAGGTGCATTTACCGCCACCTACCAGACTGGAGTGTGGTCATCAGAGATCTCAGAGGGAATTAAATCCACCTCAATGATGTGTAGGATGTGCAAATTCACATCCTAACACACTCATTAATACCTGAATTAATGCATGAGCATGCACTGGCATACACACAAATACTTGTTCATATCCTAAATACGACTCATTAACCCAGTGTTATTTAAGAACCTAAATAAGAGATTTCTAACATAACTTGATTTATTATCTAATAGATTAATCATAGACAGTCCTATATTCTTTCTGCTTAGTAACGACTTTAAAATCTGGCATTCCTCTGAGTATTTCACATTCTAACAAGACATGCTCCACTGTTTCCACCTGATTGCAATAATTACAAGCCCCATTCTCATGCTTTCCTATTTTAAAGAGAGAACTATTAAATCCAGAATGTCCAATTCTAAGTCGAGACATAACTACTTCCTCTTTCCGCCTTCCACTCAGATAATTACTATCTCCCACACTCTTTTGAATTGTATATAGTTGTCTCCCATTATCATGGTTATCCCATAGCTCCTGCCAAATCTTAATCATTTCTTTTTGAATAATAGATTTACCCTCATTTTACTCAAAGGAATATTCAGATGAACAATATCTGATTTCAAGGCCTGCTTAGCTAGAATATCTACTTCCTCATTTCCTTCTATACCTACATGAGCAGGAATCCAGACAAATTGAACCAAGCATTTATTGTTATGAAGATGAACTAATAATTGATATATTCTTAATATCAAATCTAATCTGCTAGATTTACCAGATTTAATACTTAATAATGCTGCTTGACTATCTGATGCTATGATAAATGTACTTACTTCCCTAGTATCATTACCAAGCAACCATTCTAAGGCCAATATGATGGCTGATAATTCAACTGTAAAAACAGCTAAATGGTCAGCTGTTCTCCTCTTAATCAAGACTTTATGGTGTGGGATATTCACTGCTGCCCCAGTTCTACCACTATTTGGATCTTTAGATCCATCTGTATATATAATTATGTTGTCTTTATATCTTTCAAAATATCTATTAACTACAACCCATTCTGGAGTCTTTCCCTTTTTAAGAATTTCACTTAATTGAAGATCAACTTCTGGAGTTAGAAATAACCATGGAGGAATTTCAGATTGAGGAACTGTAACACTACACTGGAGCATAGTTAAACCAAGCTGTTTAGCCTTTATTTCCCCAATCCATCCAAAACTATTACAATTTAATTTATGATGTTCCCAACATTCCTTCAGCACCATCTTAGTTGGATGATCACACTTATGTCCTTGTAGGTTCACCCAGTACATGTACATTAATTTCAACCTTCTTAATCTTAAAGGAAGCTCACCAGTTTCTACTTGTAAAGCAGCTAAAGACGATGTTCTGAAAGCTCCACAACAAATCCTCAATGCTTGTGTTTGCTCACTATCAAGTTTTCTCAAATGACTGTCAGCAGCTGCCATATATGCTATACACCCATAATCCATAATAGATCTCATGAGCGCCTGATTAACTCCCAACAATGCACTTCTTGAAGCTCCCCATTCCTGTCCTGAGAGACATCTTAACAAATTATTCACTTTTTTACATTTATTTTGAACTGATTCTATTTGATGTTTCCAAGTTAAGCTTTCATCAAAGATGACACCTAAAAACTTCACTGTTTTCACTTGTTCAAGTTTATGTTTATAAAGATTCAGCTTAACTTCCTTATGTCTTCTATAAAAGCAAATTACTTGAGTCTTTGCGATTGACATCCTAAAACCCCATTTATTAGCCCAACCTTCCACTTTCAAAATGGCAGCCTGCATCTTTTTCTGTAAATAAACCAGATTATGTCCCCGAATCCATAGAGCACCATCATCTGCAAATAAAGATTTGCCTATACTACTATCTATCTCATCAAAAATGTCATTAATCATAATATTAAAGAGAATTGGGCTACACACACTACCTTGGGGGGTACCATTCTCAACAGCATATCTAGAAGAGAAATTCACCCCAACCCGAACTTCTATTTCTCTACCAAACAAAAAATCCAATTATAAATCTTACCTCCTATACCAATTTTCCCTAATTTAATCAATAATCCTTCTTTCCATAACATATCATATGCCTTCTCAATGTCAAAGAACACAGCTATCACTAACTCTTTATTCGCTTGAGCTTTTCTTACTTCTGACTCTAGACACAGAACTGCATCCATCGTGTTTCTCCCTTTACGAAAACCACTCTGGAATGGACAGAATTTATTTTTACTCTCATTAAAATAATAAAGCATATCTGTAACAATCCTCTCCATTATTTTCCCTAATTGAGATGTAAGAGCTATAGGTCTATAATTTGATGGGTCTGTTGCATTTTTACCAGGTTTTAAGATGGGAATTATAACTGACTGTTTCCATTCTGCCGGAATTCTCCCAGTCATCCAAATCAGGTTAAACAATTTTAATATAACAGTAAGAGATGAATATTTAACATGTTTGAGCATTACATAACACACTCCATCCTTCCCCGGAGTTGATTGCTTAGCATTATTAATAACTTTTTCTAACTCATACATAGAAAAAGGCACATCTAAATCCTGGTTTGAGACTTCTCTCCTAGTAGTAACTTCTGGATTTACATCCAATAAATCTAATTTATTACTTTTCATTTCTTCAGATAAATTTTCTGAACTATTCACCTTAATTAACGTTACTGCTAATAATTCAGCTTTTTCTTTATTACTAACCGCTATTTTCCCATTTAATTCTAAAACCGGTAAGGAAAAACTCTTTTTAACACCATTCATTTTCTTAATAACTCTCCATACCTCTGACAGTTTGGTCTCTCTTCCAATGGAATTACAGTATTGCCTCCAACAAGCCTTCTTAGCTTCTCTAATAGTCTTCCTAACTATATAGCTTGTGCTTTCTTATATTGAATTAGTGCCTCAAAGGTATGACATCTTCTTACCAATTTAAAAGCTTTATTTCTTCCCCTTATAGCAATACTACATTGCTCATTCCACCATGGAGTAGACTTTTTATTTCCTCTTCCCTTTGATTTAGGAATTGAACTTTCAGCTGCATTAATAATGACAGACTTAATCTTTGAATAACACATCTCCACATCACAAAACAAATTCTCATCCAGATTATTAAATTGACTATCAACTAAATTTTTAAATAACTCCCAATTAGCGTTACTTAACTTCCATCTTGGAATCTGTCCTTCCTCTTCTTTTATCACTTCAGAACCAACTGAAACTAGAACAGGAAAATGATCACTGCCCATTGGAGAATCAATCACCTCCCAAGAAGTAATTCCAGCTAATGTATTTGAAACCAATGTTGGGTCTAAAACACTCTTTAAATTCCTACAGCAATCATACCTAGTAGTGCTGCCATCATTAACTCAAGAAATTCTTCAATAGTCAATCCATTTGCATCTGTATTAAGACTCTCCCATAAAATATTATGAGAATTGAAATCACCACACCATACAGTCTTACCTACATTTTGATCATTTACTTCATTGAGATTTTGAATGGACAACTTCTTGTTAGCAATATAAAAATTTATCACCGACATTTGGTCATTTTCTATCCAAATCTTAATAACTATTGATTCATAATTTTCCCCTATTGATTCCACTTTATATCTTATACTGTCTAGTACAAAAGTTGCTACTCCCCCTCGTCTTTCTTTTCTATCATTCCTAATTGATGTATACCCAGAAATTTTGAAATCCAGATGAGGCTTAAGCCAGGTTTCTTGAATGCAAATCAGGTGAGGTTTAACTGTCAAATCTGAAATATATTTCTTAAACTCTAGACCATTACTAATAAGACTTCTTGCATTCCACTGGAAAATAATTAA
Organism: Poecilia mexicana; assembly: GCF_051168715.1. Classification (NCBI taxonomy): domain Eukaryota; kingdom Metazoa; phylum Chordata; class Actinopteri; order Cyprinodontiformes; family Poeciliidae; genus Poecilia; species Poecilia mexicana. The sequence continues at coordinate 28,598,210 of NW_028263381.1, forward strand.
CATAACGAAGAGGGGCCGCCACTGCATGATTGAGGTTGAGAAGATTTTGTCTCATTTAATTTTTTCTTTATTGATTCCCAATTAACATTTTTACAATCAAGATACTTTTGGGCTGCCTTCACTATTATTTGAATTTTTTCCGTTTTCCTTTGTGTTTGAGCAGTGCAGTTAACAACTTCAACCATGAACAATACAAAATCCTCCTTTGTCATGAGTAAAGTGTCACCTTTAATCTTAGAGCATTCTGAACAATTAGATCCTTCTTTTCCTCCTCCAGACACTTTCTTTGGGTATATTGATTGAACAGGAGCTTTTTTCGTTGCTTCCGCATAAGTAATGCCAGTAGTGACTTTGATTTTCTGAACTTCCTCAGCTCTTTTACTAGCTATGCATCCCCTAAATCCTGAACTATGCCCACCTCCACAATTACAACATTTCAGCGGAGCCCCTTCCTCACATTTCCCATACTCATGATCCCCAGCACATCTCCCACATTTCTGTTTCCCCTTACACACTGCCGCGACATGTCCAAATTTCTGGCATTTAAAGCACCGCAGCGGCAGAGGAATAAATGGTCGGGCATCATAGCTCATATATCCCACAAACACTTTATCTGGCAGTCTGTTCTCTTCAAATTTTAACATGATAGAAAAACTATCACTCCTCTCTCCATTTTTATTTCTTTTCAATCGTTTGGCTTCCACCACTTTCCCTCCTGAAACATTAGACTTGATCTCATCAACTGGCACATCAGGTGGAATCCCCGAAATGACTCCGCATACATACTTCTTGTCATCCAAAAGTCTTCCTCTCACATTCTCACCAAGGATTCTTTTTATATTCAGCGCCCTTTCTTTTTGTTTAATATCATTACAGATAATCAATAACGATCCATCTCTTAATATTTTAACAAATTTCACCTTTCCAACCAGTGAATTGATTTCTTTTGTCAGCTTTATTGGATTCCACTTGCCAAAGGACACACCCTCTTTGACAAACTTCAGAACTATTTTAAATTCTGACATCGTAACAGTTTCTCCTTCAGCCTCGGAAACAGATGATTCTATTTGTTGTCTTGATTTTTTCCGTTTATGCTTAGCTTTTTGAATATGCCAAGGTCCTTCATTATCCACATCATCAGCACCCTCTTCCATTTCCGCAAAATCACTACCTGATACATTTCCCTCTGACATCCTTCCAACCATTCACAGTCTGATCGTGCCTCTTCCGCCTTTGCTCCCAATCCTGCCGACGTCCGCGAGCTCGTCTCCCCCCTCCAGGATCCAGAGTTCCCTGTCCTGCTCATTCAAAAACGGACTTCTTCTTCTTTTTGTTTTAATGGCGGTTGGCAAGCAACTTAATGGTGTGCATTATCGCCACCTACTGGTACGGAGTGTGGATCAGGACGCGTGCACCGGACTCAAGATTCGGGGGTATATTTGGGGCCTGCCATAAGCAATGCATAGGGAGAGCAGTGACTGACCTGCAAAGCAGGTCAGTCACTGCCTCCATAGGTCAGTCACTGCCTCCATGCATTGCATGGAGGCAGTGACTGACCTGCAAAGCAGGTCAGTCACTGCCTCTATGCATTGCATGGCAGGCACCTATTGTTCTACACCCAATAGAATGTCTCTTTATTATAGCTTATTTATTATTCTTCCACTACCGTTAATGCGGCTCGTACCCCTGCGTGCCCACCAACAAAAGTGGTATCAAAACGAGCGGCTCGATCCCGGCATTGGAGCTATTACTTTTAGTGGGATTCTGAGATAAAATGACGACATAAATTAAAAAAAACGAAAAAACTTTAATCTGAGGAACTCGCAGCATCACTAAGATTTCTCTCTGAAACACACACACAGGACAGTGGAGGTCTGACTCCAAAACTCTCTTTAACTCCCCCTCACAGGCACAAAAAGCGGCCTATTGATCTCAAAGTTGGTCATGACATAGATACACATGCCTGCTCCCGTAAAATGTTTTCAAAATTTTCCTAGGGCTTATGGTTTTTTGTCAGGGCCCTGAGACCGACGCTGGGTGTCTCACAAGTATAGAAACCAGGGAGAGAGCCAGCCCAGGTGCAGATAATTAATTACCATAGCAACGGGTCCTAGACAGAGGCAGTGAGTAATCTCTCAGCGCTGAATCAGATCTCACAATGCATTGTGGGAATAATACATATTTCCTGTGACTTTTCATGTTTTGCTTACATAATTATTATTTGTCTGAATTTTTGAGTGTAAATTAAAATCTTTACTATGAAAATTTAAATTGTTTTTAGAAATTAACTATTACCAACTTTCTTCATGTTTTTTATTTTGGACCATGAGTGAGAACCACATGTGCGAAGCTTATAGTCGTCGGTCTCGCTTTTCAATGGTAACACATATATCATAATATACCTGACAATATTCACAGCTACTCTGTGCTAGTGTTGGGTTAAGTATGTCAGACCTGCGTATATCTATTTTTCATGACAAATTTGAAACGCTGGGTTTAAAGGGATGGGCACAGGTGGCAGGCCCCTTAAAATTCCTGCAGGAATTTTCTAGTTTACTCTATTTTCCTATGTAACAGGTTTTTACTGTTAATGAATGGGTAGCATATGTATAATTTACCAATTATTTTATAATTCCTTAGCTAACTGAAAAAATCTATTACATTTTATATGATGTTTTAGATCAAAATCTAAAAAATCCAAAATCGCTTTTTTCAGTGTACCCAAGGTCACAGATTATAACGATAGTTTATGGGCTCTTTGCACCTAAGGCGTTGACGTCACATCTCCAGGAGCTAATGCGGCTCACTTTTTTCCGCTTTGAGTTACCATGACTGGTAGAAAAGACTAAGTCGTATTTCAGATGCAAAAAAACAATACTATTAACATCGTTGTCTTCCTAATATAATGGGCTTTTAAGTTTTCGTTAATTTCCAAGCGATCCTGAATTAAGAAGATGGCTTGTAAATATCTGTCGCTACCAGCTAACGCCGCACAGCAAAGTTTGCAGCCTTCACTTCACTCCGGATCAGCCTAAAACTACCGGGGATACGGATGGTAAATAAAGGAGCCTCCCTGAGTTATTTCCATGGAATCACTTCTGTATTCAGCCTGAAAGAGTTTATGGTAACGAGAGAGCAGACCAGAGCCAGACAGCCGAGCAACTGATCCGCCTGTACATACTGCTGTAAACACCGTCCTATCTGAGCTCTTCACAAGAAACATGCAAAGGTATTAAAACGAAATAACACGGAGACATGAAGCAACACGGTCATATTTTTCTAAAAGCAGCAACTTTGAACCTGAACAGCTGAACCAGATCTCTGACACCAGAGCTGCGCTACTGTTAAGCTATCAGGCTTGTTGAGCTTCGTCAGGCTTCGGAAGTAAAAAGTCCGAACCATAACCTCCCTGTTAGTCTGTGACACTAACGACAATAAACAAATAAGATAAATACATTGTCGTTAGAATGTTTAGATACTTAAATAGCACATTTTACAAGAACAATGGAGAATATTGCCTACTAGCATAAGCTAACGTTAATGTTAGCCACAAAATTTAAGTAAAACTCACCTTCGTGTCAGTGAATGTATAACGAGGATCTTAAAACCTTTCTCCAGCTTACTTGTTGGGGCTTCGGATCGATGTACAAACCTTGGCCAAGCCCTGAAAGCACCTAATGTAAATGATATTTGTATTGGATCGGAAACAATCGAGCCGCTTTACCCCGAACGCGGAAGCTGAGGTGCAAAGAGCCCATTGGCGTAAGTGACCTTGAACATAAAAATAAAGTGCCACACTAGAAATTTGTCTCTCTAAAATACGGAGTAATAAAGAGTGAAACGATGCAGCTGTGGTCAACTTTCTAATGGAGATGCTGTTTTGTGTTGACAGTGAACTACATAATACTAACTAGTTGTGATGTGAATTTTTTTTAAATTTGGATTTTAAAAAATCATAAAGTTTGTGTGGCAAAAGCCACACAAACTTACACAAAGATGTAAGCCTATTGGCTTACATCTTTTGATTGCATTACCTAAATCCACAAGTTTTAGCATTTTAAAAGATAAGTGCTAGTCATGTCACAATTCAGACCTGTGCTAGTGGGTGGTACGATCTAGAAACAGACTTCAGATATGTTAAATGATCCATTTGATGTAATAACTTCCATAATGTTCCTAAAAATAGAAAGGGTCTGGATTCTTATAGGTTAAGTCTGGGTTCGCTGATTGGAGTTTTCTGGCTGATCGCTGATTATTGATCTTTAAAAAGCCTGACATGCCGATTCCACTTTTGGTCAAAACCAATTTTTCTTTGAAATGTTGCTAAATTCCCAACCCCACTAGGGACAAGGGCATAAGAAAGTGGATGGATGGATGTTGCTAAATATAGCAAGAAAGCTGCTGAGTTGGCAACAGTGGGATAACTACTTTTAACTGTAAACGAGCAGACATGACCTATTGGGCCGGTCTGTCAGCCAAAAGTCTGTCATGGCAGATCTGAAGAGGACAGTGGCTGATTTTTAGACCTTTGTTGAGGTAGGTAATACTGGGGGATAAGATCAGCTTCACATATCACCGATCTCCCAAATTCAGGAAATCAGCACCGACAAATCAGTTGGCAAATAAATGTATTCTATATAATGTCATATGCATCAGATATAATATAATTTATATAGAATATAATGTATTGGAATAAGTTTATAGCAGGTGTGCAAATTATCTGACTGTTGATTGGATCAATCAATGCAAAAAAGACATTTGCACTAATATGAAAATATTAGTGCAGGAATAGAGGGCCCCAAAACCAAATTTCACTAAGGGCCTAAGGACTGTCCTTGCATGAGATCAGCTATAGACTACGGCAGTATTGTATAAGGAGCAGCAGCTAAAACATTACAAAATGCAGATCGATTACAGAGTAGGGCATTGCGTATATGTACATGAGCAGTGAAAATGATACCCATTAATGCTCTTTTTTTTTTTTTTTTTTAAAGGTTTTGTTGGTTCTAGTGGCCTTCATCTGAAAGTAGCCCCACAGGAAAGAGGGCAATGAGAGAAGGGGAAGATATGCGGCAAACGTCACCAGGCCGGGAACCGAACCCGCGACCACTACAGCACCCCTATTAATGGTCTGTTAATGGAAACTAGAGTGACTCCAATAGAAATAAGAATAAAATTCTCTAGTATATTGGACAAAAATTAAAGTTGGTAAGGAAGATGATGTAACTTCAAGAATTTTACCACTGTCGGGAATACTCAAAATTCCAAAGTAATGACTTTCAATATATTGTGGACAAATGGGCTAAAATGTATGGATTAGAGGATAAGGAAATAGTGCGGTTTAATTTGATTAGTAATGTTCCTCCATGGATATTTCCAGAGGCAAATGTAGATGAGACTTCTTAAAATGAAAAATGATGGGAATCTAAATGAAGTAAGGGTAAAGACGGATGCATATTTAAGAAACTTATATTCTAATTAGCTTACAAAATATTCAGATGGTTCTAAGAACACAAAAGGATGTGGGTCAGAATAGAAATATTTATTCCAGAGTTTAAAATTTATATTTCCAAACGCTTATCAAACCAACTATCTGTTTTTACAGCTGAAGTGGAGACAGACATAGTAAGCTTACAGTGGGTAGAAGAAGTTTGACTAGATAGGATGGTTTGCACAGATTCCAAAGCACTAATAGAGAGCATTCAGGGAAAATAAATAATATAAAAATATTTAATATTAGAAATTCAGCACAATTTATTTGGATTACACTTGGGTGGCATTGATGTTTGGCTCTATTGAGTACCAGCACATGAAGGTGTAAAAGGCAATGAAAAGACAGATAAATTAACTAAAACGGCTTTAGAGGGGGCAATAACAATTACAATTTCTTTTGGGGATGAGGAAGAGAATTCAGTTAAGAATAAAGAAATAGAATTATGGCAAAAAAAAAAAAAATAGGAATGAAAATAAAAAAAGGAGTTTATATCAAAATACAAATGTTAGTGTCAGTTAGAAATATTAGTGAAAGAAACGGAAGGGAATAAATAATGAGATTGAGTCGGTCATACCTATGTAACAGACATTTTATGTCTAATTGGGAGAAAAAGATGATAAATTTGAAGGATGTGGAGAAAAAAAAAAGTAGAACAGATATTGATGAATTGTAAAACGTGAGCCTGAAAGGAGGCTGCACAGTGGCGCAGTTGGTAGAGCTGTTGCCTTGCAGCAAGGAGACTCTGGGTTCGATTCCCAGCCTAGGCCTTTCTGCATGGAGTGTGTCCTGTCTGTCTCTGTGTCACCCTGCAACAGTCTGGCGACCTGTCCAGGGTGACCCTGCCTCTTGCCCAGAATGTTAGCTGGAGATGGGCACCAACAACCATCCCGACCCCACTGAGGGACAAGGGTGTAAAGAAAATGGATGAGCCTGAAAGGAAGAGATTGAGAAGGAGAGAAAAAGAATTGAATTTAAAATGAATACTAGGAACAGAAGAAAAAGTAGTGGATATTTACAGATTAATTTCATTTATCTTAATACAAAATTAAAAAATAGAATTTAATGGATGTAGTGTTGCTACTCACTTGTGTAGAGTAGGTGGCGGTAGGCACCTGAAAGTTGCTTGTGATCTGCCATTATATAAAAGAAGACCTAAAAGAAAAAATAAGAAACGTCGCAATACTCCATTAGATTTTAGTAAGCATGTTTGTGGAGATGCATAGTGGGAAAAATTGATCAGTTAATGCAATACAGGGAAGAGAGAACACTAAAAGGAAAACTGATGAAATTTTAAGAAGGAGGGAGATTAATACTGATGATGAATTATCCTTCCTCTATTGGAGAACTGAAAAGAGCTTTGGATAGAACTAGGAATCATGCTCCAGGTCAAGATGAAGTCTGTTATATTATGCCAACACATGTGAGTGATGACATTTTAAATAAATTATTAATTTTATATAATAAGATTTGGAAAGAGGGGAGTCTGCTTTGTAAATGGAAAGAAGCAATTGTTACTCCACTAAAGTAACCTGGGAAAGATCTTCGTAATCCTGGAAACTACAGACCAATTGCTTTAGCGTCTAATATGTGTAAATTAGGGTTGGGGAAATTAATACAATATTTGGAGTCAAGAAATACAATTGCTCCTTATCAGAGTGGCTTTTATAGAGGGAGAGGAGCAACAGATCCTGTTTTATGTTTAGAAGATGATATTATAAAAGCTCAGATTAATAAGGAAACTGTTGTTGCTGTGTTTTTTGATGTAGAAAAAGCATCAGATATGCTATGCAGGGAAGGGTTAATGATTAAATTACATCAGATAGGTATAGGAGGTAATATGTTTGATTGGATATGGGATTTTCTATGTGATAGAAATATTCAAGTCAAAATAGGATCTCATGTTTCACAGTCATGTAAAATAGAAAATGAAATTCCTCAAGGAACTGTGGTAAGTCCAACATTAAAGATATTTTTTAAAGAATTATCTATTAGTTTTGGCAAGTCACTTTTTGCTGATGATGGAGCATTATGGAAAAGGGGGAGAAATGTAGAACATTTTATTTTAAAACTTCAGGAAGGTATAGATAAAGTGGGTAAGTATGGGGTAGAGTGGAGCTTTACATTTTCAATTGAGAAGACAAAAGTAATGTTTTTTACAAATAAAAAAAAAATTGGGGTTGATAAGTTGTATTTATATGGGAAAGAGTTAGAAAGGGTTAACCGTTTTTGTCTTTTGGGAATAGTTTTTGATAAGAAACTAACTTGGGAAAATCACATAGCACATATTATGGAGAAAAGTAAAAAGGTGTTTAGCTGGGTTGACATGGGGTGCAAATTTTTGAATCACTTAAAAATATTTGTGTCACCAATTTGATCAAGAACAGATTATGGGAGTGTGGTGTATGGTTCAGCGGCTAAAACTAGGTTAAATAAATTAGATGTTCTTCAAGCCAGAACACTGAGAATTTGTTTAGGGGCAGTTAAATCAACTCCAGTATGTGCTTTACAAGTAGAATCAGGAGAAATACCATTATGTGTCAGAAGACAACAGATAATGATTAATTATTGAATAAATTTAAAAGGACATAATGAAGATCATCCAGTTAAGAAAGTATTAGAAAATTGTTGGGAAAAAGGAAAGGTACAAATTAATAGTTTTGGGTGGGTTGGGGATAACAGAGCAAAAATATTTAATGTAATAAAGAATTTAGTCCAACAGTATTGTGGCCTTTGAGACCTACATGGACATGGGAATATTTTAATGTTGACAGATCATTATCAAATATTAATAAAATAAATACTGTTTAATAGATATTTGTCAATAATTTTATAATCAAATACAGAATAAATATGATTTGCAAATTTATACTGATGGTTCGAAAGACCCCAAAAATGAAGCAACCAGTATAGCAGTAGTGATTCCTGATTTAAAGATTAATATTTCAAAAAGAACATCTACTTATTTGAGTATATATTTATGCAGTAGAATTGTGTGGTATATTATTAGCTTTAGAATGGGAGGAGGATACCAATCTAAGTAAAATAATATTTAGTAGTGATTCATTATCTGCATTGTTGAGTATTGAAAAGGGTTGTACAAATAATCATCAAAATATATGAGATTATGGCTGTTCATCATAGGATATGTGAAAAAAATAAAAATGTAATATTATTCTGGACTCCTGCTCATGTAGGCATCATGGGTAATGAAAGAGCAGATAGGTTGGCTGAGGAGGCAATTAAAAAAGAAGATATTGATATGCCAATAAAGTTATCTAAATCTGAAGGCAAAAGTATAGTTTGGAGAGAAAGCAAGAAGATATAAAAAATTAGATGGGATAATGAAATAAATAGAAGACATTTATATAGGATACAAAGTACAATTGATGTAGTGAGGGTCAGGGGAATAAACAGGAGGGAGGAGATAATTATAAATCGAATAAGAACCGGGCACAGTTTTTTAAATGGAACTCTTTTTAAGATGGGGAAACATCTTACTGGTTTATGTAGTTGGTGTGATACTGTAGAAACGATGGAACATGTTTTTATTAGTTGTAGAAAATATGCAAATCAAAGACGATTATTAAAAACGGAATTAGATTTTAATAGGGAATTGAAATTTGAGAATGTGGTTGATCAATTAAATAGTATTGAGGGGAAAAAGAAGATTTTACGTTTTTAAAAAAATACTGTGGTCTTCATGAGAATTTGAGGTATAGATATTGGGATCCAATAGATGGCAGTAATGCAGCAATAATGGATGCAAGTTGCCGTTAAAACCTAAAGAAGAAGAAGACGATACTCCATTGGCCAGCAGGATGATACGTAATATTTTCAACGAGCCGCCATGTTAGAAAGCCAACCCCTTTCTTTCATTCGGTGAGGAGGAGACTGCATATACTTTAAAGAAAGAAGTGGCAGTTTAGAGGTTGAATCTGACCAAACGCACATTTATAGAAGGCATATTTGTTTTGCCAGGGTTCTCTAACGCTAACAGTGACTTAGCCGCTCTCCACAATGGCGACTGCAACTCCCACCGCCCACAGAGGCACATGCGGCGGCAGCGCCACACCGCTAAGTCCGACCAGAATAACCAGGCTGCAGGAAAAACAACAGCTCAGAGACCTCAATGACCGTCTTGCTGTTTACATCGATAAAGTTCGTAGTTTAGAGTCTGAGAATGACGTACTTCACCTCCAGATTAGCGAAAAAGAGGAAACTAGGAGTCGGGAACTCGGTGGACTGAAAGCACTGTATGAAACGGAGCTAGCCGACGCCAGGAGGAGTTTGGATGACTCCTCCAAGGAGCGGGCCTGGCTGCAGATTGAGTTGGGAAAGGTCAAAGCCGATCATGAACATCTTCAACAAAAGTAAGCTCTAAATTCATGCTGTCATTCTGTGTAACACTTACGCAACTCTGCAAATGCTTCACAAAACGCATTACTCAAACTTTCGAGCCACTTTTGAAACATTACACGGTCAAGTGAATCTGGGCGTTAGATTGGATGTTTGCACTGGGAACGTCATACGAGTTCAGCCTAGATAAAATTGGTTTAGATTTGATTTGATAGTTTGAAATCCGGGAGCTAACTTCAGCTTCAATGCTATGGCGTACGCAAGCTAAATTACTTCAAACTAACTTCAGTTAGTTTGAAGTTGGATATTGGATATTTGCGCTCCGCGGAGTAAGCGGTGTCTAGCTTAAGGGTGATCCGATTCATGAACGCTAATTTCGGCCAGCCGTTCTCGACCGTTCCCCCTTCAAACGCTTGGAGGTTCACTTGGGGACTGTCAACAAATTAAGTCATTTTAAATATTTTTAATATTACAAAAATATAGTTTTCTTTAACCGCTTTCAAATCCTTTCACCGAATGACTCAAAATCATTTTGAAATTGTTCTAATAGACTGGACAGATGAGGCACACTCATTTTTCCTCCATTTTAATCTTTTTGTATATTTTTTTTTCTGTAATTTTATATTAAAAAATACAATAAAGGTTTTCAATAGCTTCCTTGTCATGTTACCCACTGATAAAGAATAAAAATGAGTGTGCCTCATCTCTCCAGTCTATCAGATTTGAAATATTGAAAATGACTTAAATTGAATAAAAATTAGTGTACCTCATGTAATAGCATGAATTACAACTTTTTTGTGTCAGTTTGTCACAAGGCAAGACATCTCTATATTTGTTCCACAGGAGTGTTTGGCTAGGAAATTTGTTGACAGTCCTAAGTGAACCTCTGAGCGTTTGAGGGGAGAGAGTGGAGAACAGCTGGCCGAAATTAGCATTCATGAATCGGATCAACCTTGAGCTAAACGGCCCTTACTCCGCGGAGTGCAAATTTCCAACTCGGAACTAACTTCACCGTTAGTTCCGAAAGTAATTAACTTTAGATAGTTATTGTTATTGGTTCTGTATTGTAAAAAGAACAATTTTACAGAAAGTTGCTTTGAAATATCTTTTGTAGCAGTAAGCACATTCTATTTGATATGTATTCTTTTGTACAACACTCATTTATTAAATGAGTGCTAACATAAATTAGTTTGTTGCTTGATATTGTCTTAAATCTGATCGTAGAAACTGTCACACTGCAGCTGTTGACAGCAGTAGCAGAGAAAAAAAAATCTGCAAGGGGGACAATACTTTCTTCCAGTACAGTATACGGAAGGGATGTTTGCAGTTACCATATGTTGGGTCTTATTCTGGTCTTGACCTGGATAGTTCACAGTAGGATGTTAATTTTGGTTCACTGAAACAGGAGTGGTATCTAAGGGTGCCAGATTCCAGGGGCGCTAGGGCAGTCATCCAGCAGCCTACCATGTTTTTGAGTTAATAAGGCTTGAAATCGACCTTTAAAATATCACAAGAAGCTAATGTGACATTTAACAATACCTGAACTCCGAAACATAACGTCTTAAAAAAGGTACAAAAAAAAAGATTACATAAAGCTTTGCCTGGTGAGAGCACAAGTAAAGCCTGAAGTATGAAGAGAGAAATTGTCAGTTTTCAAACCCATCTTCTCCGTTGCTGTGTTTGGCTGAGAAGCAGGTAACTAACTATTGCATATCCCAAGGAACTGGTGTGTTTGTAGTTGCAGAGTTGAGAAGTCATTCAAGTTTCATACACTCATCAGTTTCCTACTATAGATGCAATTTTAAGAGACAACATGCAAAAAAAAGTTCAAAAGCTGCATCAAATACTTGTAGAAGCAATCAGGCAGCAGCCATGACTGACAAATCTTACGGCTTTCTCGTGTCATTGTCGCATTCTAATTTAAAGTCATGTAGGAAACTCCTCATAGAAACACTTAAATGAAAAAGCCGTTTTGGCTTTGGGAACAAAGTTCTGACAATGTTAGGCAAATAATCACTGACAATGCAACACATTAAGTAATCGTACTTAAGGTACTTAAGTGCTCTCCAGAAGATATACAAGTTACTGTAGGGTTTCCCTCCAGAAAACTTGCTCAGTCCGTTGGTTGGGTCGCTGAGTCGGTGCACTGTGTTTTTGTATTAAAGAATGTTGAGTTGAAATGTAAAATATTACTGGGTAATTGCATGTTACGGGAAAACATTGCTGCCTTCCGAAAGACTGGCGACCTGTCCAGGGTGTACCCTGCCTCTCGCCTGAAACGTTTGCTGGAGATGGGCAAACAACCCTCAAGGTTGTACAGAAAATAGATGGATGGGATGGGAAGACATCACCAGTGAAATTAGTTTTAAACCTACAACTATAGACTCTTAAAAACAAATTCAAAAATACTATTAAAATTAATATCATTTATTGGCACTTCTGTTTAATCCAAATAAGTCGGCAGTTGGAGAAGGCCCCCTGCTAATATTTTGAACACACACCACCGATATATAAATGTAACATTTATTGAGAATATCATTACTGCTAAATTTGATTTAATGGTTTTAGCATACATAAACTAAAACATTTTAAGTTTAATATTTAAATTTGATTTTAAGGAGCTGGTAAGTTTATTTCATAAAAGTTCAAAGAACAATATTCATAGTTGGATTGTTTTGTTACCACAGCTACAATCTGATGCTGTGAGTTGATCTTTGCGTTTGAGCTCTGTTTGTTCACCTGTACAAATTAGTAAACTACAATTATAGCTTTTTACATTTTAGGTTGGCCAGTTAAACTACTCCCCCTCTCCCAGATTTCACTAAATCTAACACAGAAGCTGTTAGAGATGCTGATGTTTTTAGCATGAAGATGGGGCCCCCCCAAGTCAAATTCTGCTCCAGGCCTCAGACAGCCTTGGGCCGGCCCTGCATGATGAGTTAAATCCGCTGCACTGCAAGCAGAGATGAGCAACAAACGGGAGATTTAATTTAATGCTGCTAATATGGCTTTAGTAGCTCTTCCATTTCATGTCTGTTGAGTTTTTAACAAGGGGACACAGAAACTGTTTTGGTCGGTCCAATTTATGGGACTAGTTTCTCGGATCTCAGCGGACATTAACTCTGTTTGACTAAGTGGACAACGCATTTGATGCATCTAGGGCTGTTGTAAACGAATATTTTAGTAATCGAGTAATCTATCGATTATTCTTACGATTAATCGAGTAATCGGATAAAAAAAAATTCTAAAATGAAATATTGGTAAATCTGGCATAATACCGGTGTTACTATCAGATATCAATATCAGTCCAATTTTTCATATTTGAGCATCCCTAACAGTTGCTTTTTTGTAGTTTAGAAAACTAACCTGTAACAATAATAGCTCACTTTCTAAGTTAACCAGAAGAAAAGTTATAGAAAAATCTGAAATTATATTGAATTTAATAACAAAGAGGCAGGCTCACAAATATGCTTATAAAAATGTCTACAATCCAGCTTTTAGTTTATGTATTCATCTTCAGTGAGTTTAATTGATTAATTAATTACTTAAGACATCCAACTGCAGCAGCCCACGAGGCAATGCGGAGAGGCGCCAGGGTATGATTGGTCCAGCTTTAAATGCATAAACTATAAACCTATCTTCTCTAAAGATACCTTTTACTTTAGGAATAAATCTGCTCCTAACATCACCCAAACGCTCAGAGCAACAGAGACAGAGTAAAGCCTGGCTTTACTCTGTGGGGGAAACCCTGGTTAATGGTTTCACAGTTTTCCTAATGATGAAGACATTTCTTATAAGGCAGTAAGTAAGTTTCTGCACTTTTTTTTATTTTTATTGCTGTTGAGTGCAAAGCATTTTTAATTTTATCATCTCGTTGATATCCAGATGCACTCTGATCACATATGGACAATAGGGGGGAAAATTACTCTCTAATTTCACCCATCTCTATACCAGCTACACTAAAAAGGACACAGATGCTGCAGCAGCCATGGCCAGATTGAAGGAATTGGAGGCTCAGCTCAATGGCAAAGACGCAATGCTGGCTACTACACTATCTGAGAAAAGGGGGCTGGAAAATACTCTATCTGAGCTGCAGGAACAACTTCAGGAGGTAAACGTATAAATTATTTTGAATGTGTATTTTTTTTTACTCTGACATAATCACATACTCCAGACGGTGTTTCTTTTCAGATGGAAACGGGTCTTTCTCGGGCCAAGAAGGAGCTTTCTGATGAGATGCTTATGCGTATTGACTTGGAAAACCGTTGCCAGAGTCTGGCAGAAGAGATGGACTTCCGAAAGAGTATGCATGAAGAGGTGAGGATGGCACTTGTCATGTTTGTATAGCTTTGTAGTGCACATCTGTGGTTAGTCGGGTTCAACTCATTTATTCATTCTGGAACTGAGCCGTTCAGGTGAACCTCTGGAGATGATGGACAACCTTGACCACTTTCTTAATGAGACTATCAGAGTATCTTCAGTCAGAGGCTTCTTCCAATTTGCTGTAACACAGATCACTACAGAAGCTCTTTCCTGTCCACAGCCTTTACCATCTACAGCAACTCTTGGAAGACTTTTGAATTATTTGAGTTATAACAACCTTTAGATATATTATGACTTAAATAATAATTAAATTACTACTAATAATTAAATGATAATTAAAGGCTGCACAGTGGTGGAGTTGGTAGCACTGTTGCTTTGCAGCAAGAAGGTTCTGGGTTCGATTCCCGGCCCGGGGTCTTTCTGCATGGAGTTCGCATGTTCTCCCTGTGCATGTGTGGGTTCTCTCTGGGTAGTCCGGCTTGCTCCCACAGTCCAAAAACATGACTGTCAGGTTAATTGGCCTCTCTAAATTGTGTGTGTGTGTGTGTGTGTGTGTGTGAGCATGGTTATTTATCCTGTCTGTCTCTGTGTTGCCCTGCAATGGACTGGCGACCTGTCCAGAGTGACCCCGCCTTTCGCCCTGAACGTTAGCTGGACATAGGCACCAGCAACCCTCCCGACCTCACTAGGGAGAAGGTTGTTAGAAAATGGACAGATGGAAATAATAATTAAAACATCAACTCAAACTAATATATTGGTATAGCCAGTGCAGCTGCACTGCTGTTAAATTCAAGAAGACTTTCTTAATCATATTTAGAGTAGATGTTGTAATTATGACACTTAAACAATTCAAATGTCCCTTTGTTTTTATCCTACATTAAATAAAAAAATCAAAAAAATATTTACTGAGTTATAACTCTGTAAATATATTTTCTTTACTTTTATTTATCCCAGTTTGTCACACTGATATCAGAGATCTCAATGAGGGTCCCATTTACAAGAGATATATATTTGGACAAACCCATCAAAATTACAAATACAACAAAATGAACAATTAAAAAGAGCAAGTTTCATAAGAAAATTTCTCTTTTTGACTTGAAGGATATTTAAATTATCCTAAAGGAATCAAAGTGGAAAACTTCAGATCCTGCTGTAGAGTGTTCCATCTTGATGGAGCAGAGTCATAATAATAATAAATAAAACATTTTCCAAATTCGGACCGTACTAATGGATCAAAGAAGGTGAGCTGGTCCTGAAAGTGTAACCCGTCACTGGACTATCTTAGTTCTCAAGGGCTGGTGTCCTGCAACTCTTAGATGCCTCTAGGGCAGCACACTTCAATCAAATAGCTAAACCACTTCCTAAGTGCAGTCAAGTTCTCCAGAGCCCTGCCAATGACCTCATTATTTCTCTCTAGTGTGTTGCAGGACACCCGGAGTTGCCCACCCCTCGTCTAAGTGAAAGGTGTGATAAGTAGAGTGGGAATAATTCAAAGATAGTTTTAGAGATAGAAATATACTAGTGCATGAGTCTACAAATTTATATTGATGGCCAGTTCACCTGAGAATATAAATTACAGTTACAGTCTTTACATTTAGGACTAGTCTCAGCTGAAGCTAGTCAGTTTTAATGAGTTTGAGGGTCAAATGTAGGTGCCCAAGCACAGCAGTAACAGTTTTTGCATGGAAATAAAGAGTGTCATCAGTTTTTCACTGACACCTTTTACATAAATTGAAAACAGAGTTGGACTTAAAATAGAATCCGGTGGTACTCCTTTTATGATCAAGTAGTACCACCTGGTGCATGCATTGTCTACAATTTGACAGATAATTAGTTAGATTCAGAGGTAGGGTTGAAACTATTCCATGAGTAATGCGAATACCTCAATCATTAAAATTCCTTGAGGAAATTTATCTGCCTTGAAGGTTCGTGAAATTATATTTTATTATATTTTATTATGTTAGCAGCATAACGTCCAATTTTCAAGTTCGGCCTGGGAGGATTTTATTGATTGATGATAATGTCCGGGTCTTTGTTGTTTTTCGGGGGACCAATAAGCATCCTTAAAATGACTGGCGCAATGCCTGACATATGGCTCCTGGAGCTGCTGCCTGGAGGCCGATGTTCAGAGCGGGGAGGAGCGCTGCAGGTGTATTTATACAGGTGAGCGGATAGACTGTACACTGTGGGCAGCTGCGCATTAGATAATTAACGTAGGTGTAGCTTTACGGATGAACCAGAAAATTTATTTCATATCATCCTGGTCTCAACAAATGGGTGGCGTAGCTCATTGTGACGGCATGTAGCTGGTAGATCTGTGTGTGACGAACAAAGGTGTCAAATTCCATTGCTAACATAAACACAAAAGCTATAAATGGCTGGGCATCTATAAAATTGACTGAAGATGAATGCATAAACGAAAAGCTGGAGTACAGACATTTTTTATAAGCTTATTGAATTGAATATAATTTCAGATTTTTGTATAACTTTTCGGTAACACTTTATTTGAAGGGGGTTGAATAAGACTGTCATGACACTGTCATAAACATGACATAACACCTGTCATGAACATCAATAAGTCTTCATGAATAGTTATGACTGTTGTCATAAAGCTTCATTCGGTAAATAATGACACTTTTAATACAAAGTTGACATTTTTCAAAATGTCTTTGTTATGACAACTTGTCATTAACCTAGACCAGTGGTTCTTAACCTGGGTTTGATCGAATCCTAGGGGTTCGATGAGTTGGTCTCAGGGGTTCGGTGGAGCTGCTGCGGGAAGGAGTTCCACTCTCATGGATTTGAACTCGTCTTTAATTACTTCAGTAAAGCTCACCATTTTTACCAAATTCTATAGTTAAATCTGCTCCTTAGTCACATCTTTCCGGGGTTGGTACTGCCTCTAGTGGCGTGGGGGAGGTAATACAACTAATATAATTACATTAATAAATCAGAATACCGCAAATTATTTTCTGTGTCGAAGGGGGGTGGGGGAGGGTTTGGTGAATGCGCATATGAAACTGGGGGGTTTGGCACCTCAAAAAAGGTTAAGAACCACTGACCTGGACAAAATCGTCTCCATTATGACAACTTGTCATTAACCAAGAAATCATGATCTAACATAAATTTGTCATAATAGTAGTCATAATGATTTAATTATTACACTAGCAAAAGCTTTAACAAAACAATGTTAAATATTAATGTTAAATTAATATTTCCACTCCCTGAAATAAAGCAAAACAAGTAGGACAAGCAATAAAGATTTCACTAAGCTTTATTACATGGTCAAATGATTTAATAACAGACTCATTAACAATTTCTTGTACATCAATTAAAGTGGAACAAGTAGCACCAGTTATGAATATGTCATTAAGTGTTATTACAGTGTCATTAATATTAACTGTTACCTAAAGTAAAGTGAAACAAGTAACAGTTATGACAAAGTCATTAGGTGTCATTAATATTAACTTTTACCTCAAGTAAATTGAAACTAGTAGCAACAATTATAAAGATGTAATTTCATATTACAGCGTCAGATGAAATGCTAACAGAGTTATTGATATTAAGTCTTACCTCAAATGAAGTGAAACACACTGAACTACTTATAACTACCATCATAACTGTAGAACAAACCCTTTGTACATTGGAATAAAACAGAAGATAACTTGTTCTAAGACAGTGGTTCCCAAACTTTTTCTGCTGCGCCCCCCAGTGGTTTTCAAACATTTTCTGCGCCCCCCCCCCCCCCTATGGATTACAAATGGCTGTCTGGTTGAAACGATGCGTGTGGGGGGGAGGGCATCGACTTTTTTGGGGGCAAAATGAATGTACGTAGCTGAAAATAGACACCAACATCGGTAGCCTACAAGGTGCTTGTTAAGCTTAAGGTTCTGTATAGACATTAACTAATCATCTTTTAGCTAACATTACCTGCATCCAACAGCTTTACTCAACTCAGTCGGTTAGTTTGGAGGGAAAAACTGTGAAAAGTTCTTTGCATTTTGCTGGTTTGCTGCCGTGATTCTAACACAAACCTACGTAGCTCCGCCCAGCAGCAGCAGGTCTCCTTCACAGGTGGAAACCTTTGCGCTCATGTTGCGTTTAAAGGCGGCTCGGAAAAACAGGTTACAACATGTTAACAACGGATTAAACAGTTTTAACTGCTGATAAAAGTGACAGAGGACACAAATATGGGAAGTGTGGAAGCCTCTACTGTATCAAATTGACATAGGAATAACAGAGAGTTGGCCATTCTAAGGTAAAAACCCAGCGCATACAGTGTTCATGTTTTGTTTATTTTTTCATCCAGACGGCTTCCCGCGTCCCCCCTGCAATGACACGGCGCCCCCCACAGTTTGGGAACCTCTGTTCTAAGATAACAGAGGGTTTAACTTCTGGTCAGTATATTGTTACTCTGAAATACTGATTAAAAAACTAAAACAGAATTACTTATTCTTTAACTTCAGAAAATAGGCTCTTTCAACAGTAACATTTTTTGCTTTGATTATGTCAGCCATCTCCTTCGTAATAGTCTTCCTGTAATGCTCTGAAAACAGGAGATCTTCTTCTTGTCTTCATTTCCTGGAAGCAGCTCTTTGAAGGTGTCCAGAAATGCTCAGAAATTACAGCTGTTCTTGCAATAGTTAATCATGGCGAAAGCCTTTTCATGAATTCAAACTTGGTGAATCTCTTCTGGACATTCTCATAGTTGGTGATGACTCAATTCATTGTGGTCACTTAAAAAAAGAACAAAAACAAAAAACAATGTCATCATATTCCAGCATTTATTTAAATACCATTTCAAAAATGTCCCTTGCTGCTCACTGTCAGAATGGTAGACTGGCAGACAAATGCCTAGTTAACATGACTGGTTGTTATAAAGTGCAATACAATTATTTCTTAATACAAGTGGAATAATAACTGGAGCTGAACAAAATTATTCTGATCAAATATTTGTCTGGCAGAAGTTCAGACAGACTGTCACTGTTATTCAAATGCATCATTTAACATATAGTTTCAGGCACATGAATGCATCTTTTTACTTAATGAGCATTCTAAATGATTTCTAACCAGATACTCTAACTTAGGGTTGTTTGCAAGAAGCTTATTAATAAATAAATAGATTTAACATCAGTTTTAGTTTTCTAAAACGTAACTTAACTCAGCTGGTGAATGTTGATTCCTGCTCCCCATTCCCCACTTACCTGGCTGTCCCACCCCACTTCACATGGTCAAAATATTAACACAAAAACGACTTACTTAATTTTCTTGGGGAATATTTCATCTGCTTCTTTCTCTTTGGTCAAACAGGAACTTCTTTCTCTGGTGGCTGGTCCTTATTACATCCTCCACACTCGTAGCATGTCTTCATTAGCCAACTTTGTCCCCCCTCACCATGTGTCCTTAGGCTAGCCTGGGTCTTCATGTGGCTAAAGTTGCCAAAGCAAAGAACACAAACTCTGTGTCACATCAGCCAAGTCGCTAAATAATGCACATGAAGGATAACTTTGACTAATATATTAGCTTTTAATTTGCTAGATTAAAATTGGAGGGGGGAAAACAATTTGCCTGTCTTTAAAATATATTTAATATTAAGGGCTAACGTTACAGTAATTGTGTTTAGCTAACATTAACTTACAGCAAGGTAGGATTGGCTTGAATTGCTCATGGCTAACATTACAAAGAACGAGAACATAGTCAATGTTATTTTCTCAAAGAAAATGTAAAGTTAATAAGACACATACCTCATATGTATTAGGTATCAAACTTCGGCTTCTTTTTAAACAGGAGGTCTGGCCGTTATAACTTGTGTTAGGTTTGCGCCACTATGGAAGATTTCTTCTTCACCAACACACTGCACGCCTGTTCATGGACTGCTGCCTCTCACTGGTGGAGATGGTGTATTGCACTACTTAGCCCTTGTGTTTAGAAATGGGGTCCATACCAACCGACCCCACACACGTAAAACTTTTATCATTTGCCACAGTTCTCTACGTTTGCCTCAGTCTTCGCACACGCAAGGGTTAAAACAGCCTTAAATAATGTTTCAAATGCTAAGTTCATAAGTGCTTTGTAGACATCTTGCTGTAAAACTTTAGGATCGATTAAATTAAGAAAATTAAGACTAAACAACATGACAGAGCTTTATAATATTACTACATAAAGCTAATTTTTAAAGTTTAATCGGTAATACTTTTATAACAAATTTATGTCAGATCATGATTTCTTGGTTAATGACAAGTTGTCATAATGAAGACATTTCGAATAATGTCAACTTTGCATTAAAAGTGTCATTATTTACCCAATGACGCTTTATGACAACAGTCATAAATATTCATGGAGACTTATTGATGTTCATGACAGGTGTTATGTTTATGACAGTGTCATGACAGTCTTATTGAACCCCCTTCAAATAAAGTGTTACCAACTTTTCTTCAGGTTAACTTGGAAAGTGAGCTATTATTGTTCAGGTTAGTTTTCTAAACTACAGAAAAGTTATTGTTGGGGAAGCTCAAATGTGAAAAATTGGACTGATGATATGCGATAGTACTACTGCTGTTAGATTTAACAATGTTGTACTTTCGTTTTTTATCCGATTACTCGATTAATCGTAAGAATAATCGATAGATTACCTGATTACTAAAATATTCGTTTACAACAGCCCTATTCAGAGGTCATGCCCCTCTGAGTGTTGCCTTGGCACAAATTGCATGCCACCTCAAACTGGACAATATGGAGGGTGCTCTTGAAGGGCAGGTTCACCTCTACTGACATCTTGCACCATTGCAGTGTTGTAACAAAATCTCTAGATCACAACTCTTCTAACACTAAGTCACTACTGCACTGTGTTTTAGGAAGTGAAGGAGGCTCGACACAGGTATGAAACCCGACTGGTGGAGGTGGACTCTGGTCGGAAGGAAGAATATGAATTTAAACTGACTCAGGCCCTGGCTGACATGAGGGCACAAAATGAAGAGCAGATCCAGATCTACAAGGACAACATGGAGAGCACCTACAAGGCTAAAGTATGAAAACGCAGACATACACATACACACATACATTTCATCAGGGCAAGTTAACATGTCAATCCCTCAAAAACATGTTAAACAAAAGACAGACATGCTGTTGATGCTTACAAACTCAAAAAACTGACATTGTCACAACATTATTGGATGCAATTATTTAATGTTACTTGGAGGTAGAATTGCTCTACATAAGGCACTTTTCCACTAGAGCAGTGTTTCCCAGCCCAGGTGATTTCAATTGACAGGTGTTTGCTGAACTGCAATCAGGTAAATCAGGCAGGAATCAAACAGGGAAACATCTAAAACATGGAGGGCAGTGTGCTTTAAGAAACATTACCCTGCAGTGAAACACTGCACTAGCCCGCCTCTAACTGGTACGGTCTTGGTCCGACTCGGCCAGATTAATTTGCCATTAGCAGATCCGGCACAGCTCTGCCTGCCTCTTCTCAGGTTTTCATACCTATTTCAGGGGTAGTACTAGCCGGACCGATTTGAGTACTATGTTCAAACAATTTGATTAACACTGAATGCATTGGTAAATTGGCTCCTGATGACTTCACAGGAACCTGCTAAACAACGTTATAGTTTAGTAGTGGACTTTGAATGTAGGCCCTCGAGGAGCCATGATGGCGGCTAGCCTTTAGATGTTGTTTGGAACTTTCCTCCAACTTTATTCTCCTCTTGTCAGAACAGATATATTTGTAAGGTCTTCAACCTTTACAACAAATCGCAAAACTCATCTAGTACTTACTCATACGAAGTCACCGTCTCTACCAAGAAAGGTAAAATGGAGCAAGCCACAGCAGAGAACATGATAGCAGTGCTAAAGCTAGCTATCAAGGAGCAAGGGACATCTATTAGGAAATCTATCGATGACATGAAGTCTTCTATAATTTTCTCTCCACTGACATTCAAGATATTAAAAGCACACTGCACAGCATGGTCAACCGAGTCAGCAAAGCTGAAGAAAAGATTCAGGCATTGGAAAACAAAGTGCTGGAGCTAGCACACAATAAGAAGTGGTGGAATCTGCGGCTCTGCGGCATGCCCGAAGAAGGGATGGAAAATGTAAGACTCAAGGTGGTGGAGGTATGTCAGAATATAATCATATAATCCCAAGTTACAACGAGAAGCTTCTGGAGGTGATTGATTCAGTCTATCGGCTTGGAAGAAAACATCCAACCAAACCACAGCCCCGAGACATCATCATTCAATTTTCTATGCAGCATTTCTGCAACTTGATCTGGAAAATGGCAAAGAATTCAGGCTACTTGAAGCAAAGAAATCTCCTGTTCAAAGAAGATCTTTCTGTGGAAGACCATGAGAAACGGAGCTGTCTGTGCCCAACAATCCAACAAGCCCGCAAGGATAAGAAGATCGCATACTTTGTAAGACGACGAGCTTTGTGGACGGCAAGGAAATTGAATAACTGTTTCGTTGGATCCCATTCAAATTAATATGGAGGGAAAGTTCTATGTTCTCAGTTAAGTTCGACTAAAACTCACTTGTTTGTTTTTTACTATGTTAAAGTTCTTCTCAGTTTATGCTCGAGGACTGAGGAATATCACTGAAAGAAAAACTTTATTTTTGTTTGCAAAAAATTGTGGTGCTGATTTTTGTTTGCTTCAAGAGACTCATTCTTAGCTACTTTTATTAAAAATAATGATCTTAAAGGCATCTCAGTTGCAGGAAAAACTATACTCAAGTCAACTAGCTGATGATGCAACTCTGTTCTTACAAGATAAGTTTCAAATTGATGTTGCACTTAAACTTTTAAATACATTTTCAGTAGCATCTGGTCTTAAACTTAACTTATTTAAATGTGAACTTTTTCCAATCAGTAGTTGTAATGAATTATTTTCGTCAGGAATTCCTGTGAAGTCTGAAGTTAAACATCTTTGGGTAACTATACTTAAAGAGCAAACAACAAGAATTAACAAAAACTTTGATCCAATTATACCCTTCTGTCAACAAAGATTTAATCTATGGTTACAGGGAGACCTGACTATCACTGGTCGAGTCCTGCTGGCCAAAACTGAAGGTCTTTCTCGTCTCGTCTATGCCAGTTCAGCCCTTGATGTCCCGAACAGCCTTTGCACCAAAATTGATCAAATACTCTTTGATTTCATTTGGGGGAAAAAGCCTCATCTCTTTAGGAAGAATGTTATGATCAATAGACTAAGCTCAGGTGGTTTCAATGTTCTGGACTTTAATACCCTACATTCTAAATTAAAAGTTAGGTGGATCAAAAGATATCTGAAAAATCCTAATTCAATGTGACATTGGATTCCTACACAAGTTTTTAAATCCTTGGGTGGCCTAGACTTTTTATTAAGATGTAACTACAAAATAGAAAAACTTCCTGTTAATTTATCTAGCTTCCATAAACGACTTTTTTTATCCTGGACATTGGTTTAACTTTTCCCCTCATAACTGTTTTATTTGGAATGACCAAAATATTTGCTTCAAGCATAAATCCTTATTTTTTTAAGAACTGGGTGGACAGTGATATTTTATTTGTAAAACAATTGTTTAATGACGATGGTCAACTGTTTCATTATGGTGAATTTCTTTGTAAATATAACTTCCCTGTGGCTCTTAAAGAATTTGCTGTTTTTGATGCTATTCCAGCAGGTTTGAAATTTCTCATATCAACCTCAGGTAGAGCCCATGTCCAATATCCCAGATTTCCAGAGTTATTTATTGGTAATTCAGAATCGTTCCTTAGTATTAAAACCAGAAACAAACATATTAGAGAAATAATCCAAAGGAATACTATTAGCAAACCTGCTTCAATCCTTTTTTGGAACAATCTTTATTCAGATATTGATTGGGAACAAACATGGTTATTGCCAAGAAAGTTTTTTTTTTTTTTTTTTTTTTTTTAATCTCAAAGTACGGGAGGTGTCTCTTAAAACTTTACACAGGTGTTACCCTGTAAATTTAGTACTGACTAAATATATTCCAAATATTGATCCTCTTTGTTCCTTTTGTTACATCGAACAAGAAACATTAACCCACATTTTTTGGGAATGTGCTTTCAGTAAAACATTTTGGTGTAATTTCAATATTTTCTT
Source organism: Poecilia mexicana (assembly GCF_051168715.1). Taxonomy (NCBI): domain Eukaryota; kingdom Metazoa; phylum Chordata; class Actinopteri; order Cyprinodontiformes; family Poeciliidae; genus Poecilia; species Poecilia mexicana. Next base: position 28,622,485 of record NW_028263381.1, read on the forward strand.
TAATCGGAAATGTGATATATTTTTTCCTTTGACTGTTAAATATGTTTTCTTTGGTATTTCCAATAATAGAATGTCTAGGAAAGAATACATTATAAACTTTCTTATTCTGTTGGCCAAGTTCCACATACATACATGCAGATTTGCTAAAAACAAAACCAACCTCACTGTTTTTATAGCTTTTTTGTGATGTTTTTTGGACTCTTTAAAAGTGTGCACCAACTCTAAAGCGATGAAACTTTTAGCCTTACGTGATGAATTTGATTTGTAAACTGTTATTTTTTTCTTTTTTCTCATGGAATCCTGTGGATTGTTACCTCAGCACCTCGAGCATACTACTACTGTTGGCAATTGTATATTCTTTATTTGTAAATAAAGTTTATTAAAAAAATTAATAAATAAAAAATAGTTGTGGACTGCAGACATGCTGTCTGCTATCAGAGAGCTGCTCAGTACAGAGGAGAAATTATGAGTTTAATCATAAGCAGAGCCAGGAACACATGCAGAAAGGTTTGGAGTGAAATGATTGGGATTTGGCAGCACTGCTAGCAGCTCGTCTCTCTGGAGAACAGGCAGCACTAAAGAGAGAGACGGTGCTGTGGTCAGCTTTCTGTCAGAGATGTTGATTTGCACAGATGATGTGAAATTTATTTTTCCTTTGAATTAAAAATAAAGTTTATATTGCCTAAATCCAAAAAGTTTCACATTTTTTTTAAGTGCCGGAATGTAGTTATATTTATAAGGGATGCTCCGATCAGGCTTTCTGCTGCCGATTCCAATACTGATCACCAATGAGGCTGATCTCTGCCAATCGCCTGGATTGACTGTTAATTTTTTGCTTCAGGTATAAATGCTACTGTGATCTGGCAATAAATTCAATAGATTTGAATGATGCGCTGTATGTAACAGCAGCAACTCTAGTCGCTCCTCAGCACTATTAACTTTATTTGTCTTATTTAACTTATTTACCTTCATTTAAACTATATATGGAAACAGCGGGTCTGCACACAAGAGTCAGCTCTCTTGTTTATTCAAGAGAAGAGTTGCTGGCCCTCTTGAAGAGCCTGAATGGATGGAAGAAGGCTATCCCAGCGGAGCTAAGGAGGAAGTATTGAGGCTGCAAGGCTGGAGCTAAGCTCGCCAAGAACCGGAGGCGTTTTAGACCATCACTTCCCTCCGTGATCATGGGGAATGTCAACTCACTACACAATAAGATGGATGAGATGTTCGCGTTGGAGAATCAGCAGATTTATCGTGAGTGCAGTCTGTTCATCCTGACAGAGACATGGCTAACTGACAGCATACCGGACGCTACCGTTACTCTGCACAGATTTACAATGGTCAGAGCTGATGGAGATCCGAAGGCATGTGGAAAAAGCAGAGGTGGCAGTTTGATCATCTACGTTAACAACCGTTGGTGTAACCGTGGCCATGTCACAGTCAAGGCAGAGCTGTGTTGCCCTGATCTGGAGCTGTTGGCTGTCAGCCTGTCAGTCTGTCAGTCCTTACTACTTCCCCCGGGAATTCAGTCACGTGATCTCTATCTTTGTTTACATCCCACAGAGGGCAGAGTCTGTCAAAAGATACAAAGTGTCACAGCACAACTTCAGTTGCAACATCCTGAAGCACTCATAATAATATCTGGAGATTTTAATCATGTCACCCTGGATTCCACTCTGACTGCTTTTCACCAGATTGTCAGGACCGACCAGGAAAAACAGGATAATTGATATACTGTACACCAATGTAAAAGATGGCTATAATGCTGTTGCCCTTCCCCCATTAGGCAAGTCAGATGACAACCTGGTATACATACAGCCCCAGTATACCCCCTGGTCCAAAGGCAGGGTGTCTCCTCTTGCTCCATCAGAAGATGGACTCCTGAAGCAGAGGAGGCCCTGAGAGATTGTTTCAACATCACAAATTGGGATGTGCAGCTGGGAGCTCATGATGATCTAGAGGGGATGACTCACTGTCTCAGATTATCTTAATTTCTGTGTAGATAATATATAGCTATATAAGTTCAGTCCATTTACCATTGAACCTCGGATTCAGGAAGAGCAGTGTAGTTTTCGTCCTGGTCGTGGAACACTGGACCAGCTCTACACCCTCAGCAAGGTCCTGGAGGGTGTGTGGCAGTTCGCCCAACTGGTGTACATGTAGACTTGGAGAAGGCGTTCGACCGTGTCCCTTGAGGAGCCCTATGGGGGTTCTCTGAGAGTATGGGGTACCGGGTCCTTTGATACGGGCTGATAGGCTTCTGTATGACCTGGATGCACCACTTCTGGTGTGTCTCTGGACAAAGAACAATTAGCATAAGGGATTGATCCCTCCAGGTAAGGTGGAGGGGATGTCACACTATTGATTTATTTTATATGTGAATATCCATCAGTCATAGCAGTCATGTTAAAGTGATAGAAAACCTAATCCAGTTTCTGTCTCAGTGAGATTCTGACACTGGGAGGACGTCGCTGCTCCGCTTCAATCTGGCAAATCTGAGCGCACAGCTGCATAGTTGACCTGTAACATGAACATAGTCGACTTGTAACACATGAACAAGCATTACAGGGCCAGCCAGATGACAAGAGCAGACATCAGGAAAAACATGTCTCCTGGCAAACGCAACAAAACGAGTGCTTGTCTTGTGCTATTTGTGCTCTATTCTGCTCTTTCTGGCGTTAGCTTTTTTTCTACTTTTTATGACTTCAGCTTTCTCTCAGGTATCCTTAGCATTTTTTAGGTTGGCTGCTGGTGGACCACCCTAGTGTGCCAAACCGCAAGTTTTCTGGGGGGAACCATAATGAAAAAGATAATTTACACAACACTACCCTGAAATTATCAGCAGAGCATTGTTCATTTTATTTTCATGATTAGAGCTGATAAGGTCACTTTAAGATTTGATGACAGAATAAGGAATTGTTCTTAGTAGTAAAGTCTTAACTGCTTCAGAGATGAACACTGTAGATAAAAACTATTTGCTAATACTTACTTTTGGTGGGCGTTTTAAAGTATGCAGAAAAACTGTTTAATTACTCCTAACCTCATGCATTTCTATGCAGATTCATAATAATCTGAAGTAAAACCGAAAGTTTCTTTAGAACAACAAACCAAATGGCACAAACTTCCTGCTTATCAGGAAGTTGCTAGAATGTCTTAGTTCCTCTTTCAGGTTGAGAGGTTGACATTTGATTGTTTCGACTCTCAAATTGTATTTCTTTCTTCAGCTTGAAGACTTGCATCATCTGTCAGAGATGAATGGAGCATCAGCTATCATGGCCCGAGAGGAGCTCAGAGAATCTGCCCTGAGGATCGAGAGCTTAAGTGCTCAACTGACAGGACTACAAAAAGAGGTAGATTTTTTTTCTTTCTTTTTTTCCAATTTAATCCTTTTTCTGTTTTCTTAAGATGTTTAAGGATACATGATTACCTTTTTATCTTAAGCTGATATAACTAATGTTTCTCATTAGACCGTGTAAACATTAGAGATGCAGATCTTTGGCCCAATACTCACACTGCGTATTATGCAGTCCTCCATCAAGTGTGGACTCAGTTCAATTTAATTTGTACCGCACTTTTCATTAGAAAAAATCTCAAAGTGCTACACAGTGCAACCAAAATCATAGATAAAATCAACATCATAAAAGTCATGTGGAGGCAGAATAGGCTTGCTTAAATAAAAAAGTCTTTAAGCCTCTTTTGAAGTGAACCAGTGGTTGCGGAGCTCTCAAACAATCCGGGAGAGATTTCCAGAGATGGGGGGGCAGCCACAGTGAATGCCCGATCTCCCATGGTCCTTTATCTGGAGCGAGGAAGGTGGAGGAAGTTGCTGTCTTGTGATCACAGAGATCTGGTGGATGAATGTGGAATGAGAAGATCCTTCAGATAATCTGGTGAAGTTCCGTTTAAAAAAGTGATCATAAGGGTTTGAGTGCGCAGGTTATAATCGTGAAAAAGTATTTAAATGTACAATATATGTATTTTTTCTTGACAAAGTCACTGCTTAGCTGTTCAAATGTGTTTCATCACTTGATAAAAACAGCAAAATTTGATATATTCACAAATGTTAGTGAAGCAAAAATTATTTCAATACTTTCCATTTGAAAACACTTTTTTTACGACAGCTTTTTCAGTGAGCGTTGCCTCTATACCGGCCCTGTTACAGGCATTTATCAGGCTAATGTTTCAGACTGTTATTTACACAAAGGAAACCTGAACCTTCTCCCTGATTCATGAGAACATATTCTGATGCGAGCACGTCACCTGTCTGACAAGATGTTCTGAGCTTGCCTGATGGTAGTCTGCTCAAACAGATGTTGTGGAGAGGACAAGGGCCGTAGTGTTAATGATCTGACTTGCTATCTTCACCAGACTTTGAATTTGGGCTTTAAATTTAATAGTGAGATTTCCAAACCATTCAGTATTGTTAGTTCATCATGTTGGCCTAAATGTGTTGTAATTTTCCTATTACCTAAAAAATTGCTGTTTGTGATGCGCCAAAATTCATAACTACTTCAAAAATGTACGTCTTTTGTTACATTTTTCACCCATGAAGGTCGCCATTTTTTAACCGATGGGTTCATGACATGTTTTGGTCCATTCTGCACTGGAGTCTACAGAGTAAACACAGGAAGGCTCATTTTACCGGATTAGTTGTTTATCATATTACATTTGACTGGTGTAATTTTAGATAACCGCCACACTGTGTCGCTATCGACTGTGATTAAAAAATAAAATAAATAATGCAAATCTGGATAATTTCCTACATGAAAGAAAGGAGAGCGCAGTGTGAGAGCCAGAGTGGAACACAGCGAAGGACCTAATCTGGACCCTCGACATTTCTCCACAACACTTTGAGTCATTTATACCAGCAGAATTAATGAAGGCTCTAACAGGTGATTGTTACCTTAACGAGCTCAAAATAAATGCAGTGTTTCTGCTGAGAGAGGCAGAGCTGGATGCTCTTTGAGATGCTAACAGGAGCTATGCTGCCTGCGGTACTGAAACCACCGATCCGACCGGACCCATGGAGGTCTGGTGTCGCTGTTACCATTGCACCGGACTCTAAACAGCAAAGATGTTGCCAAACCGGACACAGCTCTACAGATGCTGGGAGAAACGTCAAAGACGAGCAGCGCTAATGGAGCTATCACTACTGGAAATGGTAATGGAGCTAGAACACCAGTACTGTGAAACCACTACCAACATCGAACAAAGTTTGGACCCTAAACAGTTGTTGCCTAACTGGACACAGAGCTATAGAAATACTTACAGGATCACACAGTCCACCAGAGATATGCATCATTCATTGTTTCATTTACGAAGCTAAAGGCAGCAGCAGCAGCTCCTACGGCCATCTTTGTCCTCTTCCTCTGTTTGGTCCTCCTCATCATCATCACCTCTTGTTATTTCTACGTTCTGATTGGTTTCAGTGCGCTCTGGTTCAAATTAGAAAGGCTTAATAACATTACTCATCACTGTTTTGGCTGGAGGTCCAGGCAGTTGGACAATTACATGTCATTTACCCAGAATGCACTGCAGCGTGAACAACATGGCGATATTCCTGTGAAAATATTTTATAAAAATTTATAAAAACTAAATAACCTACAGTATTACTGTGTTGTTTTTAAATATTTCTCAAATAAGGTTTAATTTTATAACTAATCATGGTTTCCTTTAAGGAGCTGGCAAGTTTACTTTGTAAAAGTTTAAAGAACAATTTTCATTAGCTAGATTTTGTTACCATAGATGGAGCCACAACAGGGTGCGCGAAGTGTCACAATGAAGAATCCGGATTCTCACAGGTGTTTTGTTGTTAGTGGGAGGAGGAGTTTCACAGTCCTTGGCGCTAGAGATGGATTCTATGAGACCAGAATCCAGAAGGAGCCACGGTCCAATTTGCTCCACTTCAGCTTTAAAATGTGGAAACTTCTAGAAGCTGGGATTCCAGATGGAAGGTAAAACGACATAATTTTCAGAGGGATCCAGAGAAAATGGGTCCAAAATCTACATGTGCCCCTCTCTGGGATCCTCTGGAAGATTTTCATCAAATTTCTCGGCCAGCTTTGACAGATACTGAGAGACCATTTTAATTCATTATTAGCTGAGGAGAGACTTCTAAAAGGTCGGACAAAAGTGGAAACGTGTCCATCCTTTTTTCTCAGGTCCTTTTTGTCCACAAAGCAAGTTTCTTCTTGGAATGGTTCTTCCTTCCTCTGTTTGGTCTTCGTCATCTTCATTACCTCTGTGATTTCTACATTCCCATCGATTTCAACGCGCTCCAGTTCAATTTGAAAAGATTTAAAGATGTTACTCATTGCTGTTTTGGCTAGACGGAGCTCGTGCAGTTGAACCCAGTAGACGTCATTTACCCAGAATGCATTGCAGCGTGAACAACATGGCAACATATTAAAATTGATCAAAATGAAACAGCCTACAGTACTATTACTGTTTTGTTTTGACATCTAAAATATTTATCAGTCTGTACAATTAATAGATTCCTTTAAAGGTAACTCCTTCTGCTATGATTCAGCTAATTAATGGTATGATTACACATTCAACTGTTACTTAAAAATAACCATCTCTATTTATGAATGGCTATGGACAAAAATTTAATAAATTCATAAGGAACACTGTCAATTTTCTTCCCACCTACTCTAAGAAAACATTTGTTTAAAATCACAATATAAAAATAAGAACCAAATATCTTTTTTGCACATTCACTAAAAATTAAAGAAATTCAAAATGATGTATGAAGTTTTCCCTGTTATGACTTTCTGCAAAATAAATTCAATTAAAATATCAATCCTTTGTGTTTTGTGACACCAAGATATTGAGACGATGAACCTTTTTTCAATTGTGTTTACAGTAATGTTAGAAATATTTTTCAAAACCTGATCTTGTACAAGAAATCTATTCCGCTTTTAAGTTTTGATATAATGGAACAGGCAAAGAGAAATTTATATTAATGATTTAATTATCTTGCTAAATTTATATTTGCAAATTCTGCTTTTTAAAATTCACCTCCTCTTTAAAAATTCTTAAGTGAAATAATTTTAAGAAAGTGCTTAGACATTGCAAGAATACAAAAAGCCTAATCTTTATACTAGCAGTCTAATTTAAGATTTGAAATTCATCTTGCATTTGTAATATTTTATTTTACTTTCCTCAGTTTGACTATTTTTTTTTCTGCTCAGTTTATTATATCAAACATTTTTGTTACTCTTGTGTGCTTTATACTATTTCCTTTGCATTTTCAATAAAGACATAAACATTTTCAGAATTACGTCTTTAATTCAAAATGTCATATGCAGGAATGAATTGTGGGTCTGCTGGTTTGCTGAAGTCTTAGGCTTAGCAGATGTACGGAAATGGGACCCAAAAGGGGCAGGACGAATCCTGGATGCGGAGAATTGGGAGACATTACGCACTCAAACCCTTCAACATGATATTGGGACCGGACCTTTCAGTGTCTACAGATTCGGTTCAGATGCTTAGGGTAATGATTTGATCCAGAAAAAGAATTTGATTGGAAACCAATTTTTCTATTCAAATGGTCTAGAGCAGTGGTCCCCAAACTACGGCCCGCGGGCTGGATCCGGCCCGCCTCCACATTTGGTCCGGCCCCCTGAACAATACCAGAGAGCATTTAGATTTTATTTCATATACCGTATTTTCCGCACTATAAGCCGCTTATATGTGGATTTTTCTTCGACCACCAGGGGGCTCTTTAGCACGAAGTGAATCAAATGGAAGTAAAAATTGGAAATAAAAGAAAAAAGCGCCCATTAAAACAGAATTAGGTTTTAATAGGGAATTGAAATTTGAGAATGTTGTTGATCAGTTAAATAGTACTGAGGGGAAAAAGATTATTATTTTTTTTAAAATAATACTGGGATCATTATGAGAATTTGAGGTATAGATATTAGGATCCAGTAGATGGCAGTAGTGCAACAATAATGGATGCAAGCTGCTGTTGAAATCTAAAGAAGAAGAAGAAGGAAGAAGGAAGAAGGAAGAGCTCATTTTCATTTAGCACATGCTAGTAGCAGACACGAAGGATCAGCACTTTTACTGTCACAGTTACCATTCGGATACTTCTGTAATCAGTTCTGTTAAATCTAATCTTGGCAACTTTTTCTTTTTCAACCCTAATAAATGTGATATTCAATTGACTTGTTATGACTCAAATTTTGGGTGTCTAATAAAATTTTATTGATTTTCTGAATATTATCACACATAAAGCACAAACAAAAACAAAAAGGGCCCATGCACAAAAAAGTTTCACGCTTGGAGAAGAGATATTCACAAAGACATACATGAATAAGACTAGAATTAGGCTTGTTTAAAAGCACAAAAACAAATGATAAACATACTATAAGTATAAATTGTTTGAGAACCTATATAGCACCTGTTAGACTCCATTATATGTCCAGATACTTGCATATGACTCTTATTTGAAAAAGGAACTCTTCTCCATTGTCTACGGCATGGGTCCCCAAACTACGGCCCGCGGGCCGGATCCGGCCCGCCTCCACATTTGGTCCAGCCCCCTGAACAATACCAGAGAGCATTCAGATTTTTTTTCATTTATTGTATTTTCTGGTTTATATGTGGATTTTTCTTCAACCACCAGAGGGCTCTTTAGCAGGAAGTGTGTCCTGTAAACTGTGGGGTGCATTGCTGCCATCTGTTGGACTTTTAGGGAACTGCTTGACTTTTATGTTATTTAATCAGTACGGTTGTTTGCTAGCGGTAGAGCAGATGAACACACGTGTCTGTTATGAACGCTGCATCTTCGAAGCAATGCCTGTAAGTAGCAGCTTATACTTCAAAACGAGCCTTTATGTCAGGGGTGTCAAACTCAATTTCACCGAGGGCCACTTCAGCATATTGGCCACACTCAACGGGCCACATTGACGGTACAAATCAGGAGTGCATCCCTGCTAAAACACACCCCGGACAAAAGGTTGACTTCCCTCATTCGGTTCTGTAGAGGCTTATAATGAGTCAATGGTCCAGGTGTGTTAGAGAAGGAATGCATCTAAAGTTGCAGATGGTAACTCTGGAAAATTAGACTTGGGCACCCCTAGCATTAATGTATAAAAATACAATGTTAAAAATAATTTAAACACCTCATATAGTTAAATAACTGATTTAATGTATTGAAGTTTTAAATATTACATTTGAGTTTCCATGGATGTAATGGAAAAAATTACAATATTTTTAAACTGAGCAGTTTAACATCTGTCCATTTCGGAGAAGCGAAACCACGCAAATAAATAAATAAATAAAATCCTGGTAAAAGCGCACACCGGACCGCGCAGGGTAAAACACTCAGAGTTCAGTTGATCTGTTTGGATCAGACAGATCCAACTGACTGATGAATTAGCGCAGATTTTTCTGCAGATGGGAACCAGGAGGAAGTGCGTTCAGACCCCAGCGGGTGAAGTGATGCTAATTTAAGTAAATTCGCTGAATTTAATTTATTAAAAGTTACTGGGGCCTCAGTCAGTGGTTTTTGTCACTATGAGAAAAATGTAGATGCATTTATCGGTTTAATTTGTGGATTCACGGTGAATATTAACTAAACCGCATAAAATGCGACTAAATAGCCGATGTTAATATGATTGCAATTTCACGGATAAAAATAGTATATGACCGATTTTTTATGTTGTCGGTCAAGATAACGGATAACAAAAAAAGTCTAGCGCGACCTGCTGCCCTGACACCAACTCACACATATCTTCATTCACAGTCTTACTTGTAAATCGATTTTTCTTTTCTTGGACGTTTTGATGTTAGCTTGTCGATGTCTCAGTTTTATTCGCTGGGAAAATCAATAAGCAGCTTGAGGTGACTCTGCTGCTCTCTAGTGGCGAGAAGCCGTAATGTTGGCTGGTAACAATCGGAATGCATTGTGGGATATGTAGTTTGTAGTCAATTCGTGCTCAAAACCTATTTTAAGTCAATCATCGGCCTATAAAATGCTGAGGCGGGCCACATAAAATGACATGGCGGGCCACATGTGGCCCGCGGGCCTTGAGTTTGACACATGTGCTTTATGTTAACATATGAGAAATTAATATGCTAATGAAATATATACTAGTCAGTCCCAGTGACCGTTTCACTCATGGGTTTTGCCCATGTGTCAATCGAGAAACGCACCTCTTCCTCTCCCCCCACCAGAGAAGGGAAAAGTTATGTGGCCCTCAGGAAAAAGTTTGGGCCACAAGATTGTGGCAGTGCTGGATGCAATGGACTGTCAGCACCTTCGGGACCTGTTCCTTAAGAAGAGCAGTGAAGCCGCCTTTCCTGCCAACCATCGAGGGAGCACGGTCAATGGTGCATGCCAGGATATTTGTTATTGGGATGGACTTTTCCTGTAAATAGCCATGAACAGCATTGAAAATGGTCTGGCCCTTTGTGTCTGTTTTTAGACATTTTGAAAATAAAAATTCTTCAGCCATGTCCTCACTGCTGGGAGCCTTAAAGCGGACGTAAGCCATCAACAGAGCGTTGATGTCGGGAGTGGTCGTCTCATCCAGCTGAAGGGTAAACGGAGAATTCCTTAAGATGGCACACAGCTGCTCCTCTTTATTTCCCATTTCATTAATTCTGTGTGCCACAGTGTCATTGCTGAGTGATATGGATTTTTGCACCTGCAAAATGGTAAATGGTAAACACAGTGGAAGTTGTGTTTGTTGGAAAAGTATAAACCCATAATCAAGGTATTCAATCGAGTACTGACAGCATTTCGTCTTGTTCTGTGCCGTTTTCGAATACGCTTCGTGCTAGCCTCGCAAAAACAACTGAAAATGCCGCGCAAAAGTAGGACAAATGTAGCACTTTTGCGTGGGCCACATATAGTTACTTGTATGGCAGACTTAACAGGCTTTTTGTTCATGAAGTTTGCTTTGACATTGCTTTGTGCTGTTTTAGATTAAATAAACTTCTTACGTGTTCTATGATTTCTGCTTTCGCATTATATTTTTTCATAGATGTATCAAAGATTGTAACTGACGTTGAGACTTTAAGGTCCACAGCAATACAAATTCATTGAGCTACAAAAAAAAGTTGCAGTGACCAGCTAATATGGGGCCAGCGTTGCACCGACAAGTGGGGGGGGATTACTGTCAATGTCTTATTTATATGTTTATGTGTTTAGTTTAACTGCACATTTTAGACTGGTGAAATGCAATTTCAAACTTCTGTGTTAACCCTGTTACATAGATCTTTGACAATAAAGTACACTTGACTTGAATATTGCCGCCAGAATAATAATGAACAGAATAATAATGAAAATATTTATTCTTCCCTATTTTTGAATTTAAATCTGTTTTTGTATGTATTGCATTTCCTGACAATAACGTAAGGCAATAACTGGTTAAAAGCATATTTTTTGTGTAAATTTAAGTGAATTGATCAAAAGATAATTACATTTTACATATATTTTTGTTGACTAATTTGACTGTAATCAAATCTGTTAATCAAAGATTTATTATAATTAGTGGACTAAAAGTAGACAACAATTCTGACTTGTGACTAAAACTAAATGATTGTAATTTAATTTCATTCATAAACCATAAGTTTTTTTTAAAACAGACTAAAACTGTCATTTAGTTTTATGACAAAACTAAATGACATTTTAGTAAAAAGACTGAAACTGACTAAATATTTGCTGTCAAAATCAACACTGATTTGTACAAGAAACATTGGATCCTATGTGAGGATAAGGACAGTTGTCCTATCAACTGTCTTTGGATAGGACAGGAAACTTCCTGTGCTTGGATAAAAAGTGTTTGCCCTGGTCTAATACTGGTAATCTACCCCTTTAGACGCGTGGCTCGAGGGATCGTATAGCAGAACTTGAGGCAGCTTTAGCACAAGAGAGAGACACAAGCCGTAAACTACTGGGAGACAAAGACCGTGAAATGGCAGAAATCCAAGCCAAAATGCAGCAGCAGCTGAATGACTATGAACAACTGCTGGATGTGAAACTGGCCCTGGACATGGAGATCAATGCCTACCGGAAGCTTCTGGAGGGAGAGGAGGAAAGGTGGTAAACTATAAAGTTATGATGGCTTTGTGAGGTTCCCTTTTTTCACACGGACACATCTACATCTAAATGGTGTTTCTCTATCCCCCAGGCTGAAGCTGTCTCCCAGTCCCTCATCCCATGTCACAGTGTCTCGAGCATCATCCAGCAGTCGCAGTGTGCGGACAACTCAAGGAAAGAGGAAGCGCATTGATGTGGAGGAACAGGAAGCCAGCAGTTCGGTCTCCATTGCTCACTCTGCTTCTGCTACAGGACCCATTTGCATCGATGAGATTGACACTGACGGCAAGTTTGTGTGCCTCCTCAACAGTGGAGATGAGGTGAGCTCCAGAGACCTTTAATGATTCTTTGATTCTTCTTTTACTGAACAGCTATACATGGAAGAACCTGGTCCTTCAGTCGGTGGGTAGCTGGTTTGTTTCCCGCCATGCCCACCTCCACTGTCATGATTTTTGGACAAAACACTTCACCCACCTTGCTTTCTGGTGGTTGTCAGAAGGTCCAACAAGTGGCACTGCTGCATGGCAGCAGCTTCTCAGATTGCCCCAGAGAAGCTGTGACTAGTATCCAGTGGCTTGCTACCATTGGTGTGTGAATGGCTGAATGTAGTGTGAAGTGGTTTTGGTCCTCTGGACTAAATAAAGCGGTATACAAGTACAGGCCATTTACCATTTTATATACTGTCATAGTGCCAATGACGGTATGTTTATTACTGTCATTGGCATTTTTTTTTTTTTGTCGAGACTTGGCAGGATAATCTTGGCAAAACACATTCTTGTTGCCAGTGACTCTTTACCAGTGTTCTAAAAGGTTCCCATTCTTCATCTGAAGCTGAACAGTTGACATGTGGTCATGTGATTACAAAACATCTCTGCACACACCCTTAACACACAGTGCAGACCACCTGAGGACACCCTTCCTGCTTTAGCATTCATCATGCGTTCCTCTCTGTTCCTTCATTCTCAATTTTGCTTTAAAGGAAAACTGGAAAATGTTTATAAACTAACATGACATAACATTTACAGAAATCGAACCAGGCCAGTTGAATAATTCTGGTTTAATTTGACAATCTCTGTAGGTATTTTGTCTTCACAAAATACTTCACCCACCCATTGCAATGTATGCAATCCCTCACAGCATCTGATAAACGCTTAAAAGTATTCAATTTGCAGATGCAGGTAATGAAAGTTGACTAGTTGAAACGAAATATCAACATTGCTGCCTAAGCACATTCCGGCATAAAACAGGGCAATAAACTTCTGATCAAATCAGTCAACACATTGCACAAAGCTCTACATTCTACCTATGTCCAGTGTCGAGAAGGGGAGGAAGAAGCCTCCCTACGCAATTAATTAAATGATGGCCAGTTTTGACACTTTAGATGAAGTATGAGGGAGCCTTAAGACCAATAGACACAGCATCCATTATAGCATTCCAGCCGACAGAAAACGGGGTTGGATGATGCACTGTTATGGACCAAGCAGTAAAAGGAGAGTCAGGCACAGGTTTAAATTCAAAAGCAATTGTTTATTTAACTCAATAAGAAACTTGGGTAAATAATAAAAAGTGACAAAGTTGGGCTCATAAGAGGTCAAAATAACAGTATTCAAATCAGACTAACTCAAACAAACAGACCTACCTAAATGAGACAAAAGGGCAACCAAAGCAGTCTCTGTAGGGGGGAATTTTTCTGCCATAATCTAAGAGCACATATGTTCAGTCTGAAAGCAGGACTTCAAGTCTTTTATTCTCAAAATGTGTAGTACTTTTGGTTACATTTTTATTTTGAAAGCAAGACTTAATGTCTTTCTTCTCAAAACTTGTAATGATTGTAGTCAAAACTTCTTGCACTCACTCTCTGCTTGGACAAAACATGGAACTGCCTTTTGGCACAGTCGCCTGGCAACCTCTCAGCCAATAGAATGAAAGTGTTGTACTAGGTGCCTTTGTTTACTTCTAGCTGGTGTGCCTGTGTGGCTATCGATTGTATCGACTGCACCACCCACTGGATGTAGAGAGAAACGACGTCGGCTTCCTGCTTTGTAGTACACCAAACATCCGCCAGCAGAGTGTGCTACTGATCACTAACAGCTACTGATATTAGGCAGGATTTTGTTCACCCATGTCGTGACAGCATAGTCACGACATGATATCTCTCTCTCTCTCTATCTATATGTGTATGTGTGTGTATATATGTATACAGTGATCCCTCGCTATAACGCAGTTCACCTTTTGCGGTCTCGCTGCTTTACAGATTTTTTTGTGCAGTTCTTTTCACAGTGCATTGTGTTCTGCGTCCTGATTGGCTAAACAGTCTCCGAGCTCCTTCTCTACCTGTGTGCCATTAACGTTACGGTATTTAAATATAAGTAATACAGATTGGCCATTCAGGAGATAAAAGCTGAAAACTTTGAATGCCTGCTGGAAAAAACTGTGGCCAGAAGCAACAAAACCCAACCGGAGGCTCGACGAGATCCATCGCTCTGCCATAGCTACAGCTGTGAATGTCGCAAAGCAGATTGGAGGAGACGCTTTAATGACACGACTCCGGATCATATTAAGGCCTGATTGATGAACACACACATCCGCTGACCTGAAAACAGGTTTTGTTCTTTGGTTTTAATGTAGAGTATTTAATTATGCTGTATGATAATTGTAAAAACTAAAGTAACTACTAAGTAGATTTCACTTATCGCAGGTTATTTTCGGAACGCAACCCCTGCAAAAAACGAGGGATCACTATATATGTGTCTATATGTATGTATGTAATGTGTATGTATGTGTGTATATACACGCGCACACACACACACACACACACACACACACACACACACACACACACACACACACACACATATATATATATATATATATATATATATATATATATATATATATATATATACATACACACACACACACACATATTATATATATAATATTACTAATTATATGTTACCGGAAAACATCGCCAATGAAACACTATTTAAACCCACAACTAGTCTTAAAAACTAGTTGTGGGATAGTTGGCTGAGGCCTCGCAGCCCGACAGGCGCCGCCCTTGCAGGAGGAAATAGGAAAAATGAGAAGAAAAAAAAATCAGGTAAGGAGAGGAAAAAACACCCCGTCTCACTCTGCTCTTTGCAGGGCAGAGCTTGAGATGAAGAAAAAAAAAACCTCGGCACATAAGCACATATAAACACATATAGACAAATCAGCAGAACAGCCTTCTTTAGACAACCAGGGGAGGATAGCTGGCCAGCCAAGGCCAGCCTGGGGAGCCAGATTCTGATAGCAATAATTTGATTTGGTCAGGCTGACATCAATTTAATACCTTCCTTGAAAGTCTCGCTGGAGCTTCTCGGTGGCAAATCCAAACAGTCGAATTTAGGGTCTTCCGCCTAATCCGAGCGAACAACGTTCTCCAAGGTCACACCATATCCATTCTGAGTCAGAGATCCGCTGCCCGGCTATGGTCCTGTTCAAGGATCGCACCCAGCTTCCGTATCGTCTGAATGTTGATCGCTCTGCAGATCCCATCAATCGTACCCAGCAGCCTCGAAGTTGCCAAAACTGCCGCCGGTATCTTCCAAAATTTCCGACAAGCCAGGTATCTGCCAACTCCAATAAGCAGAAAACGTGTTATCATGAATCCAATCATGTACACATCTTCAACAACCTCGACTGACAGTATCATCAGGCACACGGTCTTCCACTTCCATGTAGAATCCATCGTATATCCAGCAAAGAATGTCTCATCGGGACACGAGGGTTCCCCTTTACCTGGTTTCCCAGTGGAAAAAATTGCATCAATTTCATTGAGAGACCAGCTGACCAGATCCATAATTTGCAACTTTGGAAGTTATTCAAAAGAAAGACTGAAAACACAGGACAGACACTGAGCAGGGAATATAGGGAGGACAGGGAGACAGAGAATGCGTCCTGCTCCTTCGAAGGACAGAGCAGAAAGACAAAATCTTACATTTATATGTAAGATTTTAAGGAGCTGGCAAGTTTACTTTGTAAAAGTAAGTATAAGTATATATAGTTTAAGTATATTTGTATATGTCATGTCATGACTATGTTGTCTTTGGTTGGGTGAACAAAATCCTGCTGGGGGTTGTTTAATTGGCAGTGTTGAAAAGCAATGATTAGTAATTGTAATTTACTGAAATGTAAATTTATTGAGCTCACAGCCATCATATTGTTGCTATAACAACTATGAAGATTGTTCTTTGATCTTTAAAAGGTAAACTTCTCAGCTCCTTAAAAACTTAAAATTAAATGTTAAACAATTTTATGCTGAAACCATTAAATAAAATGTAACAGTGTTGACATTCTCAATAAACAAATATTAAATATCCATATATGTGGTTCTTTAAAATATTAGCATTTATGGGGCCCCTGAACGTCCTAGGGGCCTGGCTTAATTTGGTTTCAACAGAAGTGTAAATAATTTATGTTTATTTTAATAGTATTTTTATTTGTTGTTTTTAAGACTATAGTTGTTACTTTAAATAGCATTTCACTGACCATGTCTTCCAGTAACATATACAATTACCCAGTAATATTTTTACATTTCCTGTCTACTTAGCATTTTTTAATACAAAAACAAAGCAGGTCCCTCTAGACCGCCTCAGCACCCCAACCACCAGGCTTAGTGAGTTTTCTGGGGGAAACCCTGGGTGAATTTTCCTTCACCTGAAGCACAACTACTACACATCTACTTTTTAATCTGATTAAGTTTTGTTTTTTTTCTTTTTTAAGATTTTTTTTGGCTCTAGTGGCCTTTATTTGACAGTTAATTGACAGGAAAGTGGGTAATGAGAGAAGGGGGAAGACATGCAGCAAAGGTCACCAAGGCCGGGAATCGAACCTGTGACAGCTGGAACCCACATATGGAGACTAAGGTCTCCATATGTGGGTTGTGCTTAACCCCTGCGCCACCACAGCACACCCCTGATTAAGTTTTTTAATCGACTGGCGGCACTAGTATTTACCCCATGGTAGGAGCTCAGAAGCATACCTGTCAAGTCTCCCGTTTTGGCTGGGAGAGTACAGTTTTTTGCCCCCTTTCCCACCATGCTCCTGTATTGGTATTTCCTGTGAATATCCCGTATTGTCGCGCTCCCCCTCTGCCTCCCAGCCTCCCCAGGTTTTACGTTTGTTTCTCAACCCCTACCCCAGATGGCAACATTTACCATATTCTCAAACCCAAAACTTGACAGATGTGCAGACTAGGACAAAGTAGGACATGCTTTGTCCTAGTATTTCTGTACAGAAAGACTAGGACTGTTGGAACGGCTTGTGTTAATACTGGCAGGATTTCTGCCACACACTCGCACACTGTAGATAGACCATTGAGACCAAGACTGTATGTCAGACAAAAATTATGTCAGTGTATAGAATCAGATGCAAGTGGTGTCTTGCATAGAAAATAAGCATATTAAACGCATATTAAACAAGTGTACAAGAGACAATTTAAAATCTTGCAAATGTTTTGTTTTAGTATTATCTTCTAAGTGTAAATAATTGTGTATCAGGACCAGGCCATGGTGGGTTACGAGATGGTCCAGAATGTTGGAAATGTTGCGTCTACTTACAAGTTCACACCCAAATATGTCCTGAAAGCTGGGCATAAAGTCACGGTAAGATCTATTGTTAAAATCACTTTAAAGTTTTTTGTTTCTTTGGAAGGGTAGTTTGAAAAATTTGTTCAATTTCCATGTATTGATATCAATTTAAAAAACCCGGTAACACTTTATTTGATGGGGTGTGAATAAGACTGACATGACACTGTCATAAACATGAACGAGTCTTTATGAATGTTTGACAGTTGTCATGAAGTGTCATTCGGTAAATAAGGACACTTTTAACGCAAAGTTGCTCTAAAAGTTGTATTGAAAGTCTTAAAAATGCAAATGTTGCATTAAAATGTCATTATTTATCAAATGACACTTCATGACAACTGTCATAGATGTTCATAAGGACTCGTTCATGCTCATGACAGTGTTATGTCAGTCTTGTGCACACCCCTTCAAATAAAGTGTTACCAAAAACCCAAAAACTTTATCAAAGCATAGTTTGTAATGTCAATAAGATAAAGACTTCTACTGTTCTGCTGATCTGTATATTTTTGGATTGAGTGCATGGATGTTAGTGGTGTTTATACATTCTGTGCAGATCTGGGCGTCTGATGCTGGTGTGAGCTCCAAACCTCCCTCTGACTTAGTGTGGAAAAACCAGTCATCCTGGGGGTCAGGAGAAGATGTTAGTATGGTGCTGATGAACCCTCAGGGAGAGGTAAAGTTTTAATTACATAATGCTGTTAAATTGTTGCCTTTCACTATTGTTTTTATACAGTATTTTCACAAACTTAAGGCAAAGGTGTCAAATTTACTCATATAATGTTAATAATATTCTGAATTCTACTTGACACTGATTTTTTGACAGGAAGTGGCAAAGAGAATCACCAAATACAAGATAGCAGAAGAAGATGATCAGGGAGATGAAGATGATTATGGTATAGAAGCCATTGAGAAAGACCTCCAACAGCAGGTTGGGTCCTATTTTTTTGTTTCAAATAGTTAAAATTATTGAAGCCTTTTTTAGGGAATACATCTCCTCTTAGTGGAGACTTTTTTTGGGTCCTATTGCTTCTAGTGCTTTAAATTCAAATATGATTGTGCAGACATCAAGTTTTTCTGACGTACAATTTAAATTTAAGGATTAACTAGCTGTAAAGAACCGTTTGTCCCTCTCACATGGTTAGGGTCATATGATTTCTGCGACGCGGAAAACATGGACGGAATTGTGGAAAAATAACTAATATTATGTAGCTACTAGAGCTGAAACAATTCCTCAAATGATTCGAGTACCTCGATTATTAAAATTGCTCAAGGAAAATTTACCTGCCTCAAAGCTTCGTTAAATTATATTTTATTTTCCGGCCAGAACATTATTTGCGTTATGCGTAGCTCTGACTTCAACCTCTGAGTTGTTGACCAAAGCTAAGTGTTAGCAGCATAACGTCCAATTTTCATGTTCGGCCCGTGGGGATTTTATTGATTGATGATAATGCCCGGGTTTTCATCGTTTTTGGGGGACCAATAAGCATCCTTAAAATGATTGGCGCGATGTCTGGAGTATGGCAGCCTTTTTCCTCTGGGAGCTGCTGGTTGAAAGTGAACAGTGGGAAGAGCACTGCAGGAGTATTTATACAGGTAAGCAGATAGACTGAACATGGCGGGCGGCTGAGTAGTTGATGGTTACAGTGTAAGTGTAGCTTTATGGACGAACTGCACAATGAATTTCTTATCATCCCGGTCTCCATAAACGGGTGGCGGAAATCATCGTGGCGGTACACAGCTGGTAGATGAGTTTCTGAGTGTGACGAACTAAGGTGCTGTAAATATCCCGTATTTACGGCACCCGTTCTTACTTTCAACCCTGGTCTACTGGTCGTGTCTCACACACACACATACGCGCGCATACACACACACGCACATTAGGTTTGTTTGTTCGTATTTCCACCCCCAGGTTACGTTCGCCTGCCCCCCGCCCAAACCTCCCAACTCCAGGAGACATTTCCCATATTCTCAAACCCAAAGCTTGACAGGTTTGGGGCATTGAATTATTGAATATAATTTCAGATCTTTGTATAGCTTTTCTTCAGGTTAACTTAAAAAATGAGCTGTTGTTACAGGTTAGTTTTCTAAACTACAAAAAAGTAACTGTTAGGGATGCTAAAGAATGAAAAATTGGACTGAAATTGATATCCGATAGTAACACTGGTGTTATGCCAGATTTTTATCAATTATTTTATCCGATTACTCAATTAATCATAAGAGTTATCGATACATTAGTTAATTAGTAAAATATTCGTTTACAACAGCTACAGTGTTTCACACAGTTGATGCAAAACTGCAGCTCCGTCAGAAAGCTGACAACAGCTGCACCGTTTCTCTCTTTTTCAGAGAAACGAGCTGCAATGACCGCTGCTAATTTACAGTCATTGTGTTGCAAAAGTTACTGCATGTGTTCCTGCCGCTGCTCCTGATTATTCTCATAATTAAACACCTCCATGCAACTTTCTGATAGCAGATAGCATGTCTGCGGTCCACAGCTAAAGTTAAATTCTAAACGCTAAAAGTTGTTTTGGAGTTGTCAGTGACATAAATCACGAGCCAACACGTTAATGTGGTCAGCTGTCGATCAAATGGGATCGGTTCTTGGTACTAAGTAGGTACTAAAATCTGAGATCAGCTGGGCTGAGCCGCGCCGGATTTGCTCATGGAAAATAAATCTGGCCAAGGTGGACCGAGACCGTAGCAGTTTGAGGCGGGCTAGTGGAAAAGTGCCTTAAGCTACCTGAACTTCCTGAACACCTAATATCATTCACATCTCGCTGCAGTAAGTCATGCAGATGATGGACTAGCCAAGTTTTGGCTGCATAGAAATGAACATACTTATGTTTAAATTATTCTTTTTTTGTATTGATCTTCTGTAATTTAATTTTCCAAGACACTGAATTTTGGTTTTTCATTATCTGTAACCCATAAGGGTTACAGATAATGGGGGGGGAGGGCATCGACTTTTTTGGGGGCAAAATGAATGTACGTAGCTGAAAATAGACACCAACATCGGTAGCCTACAAGGTGCTTGTTAAGCTTAAGGTTCTGTATTGATGTTAGCTAGTCATCTTTTAGCTAACATTAGCTAGTCATCTTTTAGCTAACATTACCTGCATCCAACAGCTTTACTCAACTCAGTCGGTTAGTTTGGAGGGAAAAACTGTGAAAAGTTTTTTGCGTTTTGCTGGTTTGCTGCCATGATTCTAACACAAACCTACGTAGCTCCGCCCAGCAGCAGCAGGTCTCCTTCACAGGTGGAAACCCAGCGCGAGCATCGTAGCGCTCATGTTGCGTTTAAAGGTGGCTCGGAAAAACAGGTTACAACATGTTAACAACGGATTAAACAGTTTAAACTGCTGATAAAAGTGACAGAGGACACAAATATGGGAAGTGTGGAAGCCTCTACTGTATCAAATTGACATAGGAATAACAGAGAGTTGGCCATTCTAAGGTAAAACCCAGCGCATACAGTGTTCATGTTTTGTTTATTTTTTCATCCAGATGGCTTCCCGCGTCCCCCTGCAATGACACGGCGCCCCCCCTAGGGGGCGCGCCCCACAGTTTGGGAACCTCTGGTTTACAGATACATTCCCCTGACGTCACTGCCTTTGCTAGCAATGTCTTGAATGTTGCATCTTGTGCTGTCTTTCCCTGATGTGTGAGTTCTTGCCCCGTCTAGTTTATTATTACTTTAGACCAAAGTCGATCCTCGAGGACCGGCATCCTGCATGTTTTGGTTCGCTCCCTGGTGATAGTAAAAACCTTTTCAGTATGTCAATGTTCTTGATTAGAAGGCCTAAGAAGAACATTGACATACTGAAAAGGTTTGTTCCAATGTTGGGTATTAACCCAACATTGGAACCAGGTGCATTAAACCAGCCTGGTTGCTGAAAATGTGCTATCTCAATAAAATTACTATACCTTACTTGTAAATCGCACGCAGATAAAACTGCTAGGAGAGGCAAGTGTCTGAAGCTAAAGGAAAATTTAAAGCAATTTATGTGATTCATTTGGCCACTTGGGGACACTGGAATTGAATGCTGACTGTTATATTTAATGATAGTGAAAATTTTAAAGGATGATAAAAATTAATATATTGCACTATTGCATTATGTTTAACCTAAAATTACATGTATTCTGCGATGTTGTCTTCCTTATCTTTTTGTTTGTTTTTTGTATTTATTTCATTTCTAAATACTGGTTTAGTGATGCAAGCCACGTGATGTGGGGGCCACTGTAAGAATACTCAGTTTGTGGATCCTAAATAAAAAAAACTCATGAAGCGTTAACATTTAATTTCCAGATTATCTGATAATTTTAATGTTTTTAAATTTTGTTGCGCTTTCTTGTACAATGACAAAATAATTTTAAGTAATCTTTTCAGGGTTTTCAATTTTGGAATCATTAATGTGTACAAACCCTGTTTATAACAAGCAAAATAAAATGAGAAAACAAGCTTGGGATGTCCTGGGAAAAGCATTTAACTGGTCATACCCCCATAAGACACAGAAGCTCATCCCAGTCATCTGTAGCATAATGTGAGTTTTCACAAAGGAAGCTCATTAAAACTGACAAACATACTTCAGACATCACCAACTTGATTTTTCACAGATTCTCCTTAATTTTCTTGTTTTTCAATGTGCCAGCTTATCTGGCAGTCATGTGAATGGCAGCTTAACTATTTTCAGATATGCACACATACTGCTGACCACTCTTTGGTGGTCAGCAGTTTGAAGGACAAGAGAATGACCATCATGTTTCACACACCAAAATATTGTGCTATTAAAAACATCCAACATCAATTTTTTTATTTGACCCTTAATTTTTAAGTACTGCAGCAAGATTATTTTTTTACTAAGTGACACCAATGCACAGTTCTTACTTTCTTTGTAGCGAGACATCATTAACAAATCAAACTGGTTCAAGTCATTAAAATTTATGGGCCAAATCGGAGCAGTTCAGGGCCCCTCAACGTAGCCGTTAAATCCATTTCGCAATTTTCATTTATTCAAACTTCTAGGAATTGAAAAGGTTTTTGAAAAGGTTTTTTAAAGCATTTTTAATGTTTGTTACTCTGCAGAAAGATGCTCACGCTGCCAAAAGAGGATGCTCCATCATGTGATCTTGGTCAGAGACCAGGCACCTCTGAGCCCAGTCAGTCATCTGCCAACTTTCATAGTGATATTTTTCTATATTTTGTAGTGTTTCAGCAGAGTGTATATCATTGTTTTGTTTTTGTTATAAAAAGGCTTTTTGTAAATGTTTTTGTTTGAAAACCAAAACCTGTAGTTCATAATCTTGAGACCAAATGTCTTAACTCAAGATGTCACAATGAGAATGTTTTTTTGTTGTTGCTGTTTTTCTAACATATTTTCTATCATTTTTAAGATATTCTTAAATTGCAGGGTTTTACAGATGAAAAGCAACAAAAAGTTGGTGGTATAGAGCTACTGCAATTTTTCATTGCTAAAGTTCTACATGTGACTACCTTACACAGTCTCAGTCCTGTGATAGTAGTGACTTTGTTTCAGCAGAACTTTTGTTTAGATACCCAAATTCTCTCCCATGCCCTTTGTCTGTGCTCAGTAGTCTGAAGGTGTAAGTTTGAAGTTTAACATGACTCTAGTTGTCTATGGTATGATGTTTTATTAAGAGATCTGACAGACAGATCTCTTACCAAAGTGGCAAGTGCAGGTTTTCAACAGTGTCTTTTTTATTTTAATGAGAAATGTTAATATTCACAGACTCCCTAATGTGATACGCAGCACCTAGTCTGTTCTTTTGCTTACACTGCAACATCTGCAGTATTGATTGTATTAACTTTTGATATTTGAAGAGCTTAAAGTACAGTTTTTATTATGATGCATGCTTTAGCAGTCTTTAATCATCGTTGAATTTAAATATCTGTATTTGGTTTTATTAAGGCCATTCAAATCGTGCTCTGTAGAAAGTAGATTGAGAAAAAACGAAATCCCGTAGACATTGGTAGAGTCCAAATGGCCAGAAATTATTAAAACTATACTGCTCTGTTTTCCATCTATTTACTTGCTTTGCATTTGTTCTTGTCAGTTAACAAATTAGTGTGAAGTTCTAGTCTTTACTTTTTATACTCCATTGAATTTTATTTTAGCTACATAGTGATATTTTTAACATTGCAAACCTTTCCCATCCGGTGTATGTATAATTGCATGCTTATGACTTTTTTTTTTTTCAATTATTGATTAAAAAGTGAAATTAAAGCAAAATTTGGGTCTGCATTTCATTTTAAACCATATTGCCCACGTTTGTGTTTAAAGAGAAATAAAATTACTGTCATGAAGGATGTGTCGTAGGGGTTGAACGACTACATATTTTTTAAGGTCGACTACATCATGATTATAGTCGAGTCGATGTCGACTAGTCGCGGTGACGTCATAGTGACGTAAGTGCAAAAACTCTTCAGAACTAATTGGAGGCTTTATCAGCTATTTTCATGGCAAATATTGACACCCTCTTCCCGCTTTAACTAAGTCTATTATGCAGAATTAAAAGAGCAATAAAAAGATCATTCTTCGTGAGCAGCGGAGAAAAGTTCGTTATACAAAGTCGGGTATGACTTTTTTTTTGTTTTTTTTTTTTCCAAACACTGGCTGATGCTGATGATCTCTGGATAGCTACTCGTATAGGAGTCAAATTATCACACTGACCACAATGATGCTTTTGGAATATCACAAACTAAAACTTATTATGAACGGATCCCGTTCAGTTGAATTCAACGAAGCCTCCTGCTGCTCCTCCTGCTGCTCCTCCTGCTGCTCCTCCTGCTGCTCCTCCTGCTGCTCCTCCTGCTGCTCCTCCTGCTGCTCCTCCGCCCGATGCGCAGCAGGATCTCTGCTGACTCAGAGTCGGTTCGGCTCTCTGAACCGACATGCAGACGGCGGCAGAGATCGCCTCTTATCAGATCCTCAGGATGAAGCTTGGTCTTAGTTTCCAGATGTAGTCAAACCATATTTTTATAAGAGCGTAAAGCTGCCAGGTTAAAAGCTTCAATACGCAGGGTGACGCTGATCAGTTGGGGTAGTTGAGGGATCAAAAAGCCTGACATCATGACACGTTGTCGCACATTACTCCGGTAGTCTTTTTTTTTTTTTTAAGGATTTTTTCGGCACTAGTTTATTTGACAACAATCTGACTGTAAGGGGGCAGAGAGAGCGGAGAGAGGCCTGGGCCCAGCGAATGGAGGACGGGAGTCGGACTCCTGACTACTGCGGGCTAAAGTCTCTGTATGCGGGGCGCCGTGCTAACAACCGCGCCGCGCAACGCCCCTATTGCGGTAGCCTATGCTGTAATTTAGTTTGTCTTTGTTAAATTATTTACATTTTTATACAATTTCAGCTTTCTGACGAACTCACCTAGTCCACCTTCTTTCATTTCCTTGGAAAAATCTGTTTTGTCATGTGATTGCGACTAGTCGACTGGCCCAGAAAAATAGTCATTGCAGAGAAAAGAATCGACTAATTGGTGCAACCCCTAATGTGTCGTGTAAAAAATTACTTTAACAAGAGTCTGGATGAGAAGAAATAAGAAATTTATTAAAACCTTGCAAGGTGAGAACAGAAATACAGAGTGAAAGGAGTTTGTCAAATCTGCTCTGACCAACAATGGATCTGGCTTCCTTTTATAGATTCTGGTCAGAGAAGAGAGACTTGATTGGATGAGAGGTGTGAATCCCTGATTATATATCAAGGATTCTGTGGAGCCCAACACAGATGGTCTGGCCATTTGTCTGTTGTTAAGGATAGTGGGTTGTTCTTTCATGCTAAAGAGGGCAGATAAGTCCTGGGTTGGGGAAGTAACACTTAGTCTCCAGGATCAAGGAGCTCTCCCCTGCTGTTGTATGGCACTGTAGAAGTCTATAGGAGACAAGCTTGACCAGTTTCATGATAAGTTCATACAGACTCGTGATCTAAAGCAGAAAAGGGGTGAGGAGCACATTATAAAATTTTCCATTACAGATGTCGTAGGCTGCATGACTTTTTAAAAAGAAATATGTAAATATTTATATTTTAAAAAATCCATTGTGAAATGTTATGCATTATGGTGCATGCTATGCAAAATGTACATTCTCTCTGCAATTTGTATAAATTAGTTAAGTCATCCATAGGCCTATTTTCTATTCAGTTTAAATGGGCCCAACATTGTGCTGCAACCTCTGACTAATGGCATTTCATTTTAATTTTGCAAAACTGAAATGCCATGAAGAATAGATGTCAGACATCTGTATCGCTACTCTTGCAGAATTTTATTTTTGGGAGGGTGTATTTTACACTAAAACACTACAAAATTACAGAAAAGTTGGTGTCCGTTTTCTTCAGGTGACCATTTTCAGATTTTTGGGATCTGAGTCACCACAGAGAGGACATGTGGTGTTGGAGCCTATTAAGTAATTTATTTGCTAAATGATGTTATTGACTCAAAGTTATGCAAACAGATCTATTATTTATTGTTTAGGGCCTCCTCTTTGTCAGGTTAGCTTCCTGCTGTGATTTACGAGCTAAAGCAGCTGCTGTGGTTGATCTGATTGTTTGGTGAATGAGTGAGGAGTGAAACAGTTTTTCTACCACAAAATTAATGTTTATATTTTAATTTTAGTATGAAGTCAACTTGGAAAATATTCCTGTTATTTTTATAAGTTAAGAAAGTGCTCTTTTTTTTTGAAACCAGAAAACTCCGAGTGCTTTTTAATTTTTGAGTGAGTTGTGAATCTCCTCCTCAGAAACTACTCTGCCATTCATGTTCTTTAAAGCTATATATAAGAGTAGCCATAGTGTATCTCTGTGGTATGTGGTGGGCTCTGAAATACTGTCGTTAGAGGAGAACAGCATTCTGTTCATGACCCTGACAAAGACCTAACTACATTTCACTTGTCTATGGTTAAAGAAGTCAGATATACATTGACAAAATGTATCTGCCATAATCAACTTTTCTTTTCAGTTTGCATAAAAATAAGCTCAACATTGTTTTATTTGTTGAGCTTATTTTACTCAACTGTATTTTGTTACAGTAATTTAGATGGAAATATTTACCACCTGAGACTCAGTTCCTTTAATAATAATTAATGGTCCTGATTGATCTTAACCACATAATTTGCTACAATGAGTCATTTAGATTTTTTGGACATGATTGTGTTAAGTACCACAAAGAATATCATGAGTAAAAGGGTTAGGATTAGGCAATTCCAAAGGTTATCCCAAAGAATTGTAGCTCATGTTTTCCTCCACAATGTTTGCCCTTCCTCACTTTGTAAGTTCATCTTATGTTTGATGTTTTTAAATTTTGTTTTATTTCTTTTTTAACACTTTGTTTTTGAAAATTAAATAACTGCACTGGCTCTATGCTGTGTTTATGATACAAACTGATTTTTATTATGTTGATTTTATCTACGATTTTAGTTGCACTGTGTAGCACTTTGAGATTTTTTCTAATGAAAAGTGGAGTACAAATTAAATTGATTATTATTATTAAACTGAAGTGTAAGGATTATAATGGGAAAAAAACTAGAAAAGAAGCTTATTCTACCCATCCATGAAATTAGCAGACTTATCCATCTTCTAAGGTGTCTTTGAATTTCTTTTTGTACTTTAGTCAAATTGTTTCTCAGCAATACCCCAAACTAGGCTTTAAATCAATCCCCAGGTATTCAGATGCTGAATCAGACCAAGAAAATGGGAAGGTAGATGAATAAGGGATTTCATCATTAAAACCAGTCGGCATTGCTCGTCATTTATCCAAGTTAATTTTATAGCCCAGCAGTGAGCCAAAATCCTTAATAATAGACATTAAAGCTAGTAAAGATTTTTCCGGTTTTGAGATGAAGAGAAGCACATTATCAGCATACAAAACTATCTTATGGAATATCAAATCAGTTGAAAGTCCCACTATATTATTATTGTTACTTATGGACTCTGCCAATGGTTTGATGACCAATGCAAATATTAAAGCGGACAATAGACCCTTTTCACAGTGACGTCAGACATTGGCCGCCATAACTCGAAGCGGTGTATCTTTACTTCCGTATCTTTACTTCCGGTGTGATTTTGTCTCGGGAAACCTGACTGAAAAATTCATGGATACTCATTATCTTAAGGATATAATAAAAGGTAAGGTTAATAATAACAGCATTTAAGTGTTAGATAGCTGTTATTACTCATTGTCAATTCACCATTCTCTGACTTTTTATAAAATAAACAGCCTCCCATCAGAGAATAAACCAGCTAGCAGCAGCTTTAGCCACAGTTAGGAAATGTATACACCGCTGCCTTTCAGTGCTGTGTTGTTAAAAGTTTTACTAAAATCACTGACATCTTCCAACACTGTTGTTTAGAAAAGCATTTTAAATATTGATTTAAGTGCAATATGCTAAATAATTTACATATTCTGATGTGATTCATAATTTTTCATATTGTTTTGTTCATCTTTCTCAACAGTGGCCGACCTAACAACCTACCATATCTGGGATGGTCTTTTTCCTCTGTCCATGGCAGGTTCAGTCAATCAACTGTGGGACATCTGCTGCCTAACGTTAAACTATCATGGGCCTCTTGATTTAAAAGGAGAAACCAGTACAGAGCCTCCCTGCTCCTGCAAGTCCCACTTCTTGGATGAACACTCAATACTGCAGCTGTGTTAGAAATTAAATCTTTGTGTATCTATTCTGTAATTAATATCTATATGTATTGATTAATAAATGAATTGATGTTGTGTAGAGTTCTGTAAAAAAGTATTGTAAATAGCTTCTCTTGAGTAATCTACATATCTGCAACTTTTACATTTAAATTGCTTCTTTTTGTAAATTTTACACATCTGGCAACAAAGTATGTGGAGGAGAGGAAATGCTACAATTAAAGCTGCCATTGTGGAACAAAGACATAAGGTTTGTGGCTGTTTCTTTAAAACATCTATTTAATAATTATATTAAACACTCTACATGGTTACTACATTACACAAACATAATTACCACAGTTAATAATTTAAGTCATTGATAGAGAAAATGTATTTACAAAAGCATATCAATTTTATTTCAACAGTATCTACTCAGGGTTTACAACTTAAGAAGACATCCATGTAGGGTCCTTGGCAGGTGCCAGTCTGCAGTGAACTGGTGCCAGTCTGCAGTGAACTGGTGGATGACAGAGGAAATGGTAAACTTTAGTGAGCAGTTTGAAGCAGAAGTCCCACCATGTGATCCACAGGGCTTCCCAGCTGAGCACAAACTTCATGCACTTTATTTGCACAAAGTGCTGTGGTGACAGCAGAATCAAGTGTAACCTGTTAAAAGGGATATAAAGGTGTTATTCCTATGTTATCAATTTTCTACTGCCAAACTTAACCTTCTAATCATAACATTTGATAAATATTCATTGGAGAAATGTGAAGTTAATGAGCTAATATATATATATATATATATATATATATATATATATATATATATAAAAAAATTCCCTTCTCACCCTCCGCGGGTGGTCTCTTTCATCCTCTGAGCTCGGGTCCTCTACCAGAGGCCTGGGAGCTTGAGGGTTCTGCGCAGTATCTTCGCTGTGCCTAGAACTGCACATTTCTGAACTGAGATGTCTGATGTTGTTCCTGGGATCTGTTTGAGCCACTGCTCCAGTTTGGGGGTGACTGCCCCGAGGGCCCCGATGACCACAGGCACCACTGTGGTCTTCACCTTCCAGGCCTTCTCCAGTTCCTCTCTGAGGCCCTGGTATTTCTCCAGTTTCTCATGCTCCTTTTTCCTGATGTTGTGGTCACTTGGTATTGCTACATCCACCACAACGGCTGTCCTCTGTTCTTTATCCACCACCACAATGTCCGGTTGGTTCGCCATTACCATCTTGTCTGTCTGGATCTGGAAGTCCCACAGGATCTTAGCTCGGTCATTCTCCACCACCTTTGGGGGTGTTCCCCACTTTGACCTCGGGGCTTCCAGTCCATATTCGGCACAGATGTTCCTGTACACTATGCCCGCCACTTGGTTATGTCGTTCCATGTACGCTTTCCCTGCCAGCATCTTGCACCCTGCTGTTATGTGCTGGACTGTCTCAGAGGCCTCCTTGCACAACCTACACCTTGGGTCTTGTCTGGTGTGGTAGATCTGAGCCTCTATTGCTCTGGTGTTTAGGGCCTGTTCCTGGGCGGCCAGGATGAGGGCCTCTGTGCTGTCCTTGAGTCCAGCTTTCTCCAGCCATTGGTAGGATTTCCTGATATCAGCCACTTCAGTTATTTGTCGGTGGTACATCCCATGTAAGGGCTTGTCTTCCCATGATGGTTCCTCCAGCACCTCGTCCTCTGTTCCCCATTGTCTGAGACATTCGCTGAGCACATCGTCCATTGAGACTTTGTCCTTGATGTATTTATGGATCTTGGATGTTTCATCCTGGACAGTGGCTCTCACACTCACTAGTCCTCTGCCTCCTTCCTTATGGCTTGTGTACAGTCTCAGGGTGCTGGATTTGGGGTGGAACCCTCCATGCATGGTTAGTAGCTTCCAAGTCTTAACGTCCGTGGCCTTCATCTCTTCCATTGGCCAGCTAATTATTCCGGCAGGGTATCTGATTACTGGTAAGGCATAGCTGTTTATTGCACGGATCTTGTTCTTGCCATTGAGCTGGCTTGTTCAGGGAGGTTGCTGTGGTCCTCTCGTAGAGAGGTTAGCCACTGTGCATTGCTGTTGTGGGACGCCTCCCTCTCCCATATGCCTTTCCAGTATTGTTCAGTCTCCAGCCTTGGTGGGTCTGCTCTGTTGTTATTACCCTGCCATTGAGAGTACACTTTAGCTGGTTGGGTGGAGAAGAGCCGGTTAATCCTCCTGGCTTCATTCTCTCTTGTGTATCTCTTTAGGCGGCTGGCCAAGGCTTGGAGCCTTTGTTTGGCAGTTTCGAGTGCTTCAGGTATGGGCATCTGGCTGTACTTCTTAGGTACTGGTCTTTTCATTGCACCTCTTTGGAGCTCTGACAGTTGGCTCACTTCCCTCCTTGTTATCTTGATCTTAGCCTCTAAGATCCTCCATGATGGATATTGGGTCTCATGGTTCCTCTTATAGCCGAGCATTTCAAGGATCACTGATGCTGAGTTGTATATCAGCTCATTGGTTTCTGTTATGGTGTTGGTAGGGATTGTTCTCAATGCTGCATTCACATCTTCAATGAGACTTTCTGATGGTACTTCACTCAGCCGTTGTAATTGGCGTCGGGGTTGCGCCAATTACATATATATATGTAATTGGCGCAATATATATATATATATATATATGGATGGATAGCTCATCACATTTCTCCAATGAAACGTTAATATCTATCTATCTATCTATCTATCTATCTATCTATCTATCTATCTATCTATCTATCTATCTATCTATCTATCTATCTATCTATCTATCTATCTATCTATCTATCTATCTCAGCGTCTTCCTCCTCATGTCTTGATCATGTCTTTAACTTCTCAGGACATGATGGAGTTGCGGGTGTTTTGCATAACTATCAAGTTTTGGACTTGTGGCTGCAGGTAATGTCGCTACTTAGCAGGTGGTGAAACTAGCATAAGTGAGGAGGGTTTAATACGATCATGCATTTTACGTGACGGATGGCAACCCCAGTCTATACTATAAAAATCTGAGTAAGATTAGAGCCTAAATACATTCTATTTCCAAAACAGAAAGGCTACGTAATATTAGCCAGCTAACAAATTACTATTGCTATCCTAGCATATCAACTAACAGCGAAAAAAAACAAAACACGTACCTTCGTAGTCAAACTGGTATCAATCAGCGAGGAATTTGTCCAGTTTAGATTATGTTGATGAAGAAAAATTGTTTGCAAATAGTGATATATCTTCAAATCATATTTGTGGCAGCTGCTTTAGAGTCCAGAAACAGCGTTAACTACACACACCAGAACTAGATACACTGGATCGAGTCAAAACGGATGTTGTCTGACGTCATGTGAAAAGGGTCTATTGGTGTCCCTGTCAGGTAAATCTTTACAATGAAAATTCCAAAGAGCTAGAGTCATTAATGAACACATAGGCCTTAGGAGAAGGGTAAATAAGTTTAACAGACTTTATAAAAGCCTCTCTCAGTCCAAATTTACTTTAGACCTGAAATAAATAAGGCCACTCAGGTCTGTTGCAGAACAGAACTGTCATTGTGAGCAACGCTCACTATATCAGTGGATATATCAGTGGATCCAGACACATGTGATCCACATAATCACGGGACTTTATCCATTGCCTGGAGGTCCATAGCTGCTGCTTCTGCTGTGTTGAAAGAACGCTTTATTGTTGTGAGAAAAGCACAGTATGGCTGGGTATTGCATCCGGAATTTGACAATTTTTGCATACAGAGTAGAAACTTCTGCTTTGTTGGATGATATTTTGTGGAATGTCGTGGTGAATGACAATTTTGTTACCTTTGTATTCTAATCTTTGTTTCTCATTAGATGTCAGTATCTTCATTTTGTCAGTTGGGTAGTGTAGTCTCAAAATGACAACCCGTGGATGTGGGGCGACCAAGGCCTCTGTGACATCTATCTGTCCAGCCGAATCCTGTCCTTTGTAGTTTCAAGATTCAGGAGCTCAGGTAGCCATGTTTAAAAAAAAAAAAAGAAAAAAAAAAAAAGGTAACACTTTATTTGAAGGGGGTTGAATAAGACTGTCATGACACTGTCATAAACATGACATAACACCTGTCATAAAAAAGATTAATGACAAGTTGTTACATTGAAGACATTTCGAATAATGTCAACTTTGTATTAAAAGTGTCATTATTTACCGAATGACGCTTTATGACAACAGTCATAACTATTCCTGAAGACTTATTGATGTTCATGACAGGTGTTATGTCATGTTTATGACAGTGTCATGACAGTCTTATTCAACCCCCTTCAAATAAAGTGTTACCAAAAAAAATCCTGTACATTCTTTCCTTGGGTACCTTCCTTAACACTGAAGATCAGTTATGTTGTCTCAGTGTGAGTATGCCTCTTGGTCATCCACCTGGGCCAATGGGCTACATTGTTCTCTATAGCCAGCAATCTGTTCTGCAGCCCAGCTATATTGTCCTCAGCATCCAAGATACCACTCTCTGCTTCTTCCAGTTTCTGTACATCTCTCTGTAATTTTGCAGCAATAGTGTTCAACTTCGTTGAGAACACCAAAAATTTATATTCCACAATGGCAGCAACCTTTGCATGAATCTCAATGGCCAGCACGGCGACATCCACCGCCACACTTGCATTAGCTTCCTTTATGTTTTCATCATCAGCTGCCTTGTTGTTTGCTTGCCTTTGGGTATTTCTGTGGGGTCTCGGTTTATCAGTTTTCTCCATCACTGTATTATTGTAGCTTGGTCCAGTACCTGTTTCCCTCTCAAAACAGCAAGATTGGTTCTGAAACTTAAAGTTAATATAATTAGGGGGAGAGTTGTCCTTGGCCTCAATCCTATCAGTGAGACGTCTTTACCGGAACCAACCATGTTTGATGTTTAATTGTTGATGAAGTCAGTCTCAAGATGGCGACCAGAGCGGAGGTTTTATGAGGAGCTCCAAGACTGTAAGTTGTACCTCGTCGACAGAGACAACTAAACCAAATATCATCATCAATGTTAATCAAGGCATCTTTCATGCATAAGAAAGAAGAGGAAGATTGAATGAAAAACAGTCGGTGTGAAAATAAATTGTTACTGGAAGAATATCTAACCACTAGCTAGCTTGCTTAACATTGCCTCAACTCTGTGCCTCAATAGCACAAAGAGGAGTGAAAAATGTCAGAGATGGAGCTTCTTTGTTGCAACAAGGTCTCTAAGACTTCAAGACTTTGTTGAAGTCTGCTTATTAAAGATTAAAGATTCTTGAATCAAAAAAAACAAAGGTCAGCTAATATCTCGCCTAATGAGGACATTTTGAAAGCTGTACTGGAACTATCTGGTTGCTTCACAGCTTTAGAGCAAAAAAAATGAACAAAAACACAGAAGTTATCACCAATGTCTGTGAATAGCTCAAAGTAGTGGAAATCCATGTGCAAAAGAATGAAAATCTGATAAAGGTCATATTGGAGCAGATGGTTCAAATTCAGCAAGGAATTGATCATGCCAAGCGCTACAGCAGATGATGGAACCTACAGCTGTATGACAAAAATGAAACACCTGGGGAAAACATCAGAGCAGAGGTAATGATGAATATCTTCACTGCGCTTGCATCAGAGGATAAAGAAAAGGTAGACTTTCTTGTTGACAGTGTGCATAGGGTTGGTGTGCCCTGGGACAATTCCACTTGGTCTGTTAGTCAGTTCACTGCAAACTTTCAGAAATAAGATCTGGAAGATCTCCCGAGA
The DNA here is from genome assembly GCF_051168715.1 of Poecilia mexicana. Taxonomy (NCBI): domain Eukaryota; kingdom Metazoa; phylum Chordata; class Actinopteri; order Cyprinodontiformes; family Poeciliidae; genus Poecilia; species Poecilia mexicana. Next base: position 28,656,535 of record NW_028263381.1, read on the forward strand.
CGACAGAATACTTAAAGAGCAGAAAGAAGTCAGTTATGGCCAATTGTGGAAGGAGGAAAGAAAATGACTAATGCAACAAGTGATAGTGTTTCAGTTAATATTTGAAAAAGGTTTTAAAATGCACTTAAAGAGAAATGATACTTATAGTTAAGGATAAAGGTTAATAACGGCTACTTTTTTCCCCTTTCTTCTCTAGTATTTGTGAGTGTTATAAGGCATCAGCAATTTTTAACACATTTGGCAAGTAAACAAAATCATTCTCACTAGATGCAGAAAAGTATTTGACAAAGTAAATTGGACATTTCTCATAAAATTTGGTTTTGGACAGTCATTTATTCACTGGATAAAAACATTTTACAATAAACCAAAAGCAGCTGTTGTAACAAACAATCTAATATCAACAAATTTCACAGTCCACAGAGGTATCAGACAAGGATGCCCATTATCACCTTCATTACTTGCGCTTTTCACAGAACCATTAGCAGCAGCAATCTGTCAAAACACTAATACTGAAGGAATTCATATCAATAATATGTCAGGATCGGAAGTTTTCTGTTTATTTTTGAGTAGTTTCCATGTTTATTTGTTATCCTGTTTCCCTGTGAGTCTGACTCTGCGTTTCCATGTTGATTGTTCCCAGGTGTGTCTCGTTCCCTTGTTTACCTCCCTTGTATTTAAACCCACCTGTTGTCTTTGTCTCTTGTTGGGTCCTCATCTAACGTCTGTTTCTGTACCCTGTGCTGCCAGATATTTTTGGATTTTGAGTTGTTCTCCTGGTTCGTCATTAAATCATAATTTTCATCATGACTACCCGGTTTCACCGGCGTCTCCCTCACCACTCATAACCATACATCTCATGAAGGACCCGAACAAATCGGTGAGGATCGCCTCAACATGGACCCAGTAACAACCCCCACAGCTCCATACCCATTCCTAAAGTCTCCGCCCCCTGAGCCTGCTCCACCAGAGTCTCCGCCCCCTGAGCCTGCTCCACCAGAGTCTCCGCCCCCTGAGCCTGCTCCACCAGAGTCTCCGCCCCCTGAGCCGGCGCCAGCCGGTGCTCCACCACCGTCTCCAGAGCCTGCAGTCGGCCCCAAAGGATCCTGGAGACTCCCCCCGCAGCTTAAGTTCTGGCTCCTGCTCCGCCTCCGGCGTCGCCGCCCACCGGACTGTTTGCGGCAGGTCCTGCCCTGACTGCTTTTCTGTTTGGTGTTTTCTGTTTGGACTGAGTTTTTTCCACCACCATTACTTACCACATCAAATGGACACACTGTCAAGAAAACTGGCATGGACTTGTGAGATCTCTCTAGGTACACGCAGAAAGCAGGGTAAAGGCCTGGGCAGTAACAGTAATCTTGTATTAATTTAAGAATGATTAAAGGAATAAAAAAACAAAATACATAGTTGTGTAATAATTGAAATGATTGATGTATTGTAATCACCATGTCTGTAATGTGTGACTGAAATATATAATCTGTATTCATGATCTGCGGTAACAATAACAACTTAGTTGTTATACACGATTTCAGATAATGGTAAAACAAATTGATTATGTTTTGAGTTAATTGTGTTTCATGGTACATTATAAGAAGATTGCAGAGTTGAGCACAGGAAAATAAAAGAATGAATCAGGTCACAAGCACTGAGATGGCTGGGCGGGGGCCTCAGAACAAATTGCCAAAAAAGGTAATAACTACCAGATGGCCAACAGAAAAGAGAGAAGTGTTGCAAAGGAGTTGCAGCAGTCAAACGCAAAAGAGGGAGGTCTGTGTATTACCAAATTCAGGGTGGAACAAGGTTTGGGCAGGACGGTACTTCCCGATGAGATATTCGGGAAGAATGAGTCATAAGACCTCTCCCATACACAACTGTGGGCCAAGAGGGTTTAAAAGCCAGCGAGCTGGGGAGGAAACTGTTCTTAGTCCGCGGCGCTGAAGGAGAATCAACAAGAGGACGCAGGCGAAAGATCAGCGGAGGACCACACCCTGGGACCGGGGGGAAAAGTTTGAGACTTCTCGCCGCAAAGAAGGACAAGATCCGTCAGCCCCAGCCCTGGCCCCTGAATCTGACCGTTTCCTCTGCCTCCACCCTACGATCCCTATTCAACAGCAGCAGACTTGGGGAAAAGACAAAGGTCACCTAGTGATGAAGATTCTGTTCATCTAAAAGAGGTCGGACAGATTGACTTTGCTGCTTTTCCGGAAAAGGACTTTGCCCGGCTAGGACAGAGACTCTAACCAAGGACGTCTAAAGATTTCGGCTGCCAAGATCGACTAACATCGGGTGTGAGTTGCCCTGCCCCTAAAGCCTCGCTCAGTGAGATTAGTGACACAGGTTAGGGATAGAAATAAGATAGGATATGGTTGATTTGGTTGATTTTATAATTTGAGATTAATACTTGTTACAAGTTTACAATTACTTTTATTAAATCTGCTTGTCATTTACCCCTGCTAAAGCTTGCTTAATAAAATATAATAAAAATAAGAATGGAGGTTGTGGACATTGAATTCAATTGAGTCACTGTTTGATGAGGGTTCTTCTGGTATAAGTAAAATCTAAATGCATGATTCTAGAAATTGGTGGCTTCGTACTTTCCTTTGGCGAGCAATAAATAATGGCCCTGGGACTTATATCTAAGTCACTAAATCCAATCTAGCCGATAACAAGTGCACGTTATTTTAAGGAGGAAAGCTACCGTTAACAGGAGTGGTTGTTGGAACTACGCGGCAGCTAGTGCTACTCTGTCGACTGTTTCTCAACTGAAAAGGGCCGTAACTTCTGGATCTGAAGGTAGTTAGAGCTAGACGAGTTTTCTCCGCCGCCAGTTTAAACAGAAATTCTCTAGTAAACCTATGATAGGGTAAGACCCAGGTTTCAGGGATTTTCCGGACCTGTTAGACAGAGAACTGGTCAATAGTCAGTCAGTGGTGAGGTTAGGGCGTGGCTGGCTATTGCAGAATAACGAACAACACTCAACCCACCACTTTCAGGAGATGGGAAATGGAAGCCTCTATAATAATATAGTAATAATAATAACAAGACCACATAGTGTTTTTTCTCTCTTTTTTGAAGTTATCCTTTATTTATTTTGTAATATACTTTTATCTATTTATTTATCTACTTGTTTGCTTTTTTTCTCTCTCTCAACCAACATCAGAAAACAGAAAAATAATAATTCAAAGTAGAAAATAGCTGCCATGGTTAAAAGAAAAAAGAATGTCCTAATCCACATATGTTAAACAATTTTATTGTTTTTATTGTGACACCAATTGATTATGTTCTGTATTTTGTCTTTGTTTTGAATGCATCCATTTATGTATACCTCATTGTTTTTTGTTTGTTTGTTTTTTTACTTACCTGGTTATTTTTATGTTTATTTCTGTTATTTGTTCTATTATCCAGTTAATTATTTTGTAGATCATTCCCGTCTTTGCTATTTGCCAGTCCGTAATATTTTTTGTATGTGCACTGAATGTATGTGCGGTGAATAATGAAAAAAATGAACACCTCCTGCTACTGAAAACAAATTGGCAAGTTCTAGTTTTAAGGCACTAAATTTATGTTCTCTTAATGTAAGGGATGCATGGGATGGCACAAAAATAAAGGCCGTTCTTTTACCCAGGGATTTCAAAAGTTAAACACTCAACAGTTGTCTTGTACAGAATTTATATTTGGCCAACTCCAAGACCACTAAGTCTTCTTAAAAGATAGTCTCTGTGAACATTTCTTAAAATATAGTCAGTGTTTTTAGCAAAGGTGAGCTGACTGTCCAGGACTGACACAAGGTACTTAAAATTTGCCACAGTTTCAACAGGTTGGCCAGTGGTTGTCCCCACTGTAAGGTCTTGTTAAGGTAATATAATTAGCTCTACATGCTTAGTAAAATGAAGAAAGTATAGTATTTTGTTAGAGAATATCTATTTGACTGTGGGAGTAATGGCAGAATTAATTAATTAACTAACAAATTTGTGGTATCTAGATTTAATTGTATGTTTGTTAGTTGTGCCACTAGAGGCACTAACAGATGGCAAAGGATACAAATAAAGAACACATTTAGAAGTAGACAGAAAGATAGGGAATATATTAAAGGTCCACTATTATGCAAGATTCCCTTTTTGTATGTTTCCATACTACCTTATGTGTATCTCCCGTTTTTGGGAATAAGTAAATGGTCTGCTGGTGACTGCAAAACAGCCCGTTTCAAGAATCTCAAAATTGTTGCATCACAATCTTTTATCTAGCAACACCAAGCCAAGTCCAGCCCCTCACCTGGCAACCCAGGTGCAAAACCCAGGTCTTCAAAACACTGTTTTATTTCCTTTGGATAATTTTCTATGTCTTTAGTGATCAGTTTTCTAATTTTGTTTATTGGATTCTTTGCTTGGGCTGCACAGTGGTGCAGTTGGTAGAACAGTTCTTGCTGCCTTGCAGCAAGAAGGTTCTGGGATCAATTCTGGCCCGGGGTCTTTCTCCATGGACTTCGCATGTTCTCCCTGTGCATGTGTGTGGGTTCTCTCCAGGTACTCCTGCTTCCTCCCACAGTCCAAAAACATGACTGTCAGATTAATTGGTCTCTCTAAATTCTCCCTAGGTGTGTGCATGGTTGTTTGTCCTGTCTGTCTCTGTGTTGCCCTGCGACAGACTGGCGATCTGTCCAGGGTGAACCCACCTCTAGCCAGAAATGTTTGCTGGAGATAGGCACCAGCACCCCTCCCAACCCCACTATGAACAAGGATGTACAGAAAATCTGTATGAGAGTAGTTTCAGTTCTTTTCTCTCAATATCATAATACTTTTATGTTTATTTTGCCTATTTCGTTCTGAAGTACATTTATTTCTGCTCTGGTTGTGTCAAAGATTTTGAATGATTCTTCAAAATTTGGCTCCTAAGTGGAGCCACGTTGTGAAATGGCACCATCGACAGCCCATAGGGCCTGCTGTTGCAAAGACAACGACTAGCTCTGGCCCTTCACTGGGACACAGGAAAGCTGGACAAACTATTGTTGGTACTGGAGCTGCTGGGAACATCAAAATTGTAAATACAAAATTGGTGAATGTTTTTGCCTCTAAATTCTCACCTGACTTGGAAGTGGATACACTATGCGTTTATCTTAAAGCCAAACTTGGGCATAATGTAACTTGCCAGAGAATCACTACTGTTAATACCAGGTTTGCCTCATTCAAGGTTTCTGCCGAATGTAGTGACGTGGCTGTTATGTACAACCCAGAGCTTTGGCCTGAGGGAATTAATGTGAGGTGGTTTTATGAGCCACAGAAAACTATCATTGGCGCAAATGCTACCCTTTCTTCCACGGATATATGCGCACCTACTGATGATGTGAGCACAAAGTCATAAATATTATGGACATTAAAGTCACCTCTTACAACTGTCATGGCCTGCGCTTAGGGCAGAGTGCAGATGATAAAGCTCGCCGTTTGGTTGTCGACCAGTTGTTGCTGCACTGTGACATCTTGTGCTTGCAAGAAACCTTTTTAGCCAAACAGGATTTAAAAGGACTAAACTCTATTAAGGACAGTTTCCTGGGTGCTGGAGAATCTTCTACTGACCTCAGTTTGGGAATTAAGACAGGAAGGATACCAGGAGGAGTGGTTATATTATGGGAAAAAAGCCTGGACTCAGTGATAAATGTCATTAGATTAAGTATTGGGGCTACACGTGAAACAGCATGACAAATAATTTATTATTTTAAATGTCTTTGCTCCACATGAATGTCATCATAATGAAGAAGAATACCTAAGTAAACTTGCTTATATTAGCTATTTTATGCAAAATGAGAAGTCAAAAAGTATGTCATGGGTGACATGAATGCAGACATATCAGATAAAAATTTGATGTTTTCTATACATGTGAATCATGTTTGTACAAATTCTAATCTAATATTGTCAAGTAAAGAACTTTTGCCAGCTGCAAGTTACACCTATATAAGTGAAGCCTGGCATAATACGTCTTGGTTGGACCATTGTATCACTACAGCAGATGCTCATGCTGCTTTATTTTACATTAATATCTTATACAATGTGTCCACTGTTGATCACATCCCCTTCGAGGTGTCTATTAGATTTGATCATACACCCACAACTGTATATGCAAACAGCAATCAAAATCAGACACGTATAGACTGGTCTTCTTTATCTTACTGAATATTTATTCCCGTTACTATGCCCAAACTGATCAATTCTTATGTGCCATTAAATTACCAAGAGAGGCAGTTAATTGTATAGACTAACTGTTCTGATACTGGACATAGAACCAATATAACTGAATTTTATTCTGAGATAACGGAAGTGTTATTGGGAGCTATAGCATGCCTTATAATAAAGGTAATATAAAGATTAAAAATGGACCCGGTTGGAACACATATGTGTCTAAATACTACAGCGAAGCCCGTGAAGCTACTACTTCTTGGGCTCAGCAGGTTAACCTAGACAGGTTAACCTGCCTAGGTTTTGCTTTAGACAACAGAAAAAGTTGTCTAAAGCAAAATACAAATATGCACTACGGTTCATTAGACAGAATGAGCAAACCATGAAGGCTGATTCCTTGGCAAAAAAGCATATGCTTTTTTGCCAAGGAATCAGCCTTCATGGTTTGCTCATAGGCTTTAGTGTCTTTACGTATATACGTAAAGACACTAAAGCCTTTTGGAAAGAGGTTTTTATTACTGATAGTTTTTATCAGTAATAGTAAATCCTCTCTCCCTTGCACTGTTGATGGCGCTTCAGGGGCGAATATGATTGTAGACTTTTGGTGACACCACTACAGCAAACTATTCACCCGTGTTCAGAGTGAACCCTTCCAGGTTGACCAAGTTAGTAATGTAGAAACTATCAAAACACACGAGGTCTATCAGGCAATTAAAGAACTGTCTGTAAATCTATAGGAACAGATCTTATTTCAGCTGAACATCTCAAGTTTGCAAGTTCAAGGGTAGCCCCTCTCTTGCCTTGTGTTTCACTGGTTTTATTATGCATGGTTTTATTCCTTTTATGCATGGTTTAATTTATTATGAATGAGCTCTAAGCAGCTAAACCTGTGAAAAATGGGCTGCATGGTTGGAGATACAATTATAAATCAACTTATGTATGCTGATGAACTAGTGGATTTTAGTCCAAGTTCAGCTGGTCTTCAGAAGCTGCTTAATGTCTGTTCACCATATGGTGAGCTACATGACGTCAAATTCAATCCATCAAAAACTATCATTTTGATTCGTCGCACTAAGGAGGACAAGAACAGGATATTTCCAAATTTTAAGCTGTCTGGAACTTTGTTGAATGTCTCGAAGAAAATATCTTGGTCAAGTGCTGACAGACCGTCTGTCTGATGATGAGGACATTTACCGTCAGGTTAGAATGATATCTGCTCAGGCAAATATCCTTGTTCGTAAGCTTGGATTCTGTTCTGATGAAGTGAAACTGAACTTAGATCATAATGAACATCACTGTATATGGCACATTTGTGGTGCAATTTTTAAAAAGCCAGTCTTCATAGATTGAAGGTGTCTTATAATGATGTGTCAAGAAAAAGTCGAGCTTCCCCATGCTGGAGATTTTAGTTTAATAATAACAATAAATAAGGTTATCTTTAAAACTGATTACGCAGGTGACATCAAGACCCAACAGCAGAGTCAGAGGGTAATAAAATTAATCTGGTTGTGTGTGTTGTTATTGTGTCCTGCAAACTTTGCTTTAATTCTACTTTTTTCTATTTAATCATAAAAAATCATAGTCAGGCAGAAAGAGAGTCATGGAACAGGAAGAGCAGGTTTCCTGAAGAAAGAGGAAGTTTCCAGCCTGCAGTGATTAAAAATAGTTCAGATTGCTCATTTTGAGCACTAAAGGTTTAAGGAATAAAATCTAACCATTTTGAGTAATTGGATAAAACCCAGAGTAAAATACTTAAATTAATAATGATAACTTATGATTAAACCAATAGTTAATATTGGTTTAACCAGTGGTTGATGTTGGTTTGATTATAAGAATATTTACACTTACTCTTATACTTATGGAAGTACTTAAAGGTGAAAGAAGTAACTGTAACATGGTGTCAAATAATTAGAATAATGAATTATTCTTGGTTTCTTTTCAGAAATGTCTGTAATAACACATTATGATTATAAGAGTAACTAATAAGTAATGGTTATTATAATATTATAAGTGAATGCTAAATCAGAGAAACGAAAAGGTTATAAATGTGATTTTGACATTGAACTTGAAATGGTGCAAAATGTGTAACTGTAATCAAAGGTCACTGATGTTGTGTTAGAGGTAGATGGTAGGTGAAAAGTCAGGGGGAAAGAGGAACTGATAGGAGGACCAAGGACCAAGGCTTTATTGCTGAACTTCAACTTTCCTAAGAAAAGGTTAGACACAAGAGGACTGTTGAGCAACCCTGGGTCATTAGAACAGACATCATGTCTTCAAGACAGTGATGGATATGAGATCATCGGTCCAAGCAGTCAGCCAATGAGACAGGCACAGCAACAAAGCTAGCCAATGCAAATGCACTAAAAGGGTGGATAAACCCTTTATAACGTGAGTGCAAAAGAGGAATCTTTGGTTGGATCCTTCAGGCAGCTTCGAGCCAAGATCCAGATGGACAAAGAACTCTGCAGCTGAAGAAGAGCCGGAGCCACAGAGCCGAAGACTGTTCTGCACATGGGGACCAACCCGTTAGCCCCGCAACATGTGGCTTCAAATTGCATTTCTCTCATCAGCTGGGTTCGAGACCCCAAAGAAAAAGACCAAGGCAAAGATGAAGATAAAGACAAAGGCAAAGAACAAAGGCAAAGAGGAAGAACTGGTGTGTTCCTTCCATGAGACCAGCTCTTCTACATCTCGAAGGACCAGAAAGATCGTGAGATGAAGAGAAAGGAGCTACAGAGCTGCAAGACAAGAAGGAGAGGGCCGCTACGCGCATGAGGAAGGCCCGAGATCTGCCGCTCTGACTCAGTACTCCTCCTGTACTGGGAGCCTCCTGCTGCTGCAACACCTTTTTTATCATCAGGCCAGTTCTGGGGTTCAAAATGCCAAACTCCGTCCCTCTCTCTCAAAGTTTTCCTTTTTTAGTTCACAGTGTCAGCATTAGGGAAAGATAGGCTAGATTATTGATTTTTACTTATTTGATTATTTCGGCTACTGAATTAAGCTGTACTGACCCTTGCAAAACTGCCTTACTAATAAAATAATTAGCATCAAGAAAATCTAAAAGATGTTGTGGACATTCAATTAATGAGTCACCTTAAAGTTCTTTGATGGTTGTAAAATAGCTATGAAGTTTGATTCTGGGAGCAGAAAGTGGAAAATGTTTTATAGGTTGCTTTTAGCCAAAACAACACCCTTGGGACTCGCCTGAGTCACTAAAACCTACCTGGTTCAGTAACAAGTGCAAGTTGTAATAAGAGAAAGAGCGACCGTTAACAGGTGTGCTCTGTGGAACTATCTGATTGCAGGCTGCTCGATCTGGCTAGTTCACAGGGTGAAAAAGGGTGGGACATCTGGAGGCAGAGGTCGTTAGAAACCAGGCTAGTCTTTCTCGCGCCCAGCTTAAACAGAATGTCCTCTATATTCTCATCTGTAGTAATACTCAGGAGTTAGAGGCTTCTCGGACTCGTTAGACGGAGAGCTGGGAGCAACATCTCCCTCCTCTCAGAAGGGGAAGTAGAGAGAGAGAGAGGGGGGGGGGGGTGTTGCGCAACAACAGATGCACTAAGACTTTTGTTAAATAAGCCCAGATGGACCAGTGCAAGTGAACTGTTTGTATCTGCTCACGTCAGCATGTTGATGGCTGTTTTAAGAAAGCTTATGTATAAATGTATTTGTCGTTTGAATGAGTCTAATAATAGAATTATTCTACTGTTGACTAACATTAAATACAGTGCACTGAAATACTCATCTATGCTTTGGAGACATTGGTATGATTGCCTCTTGAAGGGTTAGGATCCTTTTTTATTGTACTTTTTATTATTTTATTGTATTTATCTTTTTTATGTAAACTGGACTTCGAGACTGTAATAAAATCTATCTATCTTAAGTAGTCTCACTAGCTTTTCCTCTAAATCCTCCAATTTCTAAATTTTAAATTGATAATAAAATAGCTATTACTTTACCTCTGATAACAGATTTCAGTGCATCCCATAACACAATGGTGACAGATCACCATTGTCATTAAGCTCCAAACATAAACTAATTTCAGACTTGATTTTTTTTCTGATTTACACCATCATTTAAATGGCTATAAAATGTAGATCTAAGGTTGTTAATCTGAAGTGACAAGTAAACAAGATTCTGATCCAAGAGCGTACTGACGGCGATTTCAGATTTGGCAGCTCTAAAAAGATTGTTTTTAAAAATATAAAAGTAATCAGGAGGAGTATACATTATGGCCAGGTGAGTAAGGTGTGTAGTCTCAGCCTGTAGGGTTCAATTCCCTTCATGTGTCCACCATTCCCAGTTCATTCATTTATAAATTTATTCTGTTACTTATATTTTAGTTGTTTGCTCTCCCATCAGATGAGTCTATTCTTGGATGTAATCTCATGTTGAAGTAGTCACACACACATATTAACATTTTTTAGCTTTTAGGACAATGTCAAAAGGGTGTTTGTAGACTGACCATTTACTGGACAGTGGTATGTAAACATTAAGTCAACTAGCTAAGACCCCATTCAATTACCATAACATATCTCCTAGCATATGCTCAAAAATATATTCAAAATTGACTATTCTGGATAGCAGAACAGTCACCTTTCTTTTTCTGTCCTGAATAGTGCAAGAAGAAATATATTTTTTAAAATCAATTTTATTAAATTTGGCATGTTTATCAACATGAGATCTGTGGATGAAAGCTATCTGAAGTTTATCTTTTTTTAAACTGGGACAAGATTAACAGGACTGAGCACTCCGCTTATATTAAGTGAAACAACTCTTGATCTATATCTACTCAAATAATTTATCATGTAAATAAAGGAAAAAACATGACAAGCTTCCCTTTCTCTGGTCATAATGGCAAAGAATGAACAAAAGATTAAATAGAACATTCATAAAAAATTTGTAAACCATGCAGAGAATTCTCCATTCTCCATGCTAAGTTCTTGATGTATGACGTTCAAAAAGAGTCAGTGAGATGAATTCATGAATTCCATTTATTAATACCAAAATACAGCTGGTCCATTTCTCATGCCACCTTTAGGAGTTAGAAAGACAGAATGGCAACCAAGAAGAGTTTGTGATCTCCGTTGTTAGCCTTTATCTAAGCTGCGCCCTAAAAGAGGGCGTTCCCTACTGTGTCATATCCTTTAGCTCTCATTTGCATTTCCTAACATGTTCTTTCCTCTAGCTTTAGCTTAGCAACTAGCTAAAAGAGATAGAAGAAAAACACAGAATTATTTATTTTAAACAACCAACAGTACGGTAGGATTCTGAACTACACTGAAAGAAATAACTCTTTGGATTAACATAAAAAAATCATGGAAAGATTTTCCACCTGATTACTTTGCTTTATTTCAGCACTATGTAATTATGTTACTCCAATTTAAAGCAAATGTGTTGGCTCAACTTAACTTTTGTGGTTGACTCAACTTATTTACTTTAGTTGGACCCAATGTAATTTAATAGAACCAGACCAACTAATTTGCAATGTTTTGGACCAAATAATTGACTTTACTTGATTAAGATGAATGCAAATTTAGTTGAAACCAACTTATTTAACAGTGATACCTTCACACTACTTAATTAAGTTGATCCAACTCATGAAAATTAAGTTAGCTGAACAAACATGCTTCATGCTGAAAGAAAGCTATATAATCGTGTGGAAAATCTTTCCATGATTGAATTATGTTAATTCAAAGACATTTTCTTAAGTGCTATTAAATGAAGTGTTTTAAGACCACACTGAAAGAAGAAAGAACACTCAACAATGAGAAAAAGTACAACATGAACTGTATTTTCAAAATTGTTATCCATTTTCTTTTTACACAGCACAAAAAACAGCTGAGTTGAAAGTTGAAATAAACAACAAAAGGTCAGTTTTGTTTTTCCAGAAAAAAACTGGGCTGTGTTTAGCATAGATCAAATTCTTAACAACATAAAAAGTGTCAGTAAATTCGCTCAACTTTGCGAACTAACAGTTAAAATTTAGTTTTCGATTGCGGTCTTTGGAAAAACATGTAAAGATAGATTGCCCAAGTTGTTCATCACTTCCACCCCGTCCAGGAGAATCCCAACATCCTCAATGGCATCGCCAGGCTCTGCACACTCCAGTCGAATAACGAAGATTCCACAGACGGTCTCGGCCATTTGTGCACCTTGATGATGGGAACAAGGGTGGGGTTTTGGGGGGGAGAGATTTCACATCTCATTAAATAAAAAAAATAACTTTACACTTATTTGGCTGACTCACCAACAGCTAAGGTCCATCAAAGACCTGTCTGTGTTAATTGTGAGTCCAGTGGTAAGATTTCCCATTTAGAAAAGGTACCATATTTTCTACATTTTCACAAAAATCGTCTTATAATCCGGTGCACCTTGTGGTGCGGAAAATACGGTATATTGTCTCATATGGAAAAACATGAAGAGAAGGGATGAATCCCAAATAGGCCCCATATTCCATGGCCTGTTCTCCTCAATTGAAATGACAGTCTGAGGATCCACCACACAGACTGTCATTCCAAACCAGTCCTACTTATGTGCAAACAAAGCCCTGACTCTGTACACAAACCAAACATCTTATACATGAAGAACCTGTCTTATTTCCTGGATGGAGGAAATGTCATGACTATGTGTGGTAGTTATTTCCAAATAGATCAGTACTAACATCTTAGGTGAAGTTAGTTCATATTTTTGTCTGCATATGAAACAATGCTGTTAGAAAAAAAGGCTAAATAAAACAGGCCAAAGATCTTTTTGTGGAGTTTAACTCACCTAAAAATCCTCATTTTAAACCCACTTAACAATAACTGTAATTATATCAATCTTACTAATGATTATCCTTTTCTGTGGGAGAAATCTAAAAGCATCTCAAAAGTCAAATTAAAATTGAATGTACCCAAGTGAAAAAAAGAAGAGTTTTAATGATCATCTCTTACTTTAAATTTATTGATAATTCACAGGAAGTCCAGTTAACTCCAACTATCATCACCTCTTTTGTGGACACAAAGATAAATTAACATACCATGTACTCTTTCTCCAGCTTCTCTGGATCTTCATTCAGGTATGCACACAGGCCTTTTAGGATGCACCCTCGTCTGACTTCAGCCGTGTTTTCCTAAATATGAAGATCAGAAAACAATGAGAACAACCGTAAAAATCCAGCAGTATACTATAGGGTCACATACTTGAAAACTTAGCTACATTCAAAGGAAGTCACAACGAAAGTGATCAGTGGCTTGCAGCCTATTTGAAAGATCTTTAAAATTGTTATTCTCCTTTCATTATGCCTTGACTAAAATTAAGTTTAACATTTTATTTAAACTTCTAACTGAAGCTGTCACCTAAGAAATATTTATGTCTGAAACAAGGGTACAGTATAGGGGGATATACTGTGAAAAATCTATTTCCTCTGCCTTCTCCCAGTGCTAGAAACAACCAGTCAGTGGCAGGAGAGTTTTAGTGCTGTCAATCACAATCTCATGTTGCTGCTCATCCTTCTTCCCCCTTGCTCTGTACTATTCTGTAGCTAGCATAGGGCTGATAGCAGCTCATATCTACTAGACAGAGAGAGACAACACTCCTTACAGTTCCACATCCCCACGCAAATAAAGACAAATAAAACTGACTTGCCCTTATGAACCCTTATGATCGCTCCAACACTAGATTCAGTCATTTTAGATCTGGCAAAACTTACCATTAGCCACTGCAATCTAAAACTTGATGGCCGATGACCCACTTCACCAGTGCTTATGTAGGTGGATAACAGACAGGTGATGTTCTGAAAGAGATCAGATTTTCAAACATTAAAACATGTAATTCACCCTGAGCAGAGTTGTATCTGAACATTCAAACTTTTAGTACAAGTCTCTTGAATGGATCATGAATCAATCAATCAAATTGTATTTGTACAGCACATTTCATCAGAAAGGCATTTCAAAGGGCTTTACATAATTAAAAACAGAAACACAGAGTCATGCAAGATTTTATACAGTGAAACAGATAAAAAGTAAAGCCAAAAACATTAAAAACATTGAAGACATTAAAACCGCACTAAGCCTAATTTAGCTATAAGCAACTCTAAACAGGTGGGTTTTAAGTTGAGATTTAAAGGCACCCAGTGTTTCAGCTGTTCTGAAACTGAATATAACCACTGGGCACATGCAAGCATGTATGTGCAGAACAGTGGTGACTTGAACATGGTAGAAAGCAATAAAAATATAAAACATAAAAATCTAAACAAAAACCTCAACATTTCAAAATTAAACCGATAAACTTAAAAATTGTTTTTGAACTACAATTATTTATGGAAAAACAAGTACAATAACAAAATACATCTTTAGAGCAGAGGAATATATGTATTTAAAAATAAGAAAGCTCAAGTCTGTTCATGGACTACCATAATAGGAATAATGGACAATCCTCTGAGTGTTTCAGCCAGAAAAAAATACTAGAAATCCATAGTTAGAAGGTGGACATTTATGTGGACATTGCAAGCACATTTAAAGCTCTAACAGCAAAGGTCTCCGCAGGTTCCTCTGACTCAAATTTAATATTTTTTATTATTAATAAATGAAGAATCTGTATTACGATAGAAAGCCACAAAAGTGTGTGTGTATCCAATGTCCACTCTGCATTTACCTACATAATAACAGTACTGAAATAAAATAATAATTAAAAAAACATTTAAATAGACTTATGTTTGGCCCCAGTGTTTAAAATCCACTAAACCTCAGACTTCAGAGTTTGTATGGCACCAGATGCTGAATTTACATCAGTGCAACTTTTTTCCAGGGAGGTTTAACACCGCGGTAAAGCTAGCCGGCTCTGACTCCAGCCGGCCCAGCACACACACATATATATATATATATATATATATATATATATATATATATATATATATATATATATATATATATATATATATATATATATAAAGTTGCCGTGCCCATTGCTGAGAAACTCTCTGTTTCCAAAGACTGCTACCACTTCTGGGTGACAGAGGAACAACTCTAGAACAGAACCAGAAAGTTGCAACCAGATCTGATGTGTAATTTCAAAATAAAAGCCTATCAAAATAGTCATTTTTTATCTTTTCCCCCTAAGTTGCCGTGCACATTGCTGAGAAACTCTCTGTTTCCAAAGACTCCTACCACTTCTGGGTGACAGAGGGACAACTCTAGAACAAAACCAGAAAGTTGCAACCAGATCTGATGTGTAATTTCAAAATAAAAGCCTATCAAAATAGTCATTTTTTATCTTTTCCCCCTAAGTTGCCGTGCACATTGCTGAGAAACTCTCTGTTTCCAAAGACTCCTACCACTTCTGGGTGACAGAGGGACAACTCTAGAACAAAACCAGAAAGTTGCAACTAGATCTGATGTGTAATTTCAAAATAAAAGACCATTAAAGTAGTAGTTTAGATCTATTCCACCTAAGTTGCTGTGCCCATTGCTGAGAAACTCTCTGTTTCCAAAGACTGCTACCACTTCTGGGTGACAGAGGAACAACTCTAGAACAGAACCAGAAAGTTGCAACCAGATCTGATGTGTAATTTCAAAATAAAAGCCTATCAAAATAGTCATTTTTTATCTTTTCCCCCTAAGTTGCCGTGCACATTGCTGAGAAACTCTCTGTTTCCAAAGACTCCTACCACTTCTGGGTGACAGAGGGACAACTCTAGAACAAAACCAGAAAGTTGCAACCAGATCTGATGTGTAATTTCAAAATAAAAGCCTATCAAAATAGTCATTTTTTATCTTTTCCCCCTAAGTTGCCGTGCACATTGCTGAGAAACTCTCTGTTTCCAAAGACTCCTACCACTTCTGGGTGACAGAGGGACAACTCTAGAACAAAACCAGAAAGTTGCAACTAGATCTGATGTGTAATTTCAAAATAAAAGACCATTAAAGTAGTAGTTTAGATCTATTCCACCTAAGTTGCTGTGCCCATTGCTGAGAAACTCTCTGTTTCCAAAGACTGCTACCACTTCTGGGTGACAGAGGGACAACTCTAGAACAGAACCAGAAAGTTGCAACCAGATCTGATGTGTCATTTCAAAATAAAAGCCTATCAAAATAGTCATTTTTTATCTTTTCCCCCTAAGTTGCCGTGCACATTGCTGAAAAACTTTTTGTTTCCAGTGACTTCTCTCACTTCTGGGTGACAGATGGACACCTCTACAAGACAACCAGAAAATATCAAACACATATGATCTATAATTTCAAAATTAAATCCCTTTAAAATAATACGTTTTTATTTTTATATACACAAATAAGTAGAAAATGTAAAGAGCTGCCTCACTCAATCATCTTATTTATATACAGATTTTTCTATAATCTCCTATACATGTACTACTTATATTCAAACCAGATTTCAAAACAGGTGTGACACTAAACAATTTGTGAATAAAAACTGAATGCAATGATGTGGAGGTGGCAACATATAATATTTTATTCGTAATAGAACATAGATGGCAGATCAAAAGTTTAATCTGAGTAAATGTAACATTTTACAGGAGATATATGTTGAGTCAAAATTTCACAATGTCTATAAATCCCCAAAAAGTTGGAACACGGCCATTTTTAACACTCTGTGGCATCTCCCCTTCTTCTGTAAAGAAAAATGTGCAAGGCAAATTGGTGGGAAAAACATAACAAATGACTATTTTGAAGTGATTTTATTTTGAAATTACACATCAGATCTGGTTGCAACTTTCTGGTTCTGTTCTAGAGTTGTCCCTCTGTCACCCAGAAGTGGTAGGAGTCTTTGGAAACAGAGAGTTTCTCAGCAATGTGCACGGCAACTTAGGGGGAAAAGATAAAAAATGACTATTTTGATAGGCTTTTATTTTGAAATTACACATCAGATCTGGTTGCAACTTTCTGGTTCTGTTCTAGAGTTGTCCCTCTGTCATCCAGAAGTGGTAGCAGTCTTTGGAAACAGAGAGTTTCTCAGCAATGGGCACAGCAACTTAGGTGGAATAGATCTAAACTACTACTTTAATGGTCTTTTATTTTGAAATTACACATCAGATCTAGTTGCCACTTTCTGGTTCTGTTCTAGAGGTGACCCTCTGTCATCCAGAAGTGGTAGGAGTCTTTGGAAACAGAGAGTTTCTCAGCAATGTGCACGGCAACATAGGTGGAATAGATCTAAACTACTACTTTAATGGTCTTTTATTTTGAAATTACACATCAGATCTAGTTGCCACTTTCTGGTTCTGTTCTAGAGGTGACCCTCTGTCATCCAGAAGTGGTAGAAGTCTTTGGAAACAGAGAGTTTCTCAAAAATGTGCACGGCAACATAGGTGGAATAGAGCTAAACTACTAATTTAATGGTCTTTTATTTTGAAATTACACATCAGATCTGGTTGTAACTTTCTGGTTCTGTTCTAGAGGTGTCCCTCTGTCACCCAGTAGTGGTAGCAGTCTTTGGAAACAGAGAGTTTCTCAGCAATGTGCACGGCAACTTAGGGGAAAAAGATAAAAATGACTTTTTTGATAGGCTTTTATTTTGAAATTGTACATCAGATCTAGTTGCACATTTCTGGTTTTGTTCTAGAGGTGTCCCTCTGTCATCCAGAAGTGGTAGCAGTCTTTGGAAACAGAGAGTTTCTCAGCAATGGGCACAGCAACTTAGGTGGAATAGATCTAAACTACTACTTTAATGGTCTTTTATTTTGAAATTACACATCAGATCTAGTTGCAACTTTCTGGTCCTGTTCTAGAGTTGTTCCTCTGTCACCCAGAAGTGGTAGCAGTCTTTGGAAACAGAGAGTTTCTCAGCAATGGGCATGGCAACTTATATATATATATATATATATATATATATATATATATATATATATATATATATATATATATATATATATATATAGTGTATTAGTTTTGTATTAGTTTCTCAGCATATATTATTTTCTGTTTGCAAATGCTGCGGCTGGATTTGAGTAGCTCAAACATGGACCGGATGTGCGCTTTTATTGTGAAAGCAGCACGTAAATGGGTGTACCATAATGTCTTGAGCGACCGCGCACTTGCATATTGTGTGCTGGGCCGGCTGGAGTCAGAGCCGGCTAGCTTTACCGCGGTGTTTTACCGCCCTGAGCAGTTTTCCTCCGTTTTTTGTCTTGACAGCAGCTTTGTGACCCTTACACTGCTTCATGTGATGTTAGCATGATTTGAGTACATCAATTACATAGAAACGTGACCGAACATAGAAAAAATGTTTTTTAAAAAGTCTGATGATTTTAATTTGCATCTTTTTATTTCGATTTTTATTTTGATTTAGACGGATGAAAATAGACTGAATCTTACCTTTTTCAAATTAAGCAGATCCAAATCAGGAATCTTCCCGCTTCTCTTGAAAGAACAGTTTGAAGTTTTCCCAGACAAGATCTCGCGTGATCTCGCTAGCATCTCGCGTGATCTTCCGTAATTTCGCTAGCATCTCGCGTGGTTTTCCGTAATCTCGATAGACCATTTTCGGCGGGGGATTAGTCTGACTAAATTGAATCACGTTGTCTCAACTTGAATACATTTTATTAACGCTAGGTTGTTGAATTTTATGTTTATTTGACGTGATTTTGTCATATTTGCCTTTGAAACATAAAATAATTCTGTTAAACATGTTATTTTTTATAAATGCAATGACTACTTCAATTCAGTTGTGCTTTGACACAAGCATGGAGCAAGCAGGAAATGGTGCAAATGTTAGAAAAACGCTGATTAATTACCAGCTAACCATTACTTCATGTGATGTTAACACATGTTAGCCACTGACATGAGTACATCAATTACATAGAAACGTAACCAAACATAGCAACACTGATATGTGCACAATCCTGCCAGGAGAATTTAGTATTCTCTAAACTGCAGCTGGCGTTTTCCTGGCACGAAAAACAATCATCTCGCGGGGCCTCGTGTGATTTCCTATGATCTCGCGGGATCTGCCGTGATCTCGCTCGTCGCCTCCAGCACAAGATCAGTCTGACTATAATGAATCGTGTTATCTCAACATGATTCAATTTCATAAACGTTAAGTTGATAAATTTCTTGTTTGTTCAACATGATTTTATCACGTTTTTGTTTAAAACATGAAATTATTGTGTTAAAAGTACATGATATTCTTTTATTAATGTAATAACCCACTAAGTTCATTTTTTTGAGTGTACTGACCCTCCTGCCCCTTGTGGACGCTCAATGACAGGCCCTCCCCTGTGTCCAGTGAAGGGAGAGACTTTGCCACGTCCTGGAGTTACTCTAAGTAACCTTTAAATAACAGATTAGATTTGGTAATTTATTATATTTGGTGCTTACTCACCAAATCTATCTTTATCATTGTCCATATTAGAAAGGTCAATTACTAAAGAAAAACAAAAATTGAGATGAGATTTTAGTTGGAGTTTGTCTGAAAGCACTGAGCTTCACCTTATAGCTCATCTGTGCCTGGGTTGGCTGTGTTTCTTGTTTTGGACCGTCCTGCTCTTGTCCAAGTCAGCTGCAATCCCAAACTTTACATTGTAAAGTTTAAAATGATGGAGCATGGCGGAGCTCCAGTTGGTGCCTGAGTTCCAACCAGTCTTCTCGATATGTAGAACCGGTATCTCTTCCTCAGACAGCTGAAGCATAAACATGAAAATGAACTGAAGACCCTCATGCAGTAGCTTTTTGATGAACAATGAAGTCCTTTCTGGCTCCTTCACAGAAGCCATAAATCCTCTCTTCATGAGCAACTCTTCGACTCTGTGAAACATTACTCTTTTCTCTTGTACAACTTCATCTCTGCTTCAATCTTCTCCAGTTTGTATCCTCTCCTCAGCTTATATTACTTTCTTTTCTGCTTCTCCCAGTGTTGCATTTAACTCACCCATGATTTACTCCAATTTTTATTTGTTCTGCCAAAAATATGAGTTGCTGAAAGATTACATCTAGGTTGGCCATGTCTTAGGACTTTGCTAATTATCTTTTGCTGTCTCTTCATATCTTTAAAAAAAAACACTTCAGGAAATGTATGCAATCTTTATATAAATACTTTTTAAAGGTGCAGCCATCATAGCATTGTTCCACCAGAAGTCTTCTTGTTTTATTAATATTGCAAAACACACACACACACACACACACACACACAAAATCTGCATCATCACAATGGGATGTTTGTGTGTAGACTTTTGAGGAAAGAGATTAATTTAATATATTTCTGAATAAGACTTGTATAGAAAAATATGAAAAAAGTGCAGGGAATACTTTCCACATGCACTTTCACAGAGAAATACCTGCAGGATTAAATCTCCAACTTAAACATCTGTGCCAGAATGCAGCCTTACAAAGAAACACACTTGAAGAGGAGTAGTAAAGTTTAGAATCAGCAATGATTGTCTAAAACAGATTGTGTACTCAGGACAACCTTGAAAGCCTAGTTGGATCTAGAATCCCCCATACATATTCTGAAAATACACACAAAATGGGATTTTCCTGGACTGATTTGCATGACGTGAATGATCCATAATAATGACTTTGTATGGATTGAACGTAGCTTTAGTCTTTCCTATTAGATTACTTCTTTGCACTTAGTTCCTTCTCCTTCCAAAAGGCAAAATATAACAGGGTTTGTTTAACACAATAGCCTGTATTTTCAGAGTTGAATTCTGAAAAAAATTCAGAACTGATTTTATTTTGACAGCTATGTAATGATCAAAACGGAGGACCTGAAATTTCAGCTAAAACAGTAAAGCAGTGAAATGTTTGAAAATAGGAATGTGTTGGGAAAGGAGACCATGAACAGGACCAAGAACCACTGATAATGGACAAACTGGTTAGTGGTTTGAATAAATCTTTATAGTCAGGAGCTCAAAAGGAAAGCCTCCAACAGCTGCAGAACCCAGAATCTCAGTTCCTCAGCGAGACTGTGATGACCAGGCAGTGGCTGGGGGATAGGACCTGTTGGTGAGTGCTGGTTCTTGTGCAGGATGGCAGAAACTGGTTTAGAGCAATAACGCTGGCAACACAGTGGGCCAACTTCAGGACCACCAGTCATTGAACAGGACTGTGGTCATGGAGGCAAAGCTAGGTCAGAACCAGGGAAACATAATCAGGCAATGATATCTGAGGGTCAGACTAGAATCAGGAGTCTGAGCACAGAAAAAGGTCAGCCATGTGGAGGCAATCTCAGGCTGCTCCTTCGTCCCAGGAGTCAAGAGTAGTGATGGGTAGATGAGGCGTCATGTATCGTTTCGACACATAGCAAAACGGTGTCGATTCTGTCTCGATACTGTGTCACTCAATACTGACACCTGCTGGACATTAAAAATTCCTACAGGCAACGTAGTGATTTGATGACCTAGTCTATACAATAAGATTTAAGTCTTCGTATTTTATTGAATATTATATATTGTATTATGTCATATCTTCAGTTAAATTTAAAATATATTTGATATACAGACAATAAAAAATGTGAACATGTACCATAAAGTGAAAATTTAAGTGAATGTGTTTGGAATGAGGATCCTTGTGGACAGTTCCCCCCGCCCCCCACAGATTTTTATAAAAAAAAAAAACGTTTTTACAACATTTTGAAATTTAGCCTTTTACGCTTTTTTAACAAAATTTTTGCTGTAGAAAAAAATGAAGTAAATGCTACATTTACAGCGAAGCTTTGTTTTTCTTAGCGGTTGTGTACTGGCGAAATCCGTTAAGTAGTTACCTTTATTTTTTACAGTTATTACACAGCATAAATACATACTCTACATTTAAACTAAATAACAAAACCTGTTTTCAGGTATGCGGATGGATCACATTAAGGCCCGATTGATGAACAATCAATTAATTAACAATCAATTAATTAATGTCATTAAAGGGTCTCCTCCAATAAGCTGCCTCGGGAGATTCACAGCTGTATCTACGGCAGAGTGATGGAAACTCCGGTCGGGTGTTGCGCTGCCTCTGGCCACAGTTTTTTTTTTCCAGCAGGCATTCTAAGTTTCAGTTTCCATCTCCTGAATGGCCAATCTGTATTAAATACCGTAACTTTATTGGCACTCAGGTAGAGAAGAAGCGCGGAGACTGTTTTTACCAATCATACGGTCAATCAGGACGCAGAACACTGTGGAAAAAAACTGCACAAAAAATCTGAGAAGTAGCAATACCGTGAAAGGTGAACCACGTTATAGCGAGGGATCACTGTATATGAAATAATGTATCAAAAGCAACTGAGTAATTTGTAGAATGGCTGCATATCTGAGTTTATCTGGGACTTCATTCTCATGCCTGACCTCATAATGCCTCAGCATTGAGGAGGTGGATTTATTTAAATAAGACAGTTTAGTCAAACATATGCGACACTTAACCTGCAGAACATAATATTAAATAAACTAAGAGTCAATTTCAGCTGAATTTGGATTTAGATGGATAAGTAGAAACTGACAAGAACCGGACGAAACAACAAAAATGAAAAATTTATTTTCCAATATAAGTTCAAAATGGTCCCACACTGCAGAGACCTTTTCTTTGAAGCTGCTGCATAGGTGATGCAAGCATCACCAAATGCTTTTGACAGATTCGGTTCCTTATTAACAGTTTGGCGCGTTAATGTCGTTTCAAAACAGTTCCTGTATCGGTCACGTGACTTGCTGAAACCAATACGCGCACCGACACGGGTTTTGGTCTATGGGCTTGACACATGCGCCGACGCATCGGTGTTGCCGGACCCATCTAGTGATGGGAGAGATAGAAACAGGGCCATGTCCAGATGACAGAAATCAGTGGAATATCAGATATGGACAAGTCAAGACATGGAAAGCCTCAAGACAAACAGTGGTCCGGCAATGCAGGAAACACTGGATGTCTACTCACACTTACACTTTCAAAAATCTGGCACCATCTGACAAGAGAGCTAAATAACTGCTGATGAACAGGTGCATGACATGAGCCTGATTAAACTGCAGCAGCATGCAGATGGATCAGATGAGCTTGACTGCAGAGGTGAGAGCTGAGCAAGACAACAGAGCAGGCAGACGGGCCAGAATAGTACCAATCTATTTGCTTTTTTTCTCCAAACACAAATAGTGTGGTGCAGCGTTTCTCAAGTCCAATCCTCATGCCTGCCCTGCATGTTTTAGGTGTTTTCCTTCTGCCACACACCTGGATTCAATATTTTGGTGATTAACAGGCTTCTGCAGTACTTGATGGTGATGCAATCATTTGAATCAGCTGTTCTGGAATAGAGGCACATGAGGATTGGAATTGAGAAGCACTGGGTTAAAACTATTGCTTTAACCCAGCAATGGCTTTATGGTGTCAGTGCTTATAATTTGCACATGCTCTGAGCAGACCTCTGATTTCTCAGAGTGAACAAAGAAATGCTGAGTAATTCAAAATGTTTGGATTTCCATTTTGAATACGATTTTGACCTCAGTTTTAAATATTTACAATTGAACTCTTACTAGTTATGTTACATTTTGAGATTTCAGAAGTTATATTGAAATAAAGTTATTGTCTTCTTCTGTTGTGTTACTGTGTTGTGTACAAAAGGGTAAAAAAGGAAATAAGGAGGTAAAAACTGTATTGGACAAATCCTGAGCTGATTTAAGGACATGTGAAAACAAAAGTATTTAAATGTCACACTGCTAATTTTAAAAATTCACTGAGCTAAGAGTTGTTGCCAATATTTCTTATGTTCACTAACAAAGAGAACTAGAAACTGTTGGATGCCATTTTGCTCTGTTAGACCCTAAGGATAGCATGAACAAATAGACCAGCGTGTATTTTAATCTTAATAAATGGAATTCATGAATTCAACTCTTCTTCAACCTCATACTTCAAGAATCTAAATATGGGGACCGAATAATTCTCCACAAGCTGCAGACATTACAATTTACTTATTCATACAAAAACAACCAACCAACTGTAGTAACATGATGAAAGTATGCGTTTTTCTTCTGAGTACTTTCACAGGAAACCAGCCATACAGATGACATGATCACTCACAGACAGCAACAGCTGAAGAACTCACCACTGGAGCAGTTGGACTCAACCCCAGCCTAACTCACATCGACAGGTGTTCGGTGCCATACAACTAAACCGTCTGCACAATATCCTGGAAAAGAGGAGACAGACAAAAAGCTTCAATTAAATAAATAATGTATTTAATTGAAGCTTTTTGTTCTCCCTATTTTTATGCTAAGGATTAAATAATAATTTATTTATATAGCACCCATCACAGACATTAAAATTACAAAGTGCTTCACAAAGGCAGAAAAAAAAATATATAAAAATGTACATTAAATATAGCAGTCTAATTAAAAACTTGTCAGTATGTCTTTAGCTGTCTTTTCAAAGAGTCAATGGAGTTCATTCATGCAGTGCAGGACAGCAATAGAGAGTTCCAGAGTGTTTGTGCTTAGGTTATTCAAAATCATTTATATTAGTAAACAATCAATCAATCAATCAAATTTTATTTGTATAGCACATTTCAGCAGCAAGGCATTTCAAAGTGCTTTACATAATTAAAATAAAAACAGCATGTGAAATTGAATAAACAGTGAGAAAGAGAAAGACATTTTGAACCCCCCCCCCCAATATAATAGAATAGTTGGATGCTAATTGTACTTTTGAGTTTTTTTCATTGGGTTTCCACAGAATGTTTCAATAAAATGTGTGTAACTATGTATGTTGTTTAATGGTCATGAAAACCAAAGAGTAAGTTATAGGGCTCCATTGACAATATGTGTGGCAGAGTGAAGGTTACAAACTGAACACTCTACCATCAGTTAAGCATCATACTAGTGTAGCGGTTCTCAACGTGGGCGGTACCGCCCCCCAGGGGGCGTTCAGAGGACGGCAGGGGGCGCTGGCGAACATTTTTACAAAAGGGGGGCGCTGGGATGCCTTTGGGGGGCGTTTGGTCGAAGGTAAACTTTACACTTTAAATGCACAACAATGCCAGTTTAGACTTTGAGCAACTTGGTAAAACTGTATTGTGTAACATTAATCCATGCTTGGCTGCAACAATATACATGGCAGCTTTTCTTCTATTCAGTGTTTGTTAGCTTCTGTTAGCTTCTTGGCACAGCTCCGTTCTCCTGCTACTGGTAGCTAAAATCACGATACCCTCACTGTGTATCCCTCTGAAAAATGAACCCATTTAAATAAAGAAATCCCTCCATAGTGATAACATGATAGAGGGCGTTCATTTTATAGCGATAACACCGGAGCTGTAAGTGGTCCTGTATGAAACTGGGGTGATGGAACAACACAGCACTTTTAAATTTCAATAATCAGAACACCGAAATTGTTTCCGTTGTTTTAAAAGGTTTATGTCAGTCTGCCTTTTCCCGACCGCCCTGCACCATAGGGGCTTAAAAAAAAAAGACGCGCACATCGCGCAAAACTCTGAAACAGGAGAAGCGGGACATAAAACGGAGCGACGAACTAGATGTGAATTATGGCATAAAAACAGAGAATCCGACGCTGAACAGTGAAAAATCAACACATGATGTGAAACATATAATGATTAGGCGGCGCAGCAGGTGATGAGTGAAGATTAATGATGGTGAGAGTCAATAAATAAAAATAAATGTAGCAACAGGAAATAACTAAAGTGGACATAGCAATAAACCAAGAGAGGATAATACTAATCAAAGGAAACTAAATGGAAATGAATGAAGAACAAAATGCAAGAATAAACTAAGAAACTAAAGTAAATACGGAGGAATAAACTGGTATGGCAAGACCTTTCGATCAATAATTAATACAGAGGAGAGTATGGCAAGAATAAATACACTATTTCCAGATAAAAAGTAAAACAATATTGTTGAAATGTCATGGGTTTGTTGAGACCACATCTAGTACTGAGAATAAATATATCTTACAGATCATAACAGTAAATAACTTATCACTTATTCATGTTTTTAATTAGATTTGATTAAGAACCAGATTTGTTCTTTGTCATTTCTGTCCAGTAAAACTATTAATCTATAAATCAATAGACAGGTCTATATAAAGATATAATCAATGTTTCTGTCTCATATTTCTATGGCATTAAAGGATCTGGAACTTTTGTTTTTCCACTGAAAGCTCTGGTTTGCACACTAAATGCCATGTGAGTGAAGTTTTATGGATGATGCTCTGATGTCTCATTCTCCTGAAGGCAGCACAGAGCTGCACCACCAGAAACTGACAGAAACACTGAAGAGAAGAAGAGTTATGATTAATGTAGTTACAGTTCTATCCATGTTTTAATGTTGCAGAGCTCAGTCGGTTTGAAAATAGTTCAAAGTTTAAACTGGCATGTTGAACATCTTTTATCTGCTCATTTTGTGGAATATTTAACAACTAGAAAATGGCACAAAATAAGAATATTTTTTCCACTCTGATTGGCTGCTGTTAGGGCTACCAATTTTAACTTGAATGTTCATTGCATTTTTCGTAGACGCCTGTGAAAAAAATAAGGATACTACTTTGTGTCAAATTTTAATTAATCGAGTTTGATGGATTAAAATGCCACGCCCAAATCAAAATCGATGTTATCGCACACAAACACCTGTTAAATCTGCGTCATAAAATCCTTATTGTATAAAAGCATATGCTTTGATTTAAATTAATTTCTTATCAATATAAAACAGACAGGATTCTGGAACCTTCTCTTAAATCAATTGGTTAATAAGGGATGAGGCCCTCTTTCATCATATAAATTTAAGTTCTTATAAAACAGAGAATTCTGGCAAACGTGACTTTTGACCCAGTTAGCCTATACCAATGCAAATTTTCTGATGCAACTCCTCCTCACACAGATAGACTCCACCCCCAACTGCTTTTATCTTCCTGCTCCCCAGCAGATGCCCCAGCCCACTTTTATGAGCTTCTGTTTGAATCAGCCAATAAAGGGGTGGGATTTCTGTTTTTCTGCTTTAAATATTTTTTGGTGGCCCTGTCATTCTACTTGTTGCATTTGGTAGAGGAAGATCCACTTTGCTCTGACAGAGAAAAAAAAAATGGTTCGCATTAAAAGAGAAAAGCCTCAAAAGAGAAGACAGCAAGAAGCTAATCAACTAGCATGTAGCTCTGATTAAAATTTGACACAAAGTAGTATCCTTATTTTTTCCTGTGAAAATAATTTCTATTCCCATGGCTTTTTTGTTCTCTGGGAAATTATTTTTGATGATAAATACAGAAACAATCAAAACATCTACAATAGTGATAGTAATATTAATGATAAAATAATGGTCAGTGCAAAGTAGCCTGCAAATTTTTTTGGTGGAGGGGCGGTGAGGGACCTGGATAAAAGCTAGGGGGGCGCTGGCACAAAAAAAGTTGAGAAACACTGTACTAGTGTTTCCCTCATGCACACAGTATGGTCCTTCTATCATAATAACTTTGCATCGATTTCTGTTCATTTAAACTGAACATAAAACAAAACTTGCAGATTTTTTTTTTATCATAATCACTATCTGAGCTCAAAAACTACTCCATGCCCTAACTTTCATTTGATTATAATCTTATTTCATTCTGTTTTGTTTTTGATGTTGCAATAATAATGTGTGGAAAATACATACTCATTTTATTGTCATTGCACAAAGACAGTGAAATTGGCAACAAAATGTCACCACCTGGCCACCGGAGCACACAGAAAAATCAATGTGCCTATAAATATATAAATGAATACATTTAGGATTTTCAAACAGTCTTAGAAGGGGGTATTTTGGTGTTGACCAATCTGATGGCCAATGGGAGGTAACTATTTCTTTATCTGGCTGTTCTACAGCAGATTATGTGGAATCTCCTGCCAGATTCCAACCGGATGAACAGACCATGGAGAGGATGGGTGTAATGGGTGGTTTGCTCTGGCTAAGCAGCATCTGTGTGGAATGTTCTGGATAGAAGCGAGTGGTGGTCAGCAGGCTCTCAATGGTTCCTCTGTAGAAGGTGGGGGCAGGAAGGTAACCTTTATCATCTGTCACAGAAAGTGCAGGCGCTGCTGTGCTTTCTTCACCAGGGAAGTGATGTGAGGTGTCCAACCAAAGTTGTGTTATGTGCACCGTCAGGAACTTAGTGCTGCAGACGATCTTCATTCTCCACTGCTGTATTGTATTTGTTGTTGTGACACCACTGTTTTATTCTGAGGCTCCATGTGGTGGCAGTGTCAAGTCTTCTGTGTTTATTTTGTTAGAGCATCTTTTTTTCCTGTAAGCTGTGTTTTTGTAGTTTTAGGGTGAGCCCTTTTTCTTCATTAGATGGTCCCCTTTTCCTCACAGCTTTCCCCACTGGTAAGCCTCAGTCTCCCTTGATATCCATCCATCCATCCATCCATCCATCCATCCATCCATCCATCCATCCATCCATCCATCCATCTTCTTCCGCTTATCCGGGATCGGGTCGCGGGGGCAGCAGCTTCAGAAGGGAGGCCCAGACTTCCCTCTCCCCAGCCACTTCTTCCAGCTCCTTCGGGGGAACTCCAAGGCGTTCCCAGGCCAGCCGAGAGACATAGTCCCTCCAGCGTGTCCTGGGTCTTCCTCGGGGCCTCCTCCCGGTGGGACGTGCCCGGAACACCTCACCAGGGAGGCATCCAGGAGGCATCCTGACCAGATGCCCGAGCCACCTCAATTAATATTATTAATAAATATATATATAATATATATATATTATATATATATATATATATATATATATATATATATATATATATATATATATATATATATATATATATATAAAATATATAATATTAATAAATATTTTTTCTTTTACTTCAGTCGACTTAAAGGTTAAAAACTGTATTCATAAATTCTGTTTTAACATCTTCTGTTTTAGAATATTGCAAATCAAAATAAGGAAATATTTTTAAATGTTTGACTTGTCTGGCCTTCCCATAAATTTTTGTAGAACTTTTGAATTTTGTCTCCTCCTTGCAGTAGAATGTATCTGTGCCTTTCACCATAACAAATTTTGCTGAGCGATTGTCTCAAAAATTATTGCAATAAACAATATTGTTTGAAGAGCTTTTTACACTGATTTAATGGAAATGACATAATAATGCAAGCAATACCCTGCTAAAAATAGATAAAAACACTTAACATTGGAACTGGTAAACAAAACAACCAAAAACAAAAATAAAATGAACTCTCAGTCTATGTTAACAAAAAATGCACTTGAAAATTAACTAAACATAAAACCAAAGTGGAAATAATTACTACATTCAACCAAAAGATAAGACGGAGAAAGCCTGAGCTTTCTCTTTCGTGACGTCACACGAGTGATTCGCTCAGTGCTGAGTCTGAAAACAGCGCTGCAAACTTCCAGGGCTGTGGCTTGCAGCTGATGTGCATCGTCTTTATTTATCTGCTGGGTCGATCGCGATCATTGACACAAGCTCAAGGATAAATAAGCCCAGTCTTTAACGTTTCCCGGTAAGTTTTAAGTTTTTCTCTCAAGTTTGGACGTGTTTGTATGTGAAATCTCTCGGGAAGACAGGCGGAGACACCGATGACAACTAATTGTGAAATATCAATTGTGACATTGCGAAAGAAAAAATTCTTAAGAATACAGATTAATACGTGCTTTAAAAATTGTTTCCGGAACTACAGACTCAAAGATGTTTTGTTCAACTTTCTCCCTTGATCTCATATTCAGGTTAGTGATATAAATACCACCGCTTTTCCTCTTGTAGACCTCCTGCTCCATCTGGAAGTCGAGGCTCTCTCTCTCTCTCTCTCTCTCTCTCTCTCTCTCTCTCTCTCTCTCTCTCTCTCTCTATATATATATATATATATATATATATACATACATGTGCGTGTTTGTGTGCAGGGCCATGGAGGCACAAGTATCAGCAGTCCGATCATTAGATCATTCACCTGCTATAACTTATTGCATTTCTGGAAGTGCTGTTTACTTTATATACATGAATATTACAGGATACATTTATAGGCCAACTGATTTATCGTCCAGTTGATTTCTGGGCGGCAATTTCCTTAATTTTGGGTGATTGTGATTGGCCGATACTTGCATGTGACGCCCACCTTATCCCCTGATCTTATCTTCGTCAGCAAAGGTTTAAAAATCAGCCTCTGTCGTCTTCTGCTCTACAGTGAGATGTGTGACTGACAGACCAACTAGGTCAGGTCTGCATTAACAGTAAACAATATTCACCCCACTGTGGCATACTCAGTGACTTTGTTGCTATATTTAGCGACATTTCAGACCAAAAAAAAAAAAAAATTAATATCAGCCAAAATCAAAATCGGCAGGTCAGGCTTTTTAAAGATCGGTAACCAGGGATCGGCCAGAGAACTGCAATCGGTGCAGCCCTACACACATATTCATGACATTCTTTGATTAAATACATTTCTCTTCAGTGTTACTCCAATAGCTAAAAATTTTATTTATACCAGGTGAGTCTTGATGAGAATGTGACTGAATGTCGATTGGTACTGGACTGATTCTGTGCTTTCATAGGATTTTAACAGAAGTTTCACATAACTTAGAAGTTGATGTTTTAGCCACAAAATGATTATGCTCAGCAGCAAACAGCATTTCAATCTGGAAAGACTCGGACAGACAAAAGGGGAACAATTAAAAGATTTAATGACGGGAATGAATAACAGTTCTTTGGCGCTCGGACCCCGTCAGCAAATTCGAACTGAGATTTGATGTGAACTCGATGAACATCCCGATAACTGATTAGGGATGCTCTCCCCCTGGGGCCCGACACTGGTGGTGGTGGTTGGGAAAGGGTGCTATTCTGGAGAGCAGAAGGATGTGGGTGGAGAAGGGGAGGTGGTGGGTTGAACGTAGCTGGGAAGCGGCTGACGGCTTGGGTGTGGATCCTTCATGCAGAGCCTGATTGCTGATTGAACGCGCCGGGTGAGGTCCAGTGCTGAGGTCGGAGATGAGAATGACGTCGATGGGCTAATGGAGGGGGCGGAGTCTTCCAGTCTGAACTTCCGCTTTAGCTCTATTTCAATCTGGAAAGACTCAGACGGACAAAAGGGGAACAATTAAAAGATTTAATGACAGGAATGAATAACAGTTCTTTGGCACTCCGACCCCGGCAGCAAATTCGAGCTGAGATTTGATGTGAACTCAAACATCCCGATAACTGATTAGGGATGCTCTCCCCCAAAAAAGGGGCTGAGGCCCGAGGAAAGGTGAGACCTAAACTTGTTGACAGCCGATGGAGTGCAGAAGATTAGAGGGTGAGAAGCTGGTAGGAGGATTCAAATTTCATAGATAGGGGGTTTTCATGAAATCGTGATGTCCAACTGAAGAGTGAAGGATTGCTAAGAGAAAGGGCCAAAATAATACCAGCCAGAGAGTGAAGGATAATTGAATGCGCGGAGCCTGGCAGGAGATGGGATCAGATAGGAGACACAAAACATGGAGGACAGGTGCCCGCTGTAAGGGAGCCACGGTGAAAAGTATGAGGGAAAAAGAAAACAACCAAGACATGGACTAATACAGAGAAAGACTAGGGCATGGGCCGGCTGCAGGGGCAGGTAACGCTGGGACATGGGCCAGCAGCAGGGGCAGAGGAAAAGCCAAAAACAGAAAAAGAGTTAACAATGGAGAGAGAAGGAAAAAGTCAAGAGGGGAAGTAATCAATGAGATGATAAAGAAACTCACAAAACTTAGGATGCGGTAGAACGAGTGTGCTTGTGATGTGACGTGTAGGTGGGAGCATGGAGGCGTGAGAAGGAAAATGGGACAAATCACTGGATAAGAATGCTTAGGCAAGAAAAGACCAACCACCACCAGCGAAATGCGCAATGCTCACCTAGGCACTGAGGGAGCCCTCGCTAATAAATTAGAGCTAGACCTGAGATTAAACATGAAATGAGCGATGCCGTCTAATAGATGAACTAGACTGGGCAGAGGTGGAGACAGCTCATCAACAATAGTCAAAATGATCATGGGTGAAAAACAGATAAGATTAAAGTCAGTTGACATGAAACGGACTGGTGAAGGTTCAGCTTTATAGTAACACACGACTGATGAGAGCGACAATTAGGGATTGCTTGCGGAGTTAGCCTTCAGGAAACGGGTTATGGCTGTGGAACAATTTTGTAAAAAGCTGGAAACTCGAGCTACTGAAATGAAGGTGAAGCTGAACCAACTCCCCCCAAAAAAGGGCCATGCCCGACAGACTGAATTTAAAATGGGAAATAGAAAGAAAATACCATCTTAACTAACTCATCGAAAAGCTTTGACGTGTAGAGACGTGCCACTCGAATTAACTCCACTGGACCTGGCAATGGGGTTGGGAGTTTAGACTAGAATGGCTGTGAGCTTAGGATACCTGCAAGAGCTGGTTGCTGTAGTGACAGACCCACAAGAATGACTGGTAAGAGTCTAAAGGCTATTGGCCCAGAAGTGAGACTGGAATGAGCACATTTGAGTGTGGGACCGGGGTAAGTGAGAGAACAGACTACATAGCCTGAAAGTGGCAGGATGGCCTGGGAAATAATCTGCCGATTTTGGGAGATCTTGAGATAAGAACTGAGAAGCGACCCATGGGACTTGAACAGGACACATCAGAATATGGAACAGCTCGGTTGATAGTGGCGAAGCAAGTAGACCAGGAATATCCAGAGTTCAGCTAAGAAAAACCTAAAACTTAAGCTACAAAAAGGATCACCTGCTGGAATAGCGACTGCCAGACCATTTAAATCCTCTGGATTGTTCTGAACTGAGCTACCGGAATGAAATATGAATCATCAACCACTATACATTGCGCATGTGAAAAAAAAAAAAAAAAAAATCCTATAAATCGAGTGCTTTAAAAAACCCCCCACATCTAAACCAGTTCTATTTAAGGTTGCTTTGATAAGTAGTGAATGGACACTGAGCAAAAAATTTTAGAAACAATGATTGGACAATGGCCCTCATCAACAAGAATTTAAGGCTGATTAATAATTAGCAGAAGCGCTGGACAGACTCAACCGAACTGAAGAGGAATTATTAGTCGACTTCATGTTACGTTGGCAAGCCACTCTACTGCACGTATTGCTGTTGCAACAAGGTAAAAGTCCACAATTAGGTGAATGACAATTCATGCCTCGGTATGTGAAGGCCAGCCGAGACGCGAACCCCTGCTCCAGACGAGATTAGCTGATTGAATTGACTGTTTAGGTTATGATAAGGAGTAAATTTAAAATATGCTAGTTTTAAAAACTTGCCATGACTTGATCGGAAAGCCTAATTATAGTTCTCAGATTAATAACTTATTCTGTCCTGTTAACCTTTGTTACCTGTAGATAAAGTAGATTGTTTGCTGAGATCTTTTGAACTGCCCTTTGTGTGGGAAACCATCAGGAGAAGTTCCAGCTTTCACACGATCTGTGAAAAGCCTTGAAACAGCAGGAGTCCAGGCCAGTAGAGGAGAAGCTCTGCTTCCACTTTGTTTAGATAAAGGTGACAGTTGGAGCTTGACCTTGAAAACAAATTGCAGGGAGTGTCTAACTTTAAAAAGGATCAGAGACAGCTCCTGGTTGGATGAGCAAAGATACGCCTTATTTGAATAAATAAAAGTCTAGAATACGCCTTTACTATAAAACTTTGTACACAGCAGTAACTACTCGGATTTGCTCTTGTAATTCTCCAAAGACGTCTAAGCACGTCTTTGCTTCTTTCTTCCTTCTTTCCATTCGACTCAGGTAAATTAATGCATGTCTCTGTTCTGCAGTTTCTGTTGTAATTTCATGTGTGTCTTCTTGGATTAAACTCTAATTCTGAGATGTCTACACTCGTTTTCTGTGTGATTTAACTCGGCCCGCCGGGAGAACCTGGGATCCGTGAGAAGAAGATTGAGCCAGAGATTTTCCAAAATTACAACCTAAAATCTTCAACAGGCAGAATTTATCTACGTAGCTGAACATACACAACGATAATGGCCACGGGCGAATTGTTAACAAGCTTAAGGGGTTGTATTGAAATTAGTCATAACTATGCTAACATCACCTGCATCCAGCGGCATTACTCTACTCGGTTGGTTAAATTGTGGAAAGTATTGGCGTTATACTAGCGGCTCCTACGCCATTGGCGACTGGTGTGAACATCTCCAGGCTCAAGTTGCGTTTGTAGGCGGTTTGAAATAGATTACGATATGTTAACAGCACATAAAAACTGTTTTAATTGCAGAACGCGGTTGCAGAGGATGCGATAAGGGAGAGGGAGGAAACTCCGGTACCAAATCTATGCAGGAATATCAAAGAGTTGGCCATGTAGGTAAAACACGGGGCCTACAGAACAGCCGGGACACAACTGAAGTGTCCGCCCGTGCTGCCGGGCCTGGGTAGCTTAAATTATAATACAGCTCAGACGACAAAGAATAGTGCGCTGACTAGCGACAAATAACTAATGTGAAGCAGATAGATAACTGCAGTGACCAAACGACCAGTTAAAGATGGGCTGCACTGCTCGCAGTTGAGTGCACATGCATCTGCTATTTATACGGAAGACATCCCTCCAAGGCTGTCTGGATTCTAACATACGCCTTGCAGCTCTTACGCGACAGCTGGTCACCTGCTGAACCAATGTTATGTTTAAAGGCGCCTCGGAGAAACAGGTGACGATGGTTTAACTAAGTCAATGTTCGGATAAAAGTCCTTGAACATTGGAACCCGAGTGGCGCATGTATATATGGCCAAAGTGTTCGGGAGGGGATAAACTAATGAAAAGTGTCTGCGTTACGAAGTATTTTGAGACTCGAATGAGACATGAGAATGCTACGTCTTACCCTGGTAGCCTGAAACAGGTGTAGTGAGGGAAAACCAGAGAGGTGTTGCTGAGCGGGCTGACAGCGACCATGCAGGAGAGGGAAATCGTAGGCATGCTGATCCTTAGCGTGGCACTGGTGCGAAGGCGCTGAGGTGAAGAAGACGGTGCAGGTTGAAAACAGTGGGATCACGTGTCTGTTTGCCAGAGGTGGATTGTGGAGTAGGTGGCGAGGGAGCGGGAGATGGAGAAAACCCAGTCAGGCGAGAGAAAGGGGGAAGACGCTACTTGAAATCATCAAGGCGGGAGACGCTGCTTGAAATCATCGAGGAATCTCTTGTATCTGAGGAGCATCCTGGCAGCCTGAGACGGGCGTAGAGGGGGAAATCCGGAAAGGTGCTGACCATGACGGCATGCGGAAGTGAGAGAAGCTTGATGGGCGAAGGAAGATGGCCTTTTGCCGCTTCCATCAGATCCTCCCTTTTGATTCTGTCGTTTTTCTTTATGTTGCATCTATAAACAGGCTGTTCCCTCCACGTAGAGCTCCGCAGTTAGCTACCTTGTCTCACTGACTGTGCGGGAGGTAATGCGTCGTGCATCACGGGCCAAAGGGGTCAAAGTAAACAAGGTGACCGGAGGGCTTATGTTTTTTGGAGGTGGATTGTGGAGTAAATGAAACCCTAGGCAGGTGAGAGATAGGCGGGAGAAGCTGCTTAAAATGATCGAGGCTGGGGCCGGGAGAAATCTCTTGCATCCGAGGAGCGTCTGAGGGGAAAAAGAAAGGACCAACGCAGGATGCGAGGTCGAAGGATGGGGAATCACGAAGCTGTGGAGGAGCTGAGACGTGCAGATGAACGGATTGAACGCAGCTGGGAAGCGGCTGACGGCTTGGGTGTGGATCCTTTATGCAGAGCCTGATTGCTGATTGAACGCACCGGGTGAGGTCCAGTGTTGAGGTCGGAGATGAGCATGACGTCGATGGGCGAATGGAGGGGGCGGAGTCTTCCAGTCTGAACTTCCGCTTTCGCTCCATATCCTCAACTACAGCATAGAGTAGCTCATCGATGTACCAGCTATGTAGTCTGACGTAAAAACATTTTGCTATACAATGTCAAACATTGAGAAGTTTATTCTTATCAAACGTTATCAAACTCGGCGTTTTGAAGCCAAAAATACCTCAGAAATATACAGAGCCAAGCAGGAGAATCAACTCATTTAAAGTTTAAACTCAGTTTTACACAAACACAAAGACCCTAGCACAAATGATTGGCTGTGGAACTGGACTGTTCCAGGTCTCATTCAAGCTAATTTTCTACTAACTAGCAGCTTTACAAATCTTTTACATTACATTACCAAGGCACATTAAAACAAACCTTTATCTTGGCTTTTTTCTATTTTTCCTCTTTCTTTTCTCCTTCTCTGAAGGATAAGCCCTTTTTTGAGACATTGTTTTGCTTACTTCACTTCTGACTGGAGCTTTGGACATCTGGATGCTCATTGCAGCTCATGATACCAGCAAAACATGCAGTACTTACCACGGCCACGAGGGGCCCCCAAGAGAATCCCTCCCCCCTTTTATCAATAAAATAATAATTTATACATACATTATTAAATATATATTATTGTAAAAACAAATAATTTCATAGTGAAATTGCGTGTTTTTGAAATTATTATGACATAGAAATTATTACAAAAAAAATAAAAATCAGCTCCACTGAGGGGGCCCCTTAGTGACTTTGGGGCCCTATGCAGCTGCTTAGTTTGCTTATGCCTTGGGCCAACAATGTACGTGTGCCTGAGAGTTTCTGAACATCATGGCATGGAATGCATCCCAGCTTTCCAAGTCTGGGATGTAACCATTAATTTTTTCTTTTCTCTTTTTACTTTATTTAATATCAAAATAGAAGACATATGGTGTATGTCATTACACCATATGTTCCTTTCATTACATTAATGAAAGGAAAATAAAATCATGGAACTAACAAAAAGGAAAAGAGAGGGTATTGTGTTGCAGAGAATAAGTATGATTAACTGTGTGTGCATGTATGTGTATGAGTATGTGAGCAAAAATGGTAATATGAACGACATTATCAGTATGTAAAGCAATAAAAACAAACATAACACGAACAAACAAACCAACAAAAATGAAATAAAATCAAAAACAACAAAAAATATTAATACTAGCAATAATTGATTGCTTTATTCAACAGACTCATTGTCCACAAAGACATAATACACAACAACACATATAAAATAATAAATAAAATCTTAGGAAAGACTTGCATACCAATGTTTCCACAGAGCCGACTGGTATCTTAGTGCACTGACAGAAGGATGTGAAAACATTATAATAAGACTGTTCATAAATGACACATAAACTTGTATATCAAATTTCTCATGAGTGCCTGGAATGTTCTGACATGTACATTACAAAACATCTCACTTGCACTACTGAACCTGAGTTTCTTAAGCAGAATTCTCAGGGAATCATTATGAGCAACCTTAAGCTGCTTAAGCTTTTTTACACTTACACCACAAAGGAGCTGCATACCAGGATGTACAGTAAGCCTTGAACAAACTTATTTTTACCTCATCAGTGCGCACACTGTTGATAAATGTCATCATCGTCACAGAGCTAGTCTGTGATATAGTGACCCTGATATTTAGTGTTTGAACATTTAACTTTTGCCCTGACAGAAAAAAAAAAATCAGGGAAACAAAGTTGTCTGCTTTAGTCCTACATATTAGCACAACTGTTTTCTTAGCATTTTACTGCACATCAATAATATGAACACATCAATGAATTATGAAAGACAAGTAATTATATACATATGACAGATCAATTAATGGAATTGATAAATTAATTCTACTGAGTGGAATTTGTTATATTGCATACAGGAACTATATGAAATGAGAATGGAGAAATGATGCCAAAAAAAGGAAAAGGAAGAAAAACAAAGCAGGGCGAAGACAATGACCATTAAATAAATGAATTTATTTAAGTATATATATGAGAATCATATAAAATCTATTTTATTTTCCATTGAAATGTGTTCAATGAGTACATTTTTCCAATTTGTCACACTGATGGCGGTCCTTGTTTTCCAGTTCATAAGAATTGTTTTCTTAGCAATGGTTACAGCTATGAGTAGTTGTTTAGTATTTGGAACGTTATTAATGAAGTTGGTGGTGTCTCCCAGTAAACAAAGAGAAGGTGATAATGGGATGAGACAGCCAAACCTACTGGAAAGGAATGTAATTTATTTTAATTGTTGACCAAGTATGCATAACCATAAAGCATGAAAGTATGTATCAGGGGTATTTTTTGAACAATTTCTGCACAATTCAGTCTGAGCCAAACCCATTTTATGCATTCTTTGAGTTGGGTAGTGGATTCTGTGAAGTACTTTATATTGAATAAGTTGGAGCTTAGTGGGTTTTTTTGTCATATATGAGAAATTATTGCAAATTTTAATGCAGGATTCACAATCTGGGTTTATATTTAGATCTATTTGCCATTTTAAAGTAGGGATGGATATTGTTGAATCAATCCTATTTAACATTCTGTAGATTGATTGAGTTTTCTTTCTAGATGCAATTTTAAATAGTTCCATAATTTGTGTATTAGGTTTTATAATGAGTTTTTCCAGGTCATATTTACTTTGCATAAAAGATTTTAATTGAAGATATTTTAAAAATTGAGTATTGAGTATCATTGAGTTTATATTGTTTAGTTAATTGTGAAAATGAGAGGAATTTATTACATCGAAAAATATGTTCAAAATGTGTAATGCCTGTAGAGCTAAAATAAAGAGGGTTTTTTCTATTTATCATAAGATCTGGATTGTTCCAAAGTGGTATGTATTTTGAGGTGGTAAAATTTGAGTTGATATCACTGAATTTCCACCAAACTGAAAGAGTAGTTTTAATAGTTGGTGATTTATTGCAACCATGTTTCTTAATCGCTTGACTAAATCCGATAAAAAATCCGATAGTTGCATTTTCCCACAAAATGGTTGTTTGAATTTATTTAAATCATTGTGTTGCTCGTTTTGGGTCCACTTAACCCTTGTGTTTACAAATGGGGTCCAACCAACCCCACACCCGTACCACTTGTATCATATGTAGTGTAGCTGATTGGCTAAATAATGTTAATAAAAATTTGGTGCATCTAGCCCTCCATATTATTTTGAGTTTTGTAAAGTTTATAACTGTATTCTTGGTAGCTTGTTTTTCCAATAAAATTAGGAGATTATACTATCTAAAGATGTAAACCATTCTTTAGTTGGTTGGATGGGTAACATAGAAAATAGATAATTAATTTGGGGAAGTATTTTCATTTTAATTGTCACTATTCTACCTGCAAGTAGAAAGTGGTAGATT
Organism: Poecilia mexicana; assembly: GCF_051168715.1. Classification (NCBI taxonomy): domain Eukaryota; kingdom Metazoa; phylum Chordata; class Actinopteri; order Cyprinodontiformes; family Poeciliidae; genus Poecilia; species Poecilia mexicana. The sequence goes on from NW_028263381.1 coordinate 28,695,782, forward strand.
TATCTATTGTTTCAAGTTGTTTTGTATTGATTCTTGAAGTGATATGAAATTAAGATTAAACAAATCTGACAAATTAGGAGATAATTTAATCCCAAGGTATGTAATATGAGTTGTGCATAAAGGAATAGGTGTAGTTTGGATTGTCTCATCCCATTTTAAATTATTTAAAGGAAGAAGTGCAGATTTATTCTAATTTATTAAGTAATTAGATCTTTTTGAGAATTGATTAATAATTCTGACTGTTTCAATCATTGGAGAATATGGATCCTGCAGTAGTGTTAAGATATTGTCAGCATATTAAAAAAATGTATGTTCTGTTGCGTTAATTGGGATATCTTTAATATGAGAGTTCTGACGAATTGCTGCTGCAATGGGTTCAATGAACATGGAAAACAAGGACGAAGAAAGTGGGCAACCCTGCCTTCTGCCTCTTTGTAAGATGAAATTCTTTGAAATTATATTGTTGGTAGTAACAGTTGCTGCTGGTGATGTATAGAATAACTTAATCCAGTTAATAAAAGAATCTCCAAATCTAAACCTTCTTAATATTGAAAACAAAAATGACCAATTTACTTTATCAAACGCTTTTTAAGCATCCAAAGTTACAATGGCTGAGTCTTGTTTACTTGTTAAAACCAACCATCAAGTTCAACAATCTCTGTATATTATATGAGGAGTGTCTATTTTTAATGAAACCAGTTTGATCTGGATGAATGAAGGATGAGATGACTTTCTCAATTGTGATTGTTATTGCCTTAAAGATAATTTTCATATCTGTATTTATTAGTGAGAGAAGACAATAGCTAGAAGTGGCCATAGGATCTTTGCCAGGTTTAAGAAAACAGTCCGGTCCTGGTGCTTTATTGTTTGGCAAAAGGTGTATTGCATTGGTTCATTCTTTTGGAGCTTCAAGCATACGAATTTGTTCATCTGTCAAATGCGGTAGATCAATATTGTTTTAAAAAAGAGTTAATTTCTTCTTGGGAAGCATTATTTTCCTCAGAATACAATTTGGTGTAAACATCTTGAAAAACATCATTTATTTCTTCTAGCAACTGCTGAATCATCCATCCATCCATCCATCCATCCATCCATTTTCTTTCGCTTATCCGGGGTCGGGTTGTGGGGGTAGCAGCTTTAGAAGGGAGGCCCAGACTTCCCTCTCCCCAGCCACTTCTTCCAGCTCCTCCGGAGGGATCCCAAGGCGTTCCCAGGCCAGCCGAGAGACATAGTCCCTCCAGTGTGTCCTAGATCTTCCCCGGGGCCTCCTCCCGGTGGGACGTGTCCAGAACACCTCACCAGGGAGGCATCCAGGAGGCATCCTAACCAGATGCCTGAGCCATGTCAACTGGCTCCTCTCGACGTGGAGGAGCAGCGGCTCTACTCTGAGTCCCTCCCAGATGACGGAGCTTCTTACCCTATCTCTAAGGGAGAGCCCAGCCACCCTGCGGAGGAACCCCATTTCAGCTGCTTGTGTCCGGGACCTCGTTCTTTCGGTCATGACCCAAAGCTCATGACCATAGATGATGGTGGGAACGTAGATGGACCGGTAAATCGAGAGCTTCGCTGTTTGACTCAGCTCTCTCTTCACCACGATGGACCAGTACAGCGCCGCTTCACAGCAGATGCTGTGCCAATCCACCTGTCAATCTCATGCTCCTTTCTTCCCTCATTCGAGAACAAGATCCCCAGATACTTAAACTCCTCTACTTGGGACAGGACACCCCCCCCCCCCGACCTGGAGAAGGCACTCTACCCTTTTCCGGCTCAAGACCATGGCCTCGGATTTGGAGGCACTGATCCTCATCCCAGCTGCTTCACACTCGACTGCGAACCGCTCCAGTTAGAGCTGCAGATCACGGCTCGATGAAGCCAATAGGACCACATTATCCGCAAAAAGCAGAGATGCAATCCTAAGGCCACCAAAACGGATCCCCTCAACAACTCAACTGCGCCTAGAAATTCTGTCCATGAAAGTAATGAACAGAATCGGTGACAAAGGGCAGCCTTGCCGGAGGCCAATTCTCACCGGAAACTAGCCCGACTTACTGCTGGCAATGCGGACCAGACTCTGACACCGGTCATACAGGAACCTAACAGCCCGTATCAAAGGGCCCGGTACCCCATACTCCCAGAGCACCCCCCACGGGGCTCCCCGAGGGACACTGTCAAACGCCTGCTTCAAGTCCATAAAACACATGTAGATTGGTTGGGCGAACTCCCATGCACCCTCCAGGATGGTGGACCAGAATCGCCTCGAAGCCGTACGGAAGTCTTTCTCCATGGCCTCTCCAAACTCCTTCCACGCCCGAGTTTTTGTCTCAGCAACCACCCGAGCTGCATGCCGCTTCGCCCGTCAGTACCCATCAGCTGCTTTTGGAGTCCCACTGGCCAAAAAGGCCCGGTAAGACTCCTTCTTAAGCCTGGCATCATCCCTCACCGAAGATGTCCACCAACGTGTTCGAGGGTTGCCACCTCGACAGGCACCGACAACCTTGCGACCAGAGGTCTGATAAGCCGCCTTGGCAATGGAGGCATGGAACATGGTCCACTCAGACTCACTGTCCCCCACCTCCCTCGGAACGTGTTCGAAGCTCTGTCGGAGATGGGAGTTAAAGCTCCGCCTCACAGATCTGACCGACTTCCTCCCCCACCACCAGAGCCAACTCACCACCAGGTAGTGGTCAGTGGACAGCTCTGCACCTCTCTTCACCTGAGTGTCCAAGACATACGGCCGCAGATAAGATGAAACGATGACAAAGTCGATCATCAAACTGCGGCCTAGGGTGTCCTTGTGCCACGTGCACATATGGACACCCTTACACTTAAACATGGTGTTCGTTATGGACAATCCGTGACGAGCACAGAAGTCCAACAACAGGACACCACTCGAGTTCTGATTGGGGGACCCCCTCGACACTCTAGTACATCAAAAGGATTTTTATCTTATCAAAATGTAATAGTAAAGGGGTAAATTATTTAGAGGGTATAATTAATGGAAAGCATGTCACCATAGAAAGTGATAATGTGTGTATGTGTAATACCTTCAGAGGTAGACTTTCTTTGTAAACTGTCTGTAGAAGAAGTGTTCTCAATTGTTACTATAAACAAAATTGAAATAGTTTGAACAAAATCTCTTCCTATTGTGTTAATGGGACATTCTTCTATCGGGAATATGTTTAAAGTAAAATTAAAATGATCCAAAATAACAAAATCTTCCATAGTGTACCTTTATTCAAGACAAAATTTCTCCAAATGTTTTTTTCACAAAACAACACATGTCCAAGTTGCATAGAAGATTCACCTGATGACTATCTACATGCTTTCTGGCACTGCCTATTTGTATATGACTTTAGGTTGAGGAATATCTAAGGATCTACACACAATTCTCGTAGTTCAAAAACCTGGAAAGAAAAATATTTTTAACAACTGGAAGAATAAACTTGTTTTAAATATATTGTAAAAAGATGGGTTGACGGACAGACAGACAGACAGACAGACAGACATTGTAAAAAATCTGTTGCCAAGTTGTGTTTTTAAAGAGAATCAAAGAATAAATTTGGTTTGATCTGGTCCTCAATAATTGATACATCAGTTATTGGTGCCAACTTGGGTTAAGAAGTGTTGAGGGGTATTGGCACCAGGAGTGGTGTTATTCTTGGACAGACTGATATATATATATATATATATATATAAATATATATATATATATACATACACACACTCCCGATCAAAATCTTAAGACCAGTCAAAAAATTGCAAGAATTTGCATTTTGCACTATTGGATCTTAAGAAGGTTCTAAGTAGAGCTTCACAATGTTAAAGGAAAAAAAATCAGTGCAAGAGACAAGAACTTTTGAGCAGGAAATTTTCTGAAAACTGCAATTACACTCAAACATGATTTTTTCAGCTGATCAAAAGTTTAAGACCATAGTCTTTAAAAGCCAAAAGCTGTGCAAAAATCTGGATTCCATGTCATTTTCTGTCAAGTCTTTACACCAGGGGTCCCCAAACTACGGCCCGCGGGCCGGATCCGGCCCGCCACGTCATTTGGTCCGGCCCCCTGAACAATGCCGGATCCGGCCCGCCTGCTCATACCAGAGAGCATTCAGTGTTTTTTTTCATATATTGTATTTTCCGGTTTATATGTGGATTTTTCTTCAACCACCAGGGGGCTTTTGAGCAAATGTGAAACTTACTTTCCCTCAATGGAATATATACTCGTCAGTCACCGTTTCACTCATGGTTTTTTCCATTTGCATTCTGGGTATGCAATCAATCTAAAAGCGCGAATGTGTCGTCGTCGTCGTCGTCCGTCCCCCCCCGCTCGACAGTTTCAAATACAGAACAATCGACAAGAATATTTTAGTTTTTTTACTGCAAAAACTAAGACCGGCCCCCGACCACAGAAAGGAACAGCTATGTGGCCCTCGCAGGAAAAAGTTTGGGGACCCCTGCTTTACACTGTCAAGACCTCCTGATGGCAAAAGCAAAAAAGCTCACTGACTTTGAACGTGGTAGGATTGTTGAGCTGCATAAGCAAGGCCTCTCACAACGTGCCATCGCTGCTGAGGTTGGTCGCAGTAAGACAGTCATTTTGCATTTTTTAAATGATCCTGAGGGTTATGGAACAAAAAAGTCAAGTGGTAGACCGAAAAACATTTCACCAGCTCTGAGCCGCAGGATCCTATTGGCTGTCCGTCAAGACACGGGACGATCCTCTACCCAAATTAAGGCCATTACTGGTGCTGACTGCAGCCCAATCAGCCCATCAGACGGCATCTGTGAGAGAAGGGCTTCAGAAACAAAAAATATCTTCAAAGGCCACGTCTTCTTCAACGCCACATAATTGCCCGTTTGGACTTTGCAAGGGTCACCAAATATGGGACATTGAAAGGTGGAAGAAAGTTGTCTTCTCTGATGAGAAAAAATGTAACCTTGATGGTCCTGATGGCTTCCAACGTTACTGGCATGACAAGGAGATCCCACCTGAGATGTTTTCTACACGGCACAGTGGTGGGGGCGCCATCATGATTTGGGGTCCGTTTTCCTTCAATGGAACAATGGAGCTTCAGCTGGCTATGTGGAGATGTTGAGGCAGGCATCCCTCATGACTGAGGGCCCTCATCTGTGTGGTAATGATTGAGTTTTTCAACAGCACAATGCTGTAGTTCACAATACCTGCCTGACAAAGGAGTTCTTCCTTTGTCAGGAAGGAATAACATCACTCTTTTGGACCATCCTGCATGTTCCCGGATCTAAACCCATTTGAGAACATTTGGGGATGGATGGCAAGGGAAGTTTACAAAAATGGACATAACCGACACTGTGTAGGTTCTATTGTTGGCTCGTGGGTCCATGATGAGAGTGGAGAGTGTCTATGGTAGTGGTTTTGGTGGGGGAAATTCAATGGCTTCCATAAATAATAATAATAATAATAATAATAATAATAATAATTTAATGAAATTATTGTACAAAATACCAGCTGTACTTTTGTATTGATGTATGTGTATTTGTGATATATGTTGTTGTTAGAATCTAACAATATATTCTAATAAAAACTATAGTGATAAAACTATAGCAATATCTAGCACAATAGATAATTGATCAATATCAATAGAAAATATGTCTGATAATGAATCCATAATCATTATAATCATAATCATAATCCACTGAACTCCAATCCAGAACCGCATTACATTCTGTAGGCAGACGAAGTGGTAAAATGGCTTTGTGCTTGTATAGTGCTTTATCAAGTCCCTAAGACGCCATAGCGCTTCACACTACAGTCATTCACCAATGGGTGACACAGGCGACAGTTGCGTGCTCCTGAGTGTACATACCCCCTCCCAACACCACCATTACCCTCGTTTCTGTCTATACTGATTGTGCAAGTGATTGTTTTCAATGTTGCATTTTTATGCTGTATGCATGTATTTTTACTGCTTCCTTATATTCTGTTAACCTTCATACCTTTCGTATGCATCATTTAATGCAATCTGTTGGGTTTCCATAGAAAAAACTTTTTAATCTAGTTTGAATAAATAACTGAGCATTCTGTACTGTTTGATAACTAGGATCAATTGAAATGTTTGTATGACTGAATTGAAAAAATTTTTTTGTAAGTTCCCTGAGACGATATTTGTTATGAAATGGTGTTATATAAATAAGCTGATGCTCTGCAATGGACTGGCAACCTGTCCAGGGTGTGCCCCGCCTCTCGCCCATTGACTGCTGAAAATAGGCACCAGCATGTAAGATAATGGAGGGATGGATAAATAAACTGAATTGGATTCAAATTAACTGCAGATTTGAGTGGTAAGTTCAACGATGCAGTTAAACTAAAATTAACCTAACCTAACCCTAAAACTAACTATTGAGCACGCTAAGTAGCTACTTCAAATGTTTTCACAATAGAATAAATGTACTTATGATTTACCTTTTTTACTTAAGGTGTAAGAACACATTATGTACATTTATGCACCAATTCAAATAACAGTTTAACTTTTAAGTGCTCCTACATTTAATTGATTTTTTTTTTCTTGTTCTCCAACTTAAGGTGCAGCTTCTATTATGATGGCTGAGTTGATGGGGTACTATATGACGGTCCTTTCAACTGTGGTCTTCTGGTCTCGCCCTTATAATACATCTTCCCTCAATCTGGATGATCCAAACGTCTGCAGTCACTGGGAGAGGTGAATCAGAATTCTGCAGACATTTCTGTGTAGGGCTTGGACAAGTGCTGAGAAAACTTGCAAGAAGTACTTTTAATAGACTCTCCTTTATCTGATTTAAGGTCCTTCTTTTCAAATAAAATTTGAGTTAAACTGATTTTATCACGAAACAAAAAATATGTTCGCTCACAGTAGTTAAAGAAGCTCTATTTTCAAAAGAATAGAATATTTTGAAAAATGGGGGACAGGAGAAGATGCAGAGTAAGAAATAAAAAGAGATAGTAAGTTTCAAGCTCACTAACACCAGTGAGCTTGAAACTCACTGGTGTTAGTGATTGAATGTGATTACTGTAGAAAGAGCATGTTTGTGTGGTTATTCATGAGACAGTCATGCGGGAGTTTTGTTTCAAGCCCTGCAACCAAATTCTTTTGGACAGACTTCAATTCTCACACTTATCTCGCATTACTTTGAAAAACAGTGGTCAGATAGAAGTGGCACACTGAACAGTTTGAAATTTTAACTTATCTTACTTTCTCACAACAGACATACTGAGTTTGCTTGTAAGTTTTAAGTGTCCTTCTTCTGTCTTTTTATGGTTTCAGTTACTCAAGGATGGTGACGGAGTCTTATGCTTATAGTTTTGATCAGATTTATTACACCAACTGTCCAGACATCCTCAAATGGTTCAAGTGCACCAGATACAGGTGAGGAACACACCTTAGCATACATCTAAGAGATTACAGATTTTGTACCTGGTGTTTTATCAAAGTACAATTTTCACTTCTCATACATCATATACGTATGATGACAGAGTGGCTCACTTTTTTATAATCAGCTGTTTTATAACCTGTGAAAGCTAGTTAATTTGTTAAACCTTTTTCCATAACCTAAATGTCCTCAACAAGTGACCTCTGTTCTCTGTGTGATTACAGGGAGATGTATCGGACAGCTTATCGGAGAGGAGAGAAAATCATGTACAGGATAAAGTCACAGTGTTGCCCAGGCTTCTTTGAAATTGGAGAGATGTGTGCTCGTGAGTGCCTGTATCCCCTCCCACCACTGCCATTACTCTTGTTTCTCTGTATACACATGCAGAACCACACACACGTAAAATTATTCTTTTTCACCATATTCGGACTTTGTCTTAACATTAAGACAAAGTCCTCATAAATTCAACACTTTTGAATTTTGACTGCCATCCAGCCAAAATTATTTATTGGTTATTGTTAACCAATAATGAATAAGTAGACAATATCTAAGTAGACATTAATGGTTAACAATTGCAAAAAATGCAAACAATTAATTAACCTATAAATAATTGTTTTCATTCCTAGTTTGAACAGATGAACACAGCACCTTCATTGTTGATTGTTCCTTGATTGTAATTGTTCCTAAGGATAAACAAGACTTGTGAAACTCCACAATTCTTTTCTGGCTATTTTGGTTTATTTCTTTTGTCTTTCCAATTGTGTCAAACAAGAAAGCTGTGTGTACCAGATGTGGCCCTAAAATACTTCCACAGGTGTGCCTCCACCTGTGGAACGTAAATGTGTCAATTAAGCTAAGGGTGGTTTCCAAAGGCATCACATCGTCTTCTGATATTTTTCTCACTGCTTAAATTTGGTAAATGGAAATGTTTTTGATAATTATAACTAACCTAAAACAGGGGAAGTGTGGTCTAATGTCTTCAGAAACTAAGGAAAAAAGGTGTATATCTTTTTATTCATTGTATGGAAACTTGTGGTATATTGGATATTTTCTAAATTACATTGTGGATAATCTATAGATAATCTGAAATTAATTCACATAAAATTAAAAAAGTCAAATGAATTCATTATTGTGTCTGCTTCCTCCTTGCACAGCACACTGTGAAGACAGCTGTGTTCATGGCAGTTGTATGGCACCCAACACCTGTCGATGTGAACCAGGCTGGGGGGGTTCCAACTGCTCCAGTGGTGAGTTCTTCAGCTGTTGCTGTCTGTGAGTGATCATGTCATGTGTATGGCTGGTTTCCTGTGAAAGTACTCAGAAGTCATGTTGAAAAAATGACTTTCAACATATTACTGCAGCCTATTAAACCACACAGAGACAGATGGTTGCGTTGGTGTGAATGAGTAAGTTGTTTGTAATGTAAATGATCTGCAACTTAATGTCGTTTTGTTGAAAATAAGTATTTCCATATTTCCTAACTGGTTTCTGGGACAGCCTATTCTGAAACCAAATCACAAGGATTTCTAACTTATATTTTTAAATATGTTTGTAAAATCTTTTAATCTGGCAACAGTTCAAGGTATCTGTTATTTTCAGTGTAAATCTGAGTATGTTTGGTTTTACTTCTCGTAATAACATCTCACTGTGCAATGCAGTCCTTAGTAGTAAAAACAGATTTTTGAAAATAATAAAACGCTAATGAGGTGTATACCTCATAAGCTCTCATCTACTAACTCTAAAATCCACAATTCAAAAAAAAATTATGTAATATCCACGCGTGTGTAATAATAATAATAATAATAATAATATCCATGTGTAATAATGTTCTTTTTTCCCTGTCCTGGGATTCAATGCTTTTTCAGGATAAAAACTTTGAACCTATGATACCAGTTAACCCCTCCCCACCCACCCCCCAAAATAACAAAATCATTAAACTTGGGGCATCGTGTGGTGTAGTCTTCCCCCTTCTTTCTGCCCCCTTTTTGTCTAACTCGAAGAAAAATAGAAAATGGCCACCAGCACCAACCAAAAACAGATTATAAAGAAATTGAAACTATCATAATTTAAAAAAAATATTCTCACATCTCTATCTCTATAAGTGGAATAAAATAAGTCCTTTATGAAATCTCTATAAGAATTTCTTGCTTTTATACAAGAAATTCTTAACCTTTATTGTGTCATGGTTTTTGGAATATTTCGGGCCCAAATGCAGCGACACTCTCAGGATACCAAACAGTTTGCGAGGCAAGGACAGGCTTTACCTTGGAGATGTGGAACGTGGGATGAACTTGGAGACAGACAGCTGTTGGATTGATGACAGATTCTATGACATATAGACTGATAAAGCATGGACCCAGCTTGTTAGGGATGGATTTGAATGGAATGCCACGTTAAAAGACCCAAACTTTCTGCCCAGGTGAATACAGAGGTGCCAGATCTGATTTGTCTGGAAAACTGCTGAAGGTTTGTTGGCAGTAAAACTGCTCGGATGAACAATCAGGAACTTAGTCCAAACTTTCTTTATGGTTACCTTGGCAGGAAAACATAGTTCGGGGGGTCTTTTATAGCTCCCACCATGACAATTTTGCTGACCTTAATATCTCATGTGTTTTAGTTTGGTGATTATTGTTACACTGATAGGTGTGTCTGTGTCTGTTGGACATTTATATAAATACAGAAAAAAAATCACATCCCATAATATGGTGTAGCGTCCCGGTTGAAAAGATGGTGTCATGACGGAAGGTAACTTCTTGACCCACATGCAAAAAACCAGAGAACCGATAATCAGTAAAAGATGCTTAATATAAAGCACAACAACAGCACAGATAAACTGTGTTCCTGGTGGAGCGGCAACTGGAGCGGGCTGGAAGAGAGAATGAGCAATGAGTTTAAGGACTGTGGGATGTTTGAGTTCTGAACGAACGGCAACGGTCTTACTAGGTCAGGCGGCAGGTAAGAGGGGGTGGATACTGGGATTTCCGGGGGTGTTTTCAGGTATGGGGATCTGCTGCGGAACCAGCTGGTGTCTTGGGAAGATCCAGCGGACAGCGTTGGAGGGCGGACAGATACAGACCTCGGCTCACCGGGGCAGAACGAGGAAGGCAGCCAACGAGGGGTAAGTACGCCAGGTACAGCCAGGAGCTCAAAAGCCTCGAGTGGTCGGACCACGACGTCACAAGGGAGTAGTCTGAAAAACGAAGAAACACAACAGGAGTCACTGGGAGGTTCACAAGGAGTCAACAAACGCTATGATGATGGCCTGCAGTACCATTACTGGTTAACACTCTGGCATCGATGTGTTGGCTGACTCCACTCTTAAGCCTCTGCGGAGATGAGACAATCTCCGACAGGTGTGAGGATCCCACCGTCGCCGGTCACGCCCACCAGAGATCATCCACCAGGCGGTCCCTGGTGGAAGGAGCGAGAAGCTGTTAGGATTCGGGTCAGTGTGAGTGGTCTTCCCTATAGAGGATCTTCGGAGGAGAGCTCTGACAGGCTGGCGCACCGGCAGCTGATTCCGAATGATTGACTGGAGGACCTTTAAGAAGCTGAGGAACAGTCGCTCATCGCTCGATGGTCCCACTTGTTGGTCAGAGTCTACCCAGAAGCCATACTTTAGATGCTTTTAAGAGACTTCGAGTAATTCTGTGTCTTCTTTCAGAGAAAAAAACGATGAGCTGTCGGGATCAAGCCAAGAACCACGCCCGGACATAAAGATCGCCCCTGTCAAAGACCGAACATCTCCGCCTGCTGCTCTCCGCTTCCCTCTCCATCATTGGTCATCAGAAACGCTGACGGATCCTAGCATTCCCCTCCACGCAACCACCATCCGGAAAAACAGTAAGCCCGTTCATCCAATCCGATCAAGATCTCTCATCTCCGCTCCCCCACTAACATCTCCCCTCTCCAACAGATCCTGAGCTGAATCGCCTAACCATTCTGTGGAGCATATTTAATTGTACAATTGAACAACATTAAAACTTTCACTGAACAGTGTTTCCGGTCTTGTGTGAAACTTGCATGTGGGTCAAGAGACTAAAATCCAACATGACAGAACCATCGAGCCAAGTTGACCCAGCAGGTACTCACACAAGACCCGCTTTGAGCTCAGCTGAACTCTTAGCTCGTCACGACGCCATGCTTCGTACTCTATTGGATCAGCAGAATTTCCAGGGACAGATAATGGATCAATTGAGAACGTCAGTCTCAGAACTGTCAAATAGACTGGACCAAAATCCTCAGCCTCCTAATGCAGCCGGCGCAGAAGCCGCCGCCGCCGCTGCCCCTCCACCCGGTGCGGGGTCTCCTTTGCAGTCAACCCCAGCTGGGACGCACCGGGGCCGTGAGATTTCGCTTCCGACACCTGATCATTATTCTGGAGAGATTGGAAAGTGTGGAGGATTCATCTTGCAAAGTTCCATCGTTTTTTGCAGAGCTCCAGACTCTTTCCCAGATGACTCCGCTAAGATAGCGTATATGATCGGGTTATTGAAGGGGAAAGCCCTGCGATGGGCAGAAGCTAAATTTAACCTGGTCTCTCTTTCTCAAACACCATTTGTTACCTTTCTAAGTGAGTTAAAGCAAACATTCGGCTATGCAGAGTCTAGTTTGGAAATCACGCATCAGCTTTGGAACTTGAAGCAGGGATCCCGTTCTGCAGCTGAATTCGCAATAGATTTTCGCACACTTGCAGCTACGTCTGGGTGGAATGACGAAGCTCTTAAAGGGGCTTTCATTCAGGCTCTAAACGAGATGCTTAAGGATGAACTGGTCTACAGGGATGAACCACCCAATTTGGAGGCTTTAATATCCTTGGCTATTAAGATTGATAATAGACTTCGAGGGAGATCCCGAGAGAGGAAGGGATCTAAACCTGTGTTTTTTCCAGACAGTTTCACTTCCGAGGTTGCCATGGAAACCTCACCGAACACTCTTCCTCCCGAGGAACCCATGCAGATTGGCCGCACCAGGATTTCCCCCTCAGAAAGGCAACGAAGGCTAGAAGCTCGAGCCTGCTTTTACTGCGGTCTCTCTGGCCATTTTATCGCGGCATGCCCTGCCCGGTTAAAAGGGAAAGCCCACCAGTGAACACGGGAGTCCTGGTGGGTGGATGTTCCAGTTCGATCTCCCGATTTTCTCTTCCTGCCTCTCTTTGCTTCAATCAAAGGTCAGTTAACCTCTCGGCACTAATTGATTCAGGATGTGAACAAAACCTAATTGATAAAGAACTGGTTAAGAATCTTAATATACCTACAATTTCCCTTCCCGCTCCAATCCAAGTTTCTGCCCTGGATGGGGGAGTTCTGCCAGCAATTTCACAACAGACTAAACCTATCGAACTTCTGGTTTCAGGCAATCACCGAGAGTTTCTGACTTTTTATGCGTTTCCCTCTCCACAGAGCCCTTTGGTGCTGGGTATTCCCTGGTTGAGACAACATAATCCTCACCTTAACTGGTATGAGGGAAGAGTGGAATCATGGAGCAGAACCTGTCATGCAACCTGCCTGCTGTCGGCCTTGACGAATCCAAAACTGGACACTACTCCGCAGGACGAAGATGACGCCCAGGATCTGTCTAAAGTGCCCTCTGAATATCATGATTTAAGAATGGTGTTTAAAAAAAAATAAAGCGCTTTCACTTCCCCCCCACCGCCCCTACGACTGCGCAATTGATCTCCTTCCAGGCGCTCCGCTGCCCTCCAGTCGGCTGTATAACATTTCTAAGCCAGAGAGGGAGAGTATGCTGAAATATATTCATGAGTCACGGGCTGCAGGCATTATCCACCCCTCTACGTCTCCGTTAGGGGCCGGATTTTTTTTATATCTAAGAAAGACGGTTCTCTCAGACCATGTATTGACTACAAATGCCTTAATCAGATCACAGTTAAAAATAAGTATCCTCTTCCCCTTCTCACGTCAGCATTTGAACCGGTCCAGGGCGCCACAGTGTTCACTAAATTGGATTTGCGAAATGCTTACCATCTTGTCCGCATCAGTGAAGGGGATGAGTGGAAAACCGCGTTCAAAACTCCGTTGGGCCATTTTGAATATTTGGTCATGCCATTTGGTCTGACGAACGCTCCAGCGGTTTTTCAATCTCTTATTAATGACGTGCTGCGTGATTTTCTGGATCGGTTTGTGTTCATTTATCTGGATGACATCCTGATCTTCTCTAAGAACATAACGGAACACAAACAGCACGTCAGATTGGTCCTGCAACGGCTCCTAGAAAACAGTTTGTACGTTAAAGCGGAGAAGTGCGAGTTTCATGTACCTTCCATCTCGTTCCTGGGTTTCATCTTGGAGAGCGGGCAGGTGAAGCCGGATCCGGAGAGAATTCGCGCAGTTCTGGATTGGCCGACGCCCTCCTCCCGGAAGCAGTTACAACGTTTTTTGGGGTTTGCTAATTTTTATCGGAGGTTTATCCGCAACTACAGTCAAACTGCAGCCCCCATGACAAGTCTCACATCCACCAAGATCCAGTTTACTTGGACTCCTGAAGCAGATGCGGCCTTTTCAGCTCTGAAGGAGAAGTTTGCTAGTGCTCCTATTCTGATCCAACCGGACCCTTCTCAGCAGTTCACGTTGGAGGTGGATGCTTCTGACTCGGGGGTTGGAGCGGTCTTGTCTCAAGTCTCGCCCTCTGATCACAAACTGCATCCATGTGCCTTTTTTTCTCGCCGGCTGTCGCCTTCAGAGAGAAACTATGATGTGGGGGATCGTGAGTTGCTGGCTATTAAAATGGCTTTTGAGGAGTGGCGCCATTGGCTGGAGGGGGCTGAGCTTCCCATCGTGGTGTGGACAGATCATAAAAACTTGTCCTACCTCCAAACGGCAAAAAGGTTGAATCCTCGACAGTCAAGATGGTCTCTCTTTTTTTCGAGATTCAATTTTCTTATTTCTTACAGACCAGGCTCCAAGAATGTGAAACCTGACGCCCTCTCTCGGCAATTCTCCTCTGATGAGGGTGACCTTGTTGTGGACACCATAGTGCCGCGATCATGTATTGTGGGGGCGGTTTCCTGGGACATCTCCGACCTGGTCCTCAGAGCTCAGCAGTCCGATCCTGATCCGGGTACCGGTCCTTCGGGCCGCACTTATGTTCCTCTGTCTGTTCGTTCCCGGGTAATTCATTGGGCCCATGCTTCTCGTTTCTCTGGCCACCCTGGCACCAGTCGGACCACAGCATTAATCAGACGCTCCTTCTGGTGGCCGTCCCTAAACAAGGATGTTAAGGATTATGTTTTAGCCTGCCATACCTGTGCTAAGAACAAGTCTCACCATCAACCTCCCAGCGGTCTCTTGCAGCCCTTACCTGTTCCGGGACGTCCTTGGTCACACGTTGCTCTCGATTTTGTTACCGGTTTGCCTCCTTCTAAGGGATTCACAGTCATACTTACCATTGTTGATCGTTTCTCCAAGGCCTGTCATCTGGTGCCCCTTAAAAAACTGCCTTCTGCTAAGGAAACTGCTCTCTTGCTTGTTAAACATGTTTTCAGGCTCCATGGGATTCCTATGGAAATCTTGTCTGACCGGGGGCCCCAGTTCATCTCCAAGGTATGGAAAGATTTTTGTGGTGCGCTCGGGGCTAAAGTATTTTTCACCCTCAGACTAATGGGCAGACGGAGCGCATGAATCAGGAGATGGAATCTACGCTACGTTGTATGTGCGCCTCCAACCCCTCATCGTGGTCCTCCCATCTGCCTTGGGTTGAGTATGCCCATAATTGCCACATCTCCTCCGCTTCTGGTCTGTCTCCGTTTGAATGTTCTCTGGGTTATCAACCTCCTCTCCTCCCTTCAGACGAGCCTCAGAACGCTGTCACTTCAGTTCAACACCATATCCGTAAGTGTCAGCGCATTTGGAGGGAGGCTACTGCGGCTTTGAATCGGACCGCGGCCCAGAACCGTCGTTTTGCCGATAGAAAAAGAAAACCAGCGCCTGTTTATAGCCCAGGTCAGAAGGTTTGGCTTTCGGCAAAGGACATTCCCCTCAAAGCTGCACCTAAAAAACTGTCTCCCAAGTTTTTGGGCCCTTTTGAGATCCAGGCTGTTCTGAACCACTCTGCAGTTAGACTCAAGCTCCCATCTTCTCTAAGGGTCCATCCGGTTTTTCATGTTTCCCTGCTCAAGCCTGTGAAGTCTTCCCCACTTTGTCCACCTATTAATTCTCCCCCTTCGGCCCGTTACATAGATGGGGGCCCAGCCTACACTATTAATAAAATACTGGATGTCCGTCGTCGAGGCAGGGGTCTCCAATACTTGGTGGATTGGGAGGGTTACGGCCCTGAGGAGCGCTCCTGGGTTCCTAGGTCATTTATTTTAGATGAGTCTGTTCTTAGGAAATTTCACGCCTCCAGGGATTCGGGGTCGTCCAGACCGCCAGGTGGCGGTCATTGAGGGAGGGGTACTGTTAGGATTCGGGTCAGTGTGAGTGGTCTTCCCTATAGAGGATCTTCGGAGGAGAGCTCTGACAGGCTGGCGCACCGGCAGCTGATTCCGAATGATTGACTGGAGGACCTTTAAGAAGCTGAGGAACAGTCGCTCATCGCTCGATGGTCCCACTTGTTGGTCAGAGTCTACCCAGAAGCCATACTTTAGATGCTTTTAAGAGACTTCGAGTAATTCTGTGTCTTCTTTCAGAGAAAAAAACGATGAGCTGTCGGGATCAAGCCAAGAACCACGCCCGGACATAAAGATCGCCCCTGTCAAAGACCGAACATCTCCGCCTGCTGCTCTCCGCTTCCCTCTCCATCATTGGTCATCAGAAACGCTGACGGATCCTAGCATTCCCCTCCACGCAACCACCATCCGGAAAAACAGTAAGCCCGTTCATCCAATCCGATCAAGATCTCTCATCTCCGCTCCCCCACTAACATCTCCCCTCTCCAACAGATCCTGAGCTGAATCGCCTAACCATTCTGTGGAGCATATTTAATTGTACAATTGAACAACATTAAAACTTTCACTGAACAGTGTTTCCGGTCTTGTGTGAAACTTGCATGTGGGTCAAGAGACTAAAATCCAACATGACAGAAGCAGCAGCAAAACAACCCGAGGACCCAGGATCACCACAGATGGTCTCTTTAACTGATGGTTCACGTTTCTTTATTTAACAGCCTTTATACATGAACACACCGTAAGAGCTATAAACATACAAATAAAACACCATTAGTTATTCTTAGTGGTTCTAACCTTTTCCCTTAACCTATAAGACTTACTTTATGTAATAACATTACATTTACAATACATGTATTTAATTAACTAACATTTATATATTACAAATTAACTAAATGTATTCTGTTTCAACTGTTCGACAGTTAATCAAATATTAGCACCATTTCATATTGAAACATAAACATCCCGTTCAACAAATACAATACTCTCGTCAAAACACCCACCTTGTTCCCTCATCAACCAAGCGCTAGTTAATTGATTGCCTGGACCCTAGTTGAACTATTTCTTAGTTATCTCCACTCAACCGTGACTCGTACGCTTGCTCTCTGCACTATCTCCAAAACAGCCAACAGACAGTTACCGCTAGAAGCCCGGGTAGATCGCCTAGCAACCTTAACCCCCCCAAAACCCTCTTTAAAACAAAACATCAAACAACAAAACAAACAAAAAATCATACATGCATCAACAAAGTTATTTACATATGGGATGCAACATTTAACACCCAAATAGGAACCCTAGTCTCAGGAGGCTAGAAGTTACCATGAAGTTTAACATTCTGGCATCAAAGTGCTGGCAGCCAACTCCTCTTATGCCCCCCCTGAGGAAGCTGATGTGTGGATTACAGGACCTTAAATGCCAAAACTCACCAAGATGCTTATCTCATGCCTCTGATTCATGAGTTGCTGGAATCCATGAATGGAGCTTTAGTTTTTAGCACATTGGACTTGAAATCGGGGTACTGGCAAATGGTAGTGGCTGAAGAAAGTAAAGTCAAGACAGCTGTAATAACACCTTTTGGGCTGTATCAGTTTAAATATATGCCTGTTGGACTGAAAAATGCTGGTGCCTCATTTCAGAGACTCATGGAACGAGTGCTTGGAGAGTTGAGAGGAAAAAATTGTTTTGTCTACATCCATGATGTGATCATTTTCTCTCCCTCACCTGAACAACATATGAAAGATCTGGAAGCAGTTTTTGCCAAATTACACCAGGCAAATTTGACCCTCAATCTGGGAAAATGCAACTTTTTTCAATCAGAACTCAACTTTTTGGGTCACGTAGTGTCTGGGAAGGGGGTGCAAGTAGATGAAAGTAAAAGCTTGGCCGTCACAAACTACCCCGAACCGGCAGATAAGAAATCGCTTCAGCGATTCTTGGGGCTAGTGGGCTGGTACCACAAATTTATTGCCCATTTTGCTGACATAGCTGCACCTTTATACCATCTTCTTAAAAAAGACAGCAAATGGGACTGGTGTCCAGACCGCCAGCAGGCCTTTGAAAAGTTAAAACGGGCCCTGGTGGAGGCCCCTAGACTTCCAACGGCCGTTTGAGATACACACAGATGCCAGTGATGTAGGTCTTGGCGCAGTACTTGTGCAAATGACACCTGAAGGCGAGCGGGTCATTGCCTATGCGTCTGATCTCTGAGGGGTCCTGGGTGTAATTATTCAACCTCAGAGAAAGAGTGTTTAGCTGTGGTGTGGGCAGTCGAAAAGTGGCGGCATTTCATAGATGGATCTGAGTTCACACTATTTACTGACCATGCAGCGTTGACTTGGGCCTTCAATTGTCCAAAGGCATCCTCTCGTTTGACCCGGTGGGTGCTTCGGCTGCAAGAATACCATTTCAACGTTCGATACAGAAAAGGGTTACATAATTTGGTACCCGACGCACAGTCAAGAACAGTGCGGAAAACCGACATGACTCCGTTCCAGCAGTCACGTCCAAATCTGAGTCAGAATTACCTTCATCATTGGCCGAAATCAAACTGGCACAAGAGAAGGATTCTGCTCTCCTTGACATGGTCCAGACGTCTGCTGATAAAGACCCCAACAGAATAGGGTTCTGTCAAGTACAGGATGTCTGGTACAGGAAGTCCTGTGTCAAGAACCAAGTGTCAAGAAAGTTTCAGCTGGTCGTGCCCAAGTCTATAATAATCCAGTTTCTCAGCTACTCCCATGATCATCCTCTAAGCGGGCACCTAGGGAAATTAAAAACCCTGTTAAGGATACTGGAAGTAGCTTGGTGGCCCTCAGTCAGAAAAGATGTCTGGGCCTACATTAAAGCCTGTGTCACCTGCCAAAAATATAAACCTGACAACAAAAAGCCTGCAGGGCTCATGCAGCCTACCCCAGTAACCGAAGCATGGGAGAAGATCTGTGTTGACCTGATGGGTCCTCTACCTCGCAGCAAGAATGGAAATAAATACCTGCTGGTAATCATTGACTATTTTACCAAGTGGATAGAGGTGTTTCCTCTCAAAGACAGCAAAGCTCAGAAAATTACCAGCATCTTGAAGAATGAAATATTTACCCGCTTTGGTGTCCCTCAAGAGCTAGTATCAGATCGTGGCCCTCAGTTTACATGCCATGAGATGGAAAAGTTCTGTCGCACATAGGGGGTGATTCAAAAGTTTACTACAAGTTATCATCCCCAAGCCAATCTCACTGAAAGGTCAAACCGAACAATAAAGATCATGATAGCCTCTTTTGTGGGAGAACACCATTCCAACTGGGACCAATGGATCCAAGAGTTTAGATTTGCCATCAATGCCGTTCAGCATGAGACAACTGGAAGGTTTCCTGCAGAGCTCACTCTGGGTCGGCCTCTCAAAGGTCCACTGGAGAGAATCATTGGCCACTCTCCTAGCCCTCAACAGACGCCCTATAAACTTCTGGACAGACATATAGAAATGACTGAACAGGTTAAGCGGAAGATAGGGTTGAGCCAGGTCAGACAAGCTAAGTATTATAATGCCCGTAGGAGAAGTGTACAGCTCTTTCCGGGAGACTTAGTCTGGGTTCGGTCTCACCCCCTCTCCAAAGCTACTGATAGGTTTTCCTCTAAGTTAGTGCCTAAATGGTCAGGTCCAGCCGTAGTGAGGAAGCAACTGGGTCCTGTGAATTACCAGATACAGTGGACAGACCAGAATAGAAAAACAGATACAGTAAATGTGGTGATCTTGAAACCCTATTATGGAGTTCAGGTCCAGGTGCCTCCGGCAGGGGGGGGGGGATCTGTGACATCACAATAAAAAAAAGTATCTTAAGCGAAAAAAAAAATTAACCTCCGAGAATAAAGCATGGGTTAATGAAATTCACATAAATTTTTGTTGTATTGATATGTATGCAAGGATGTCTTGCATGTATGTATTTTATTTGTGAAAGTCCACGAAGTAAAAAAAATATTTGGGTCACAACTTTTACCCGGACTGATAAAAGGAACAAGGGACACTGGATTAGAGAGAGAAGTGGGTGTGGCAGCACGCTGCAAAAGGACGCCGAGCGACGGACCGGGGAGCTCGAAAGATTAGCCCGGAGATACCTGATGGAATAAATGCGTTGCCAGATCAACTACTGAAGGAATCAAAAGTCTTCTGGAGGCAAGATAAAGCCACACGGGGCGAGGACCGGACCCGATGCGCTCACGTTCCAGGCCTGACAAAGGGAGCCGCCCGGGTACACAGACGCTGTCCCGGTGAGACCCTTCCATGTTTTTTTTTTTATTGTTTTTTTGTGTGCACAAAGACTGATACATTTTTTGGGCCCCAACGTTGTTTTTTTGCGAGGACGGAACTTTATTTTTGATGGACTGTTCGATGGACTATTATTGATGACATTTTTTTTTGTTTTGATTCATAGGCTGGGCTATAGATTTGAATGTGGGATTGCTTAATTGTAAAAAGTTCGAGAGTGACTGATATAATACCATGATTCCAGGAAACAGATGATTGGTTATTAAACGTAGCGGGCAACTCTTAGCCGCATCAGTGAGCTGACGTGTCCCATCCTTCTTTTTATTTCAATCAAATCATTTTTCTAGCTTTGATTAGGGAAAGCAGTGATCATACTTATTTCTAAATTTGTATAAAAAACAAGTCAAAGAACTCTCTTGTGCATGTACATTTCTAGTTTATACTAAGATTTGTTACAACTTTAAGAAACATTCATAATTTCTTAAGTTGTCTTTTTGTTCCTCTTGACAATTGGCAGCAAATTAGAGATGTTAATGCTCAGACAGCACATAAATATTAGAGGAAGGCCTAAATCCTGCTTATTTTTATCTTCTCCGCAGCTTGTGACAGTGACCACTGGGGCCCCCACTGCAGCAATAGATGTCAATGTAAGAATGGAGCACTATGTAACCCTATCACTGGATCCTGTATCTGCACTCCTGGATACAGAGGCTGGCGCTGTGAGGCCCAATGTGAAACTGGTTCTTATGGGAATGGGTGTCAATGGACATGTCAATGCCAGAATGGGGCCATCTGTCATCATGTGACTGGAGAATGCAATTGTTCACCAGGATACACAGGAACTTTGTAAGTAAGGTGAAATGGGAAAAATTCAGAAACATATATATATATAAATATATATATATGAATATATAAATATATAAATAAATAAATATATATATATATATATATATATATATATATATATATATATATATATATATTCACAGTACACAGAAGAGTAAAATGTTTCTATGTTGAATCATAGCAATATGATTGAGTTTGAACATGACTGAACATGGTTATATGATTTATCGTATTTCTATGTCAATCATTGTTTCTGGATTAAAAGTACAGAACATTAATTTTGATACAACTTCCTGTTATTAATTTTTAAAATTAATGCACAATGAATTATTTCAATAAAACAACCACTTTAGCAATAATACAGTTTTTTTATACTGGATGTTGTGGATTGCAACATCTTTGTTCAGTTCTACTGTCTACTGTTGAACTTATGTGAGAGCTAGAAACTGAATTATTCAGTCTAAATTCCCAAATTTCTAACTTTGAAGCTGTCTAAAAGTTAACAGAAGTCACCAAGTGAGAGAAACAAAAAATTCCAAATTAGAAGTTGACAGCACGTTTTTTAACAGCTAACCATAATCAATGCTGTTTGATGGTGATACTCTTTAACAGTCTTGACACCTGTGAAAATATTGACCTTTGTGAAGTATTTTGTTCTACGATCACAGTACATGCTATGTTCCGAGTATGTTGCTAAAATAGAGAAAAATGTACAATTTGTGTAATAAGAGAAAAGATGTGCCAAAATTTCAAAAGAGTGAATTTATTTTAGATAATTTCATTGTGTTTAGTGGATTTACTGCTTCCTTGTACATTATCTACAGCAGAGGTTCCCAAACTGTGGGGCGCGCCCCCTAGGGGGGAGCCGTGTCATTGCAGGGGGACGCGAGAAGCCGTCTGGATGAAAAAACAAAACAAAACATGAACACTGTATGCGCTGGGTTTTTACCTTAGAATGGCCAATATTACAATATTTTTACATTTCCTGTCTACTATAATACAAAAACACGGTGGACCGCCTCAGCGGCTCGACCACCGGGCTTAGAAAGTTTTCTGGGGAAACCCTGTGAAGTGAGTGTGCAGTCTTGGAATGACAGTCATTATGCTACATGGATGCATGACTTTAATCTGATTATTGGATTGTAAATAGTTACGCGTTAGAATGCTTGTTACTGAAACAAGGGGCCATATTAGGAGTAACGCATTACTGATGTGTTTATGGCACAATTCTTTGACATTTCTGCTTAAGCTATTTATGGATCTGTCAGGTTTCCAATGACAGACTCGTTCCTACGCCCTTGGTGACCTGCATCAAAATGTCCAGAGATCACAAACCATCATGCCTGAAATTTCTACACATTTATAGAAATTGTGTAAGACACTTTTCCCCGAAAAGTGTCTTACTTTTCGGGGAAACACCTCTCATCTAGCTGCGCGCCTCCTCCTGCCCACGTCCGCACCGTCCCCCTCTCCATACGTCACCGCGCCGTCCCCTGCACTTGTCACTGCCGCCTCCTGCTTAAAATACGGTAATGCACACAGTATTAATCATACATCAGTAAAACATACACACTGGCATATCATCTGCTGTATGTAACCTAGTGGGTATCAGCAGGTGTCACACTGGATTAAATACAGCAGGTGGTACTGTATCACACTGGGTTAGATACATACAAAAACACGCTGTGTGGGATACTGTGTGGGGCTGTAACCCTATGGGAGACTGTGATACGGAACCACAAGCAGTGCTTATACCGTATGCTATATTTTTGCCCCTAGACATGAACGCTTCCGGTTCCAGTGGTAAAAGGAAGAGTTACACCGTGGAGTATAAAAAAGCGATTGTCGAAGAATCTTGGGGCAAAAATGTAGTGCAGTTCTGTAAGGAGAAAATGTTGGATCACCGACTGGTCCAAAAATGGCGTGCAGAATACACTAACCTGAGTGAAAAAGTGGAGAGCGGAATGGCTAAAAAGCGCAAGATTGGATGTGGTCGGCAACCAATGTATACAGAGCTGGAAAGCCTGGTCTCTGAGTGGGTTGCAGACAGGAGAGCAAAGACATTGGCGGCGACCAGGGCTCAGATTCAGGAATATGCCCTTGCAGTGTCGCCACAGTTTGAAATTTCCCCTGAACAATTCAAGGCATCACAGCACTGGGTGGATAACTTTCTTGAACGCAATGACCTGTCTTTGAGAAGATCCACAACCCTCTTTAGGTTGGAAGATGCTGAGATTGTTAAACGTGCATTAGCCTACAAGAAGTTTGTGGATGACATTGACTTCTCTAAATACAGTCTTTGCAACATGATCGCCATGGATGAAATTGCCGTGTTCATGGGCCAAGCAGCTCAAACCACCATTGATCGAGGTGCCTCCTCCGTGTACGTTCCCTCCACTGCTTATGAAAGTGCACGTGTCACCTGCATTTTGACGATTCGTCTGGATGGCACTAAAGCAACACCGCTACTCATTGCAAAGGGCAAGAAGGAGAAGATTGAGCGGGTTTCTGGCATTTATGTGCTGGAAACTGAAAAAGCCTGGGCCACACAAGATGTTATAAGAAAGTAGCTTGATTTAATGCTGCCGCTTGTAATGCGCGGGAACAAAAGAGGGATGCTGATCTGGGATGCAGCCAGCACACACCGCACCAAAACCATGAAAAACTTCCTTCATGAGCGGAGAATCGACCAAATCATGATTCCTGCAGGGATGACGGCTTATCTCGGCTTAACAAGCCGTTCAAGGACTATCTGCGTGTGGAAATCAATGACTACATTGAAAACCGAATGGAGAGAAATGTACGTGTGAACTTTGTGAAGCCCAGACTGCCAGAGATTGTTAACTGGGTGAAGAATTCTTGGAATAAAATCACTAACACCTGTGTTGCAAATGCACTGCGAGCTGGCTACCTGGACAAAGCCTGCTCATTTCAGGACAGTGCCGTTGCTACCCATGAGAAATATGGGCCAATGATTCGGCAAGAAATGTCGTCCCGAGAGTCCCAAGAAAATCCACAGGAACCTAAGAGTGTGGATGTTTATGATGATATTCCTGAGGATGATGACATGGTTGTCATGGAATAAATCTGTTTTATCTTCCAGTATTCCACTGTTCGTTCTTACCATTTTTCATTGTTTTACATGTTATGCAATGTTGTAACAAGACATTCTTGGCACTTCCTTTTATAAAACTGTTTTGTGGTGAATACAATACTGTTCAGGTTGTTAATAAATGTTAATTTTATGGTTAAAACAAAAAATTCGACAATTTTTTTCCAATTTAAGACATACCCCGAAAGTAAGACATAGTGGGGCTTTTGGGGATAAAAAGAAAGTAAGACAGTGTCTTACTTTCGGGGAAACATGGTAATACAATGAGAATTTGAGGTATAGATATTAGGATCCAAAAGATGGCAGTAGTGCAACAATAATGGATGCAAGCTGCCATTGAAATCTAAAGAAGAAGAAAGCACCCATTTTCATTTAAGTAAGGAGATTTTTCTCTTCAAACTCATACGCCCTCATAATCAGTTCAGTTAAATCTAAACTTGGCAACTTTTTCTTTTTCAATCATAATAAATGTTATATTCAATTGACCTGTTATGACTCAAATTTTGGGTGTCCGCACCCCTCTGCTGTGTGCTGCTGCATCGTTGTGGAAAATCTAGACCGGCGGCTTATATGTTTACTGGTTTAAAAAAAAAAAAAGTTGGGGTTATGCCTTATAGTCCGGAAAATACAGTGTTATTTCCTGGATTTTTTTTTTTTGTGAAGAACCCAGAGAGGGTTATTTGATTGTGCTTTCTGGAAAACAATAAATTTTTACATTTAGGCACTCCTGCAATCGTCACACTTTTTCTGTTACAAACTGACTCCGGCCCCCACCAGAGAAGGGAAAAGTTATGTGGCCCTCACAGGAAAAAGTTTGGGGACCCCTGATGTACAAGATGCACCAAAACACAGACTTACACACAGTATTTTATTAACAATTTTTTAAAAACATTTCTCCTGGCTTCAGGCCTACTACTCGGTCCCTGAAAAGAAAGGGGAACATGTGTGGTAAGGACATAAATTATTCAAAAAAAAAAAAAAATCATGCAATGCAAAAGAAAACAAATTAGTAAATCAAACCCAAAAAAGCAAACAAATAAGTAATTTCAATAATGCACAACAAACACAAAATGTAAAAGAAAAATGCTCCAAGCGATGGAACAAATTGTTGTTGTCCGGTTTCAGAGTCCTTTCAACGGGGCCAGAAGAGTCATGCCCTGCCACACAGCCTGCCCAAGCAGCAACAGGTTTTGTTGAGAGCAGCCCAAACAAACAAGACAGCAGAGTGTCCAAAGCACTGTAGCTCCAAACAATACAATCAGGTGCCTGAAAGAGAAAACCCATTACTGTGGATTCAGGTAAAATAAATTAAAATCTAAATAGGTAGCTTACCCATGAATAGGACACTGGGAGTGAGCGGGTCAGCAGGTGAGGACAAGATGGAAGCCGCATGCCACAACAACCTCCTACAGCAGCCAGTAACACCAGCAAAGCAACACTGCAGACACATGCACCTTGCAGTGGTGCATGTGTCTATAAAGCCATCTGTCCCGCCCACCAATCAACAGTGTGCTTCTGGCTGCACCTGGTGCGCAGGGTGGGGGAGGGTGACACCATCCCACCACATTCTACCTCTCAGTGTTGCATCGTTGCCCTGACAATGGACCTGCACACTTCAGCACCAAGGACGAAAAATGGCAAACTGTGCATTGGAGACTGGCTGACTCAATCCTGTGGCATGACCCACAGGTTGAGGGAGGTGATGGACATTTGAATGCTGTCCAGCCCTGGAGCAGACAGTGCAACGCAAGGGTGGATGAACTGCCTCAGAAGTTTGAACAGAGTGACCATTTCCTGAAGTCACCTGTGGAGAGAACCTAAGGAGCTGCAAAAGTGGATGGTACTGAAGTATCAGGGACCAACAAGCACAAATCGTCATCTAACTCTCTGGAGGTTTTAACTGTAAGGGTACAGGTGTGGACTCTGGGTCAACCCGAGCCTTCAGTATGTCACAATGCACATTTTGGGTTCTCTGCAAATCACCTACAGGACTCACAGTATAAACTGGCCCTCCAGCTGTTGGAGCTCTCACGACCTGATGGATAACCGGGTTATGTGGGTTTTATGGCCACCTCTAGCACTGTAATCGCTCAGATAAACCAACTGTCCCTCCTGCAGTGGAACCTCCCGTATACCCTGATCCTGCAACTGCCAGTAAGTGATCCTGAGCATGATGAAAAGCCTGGTCTTATGCTCAGCCATCCAATCCTCCACCTTACCTGGTGCAGGGTCCCGAACTCGAACCAACAAGAAATCCACAGGCAGCTGAGGTTCATGGCCATACATAAGAAAAAATGGAGACTCACCAGTAATCTGATGAGGGGTAGTGTTGTAACAGAAAAGTACTGTTGTGAAACCTGGTTGAGACTGGTTGAGATCTTTCCAGGACACACAGAAAACAGGTCACAAAAACCAGAGGGTAACAAGTAATCTTGAATTATGGTTTAATGTTGATTGAAACACACATAACCTGTATTGTAATGAGAGTTTGAAAGCAATAAGAAAATTCTGTATTATGATTTGATGTGATTAAAAACTAAGGTAATCCTTACCTTAAAATGTACTATTGATTAAGGTGATGAGTTATGTGAACTTGATTCAAGAAGTAAATGGAAAATAAATCATAAATTAATATTCTGGTTCAAGTTAGAGGGAAAGTTCCGTACTGTGTTGCAATCAGAAGCTGCGTGAGCAGAAGAGCTGTGAGCACTGAAGAAACAGGAAGTGGACTTGCGAAACTTACAGGAGCACCAGATGTTGAGTGCGGATAGAAACTTCAGTGGGCGTAAAAGAGGAAAGAGGCAACGGTTGACCAAAACGTTTGACATCAAGGAGTTGTGCAATAAGAGATTGTGCGAGCAGTTAGTGCATGCACAAATAAGATACAGAAGTGTAGAAAATTGTGTAAGCTGCAGATACAACACCAGTTGTACCCTCTGTTGTCAGATAAGAGACAACAGAGGGTATAAAAATACAAGTGAGAAAGGGACAGGTGTTCTTTGTTCCGCAGCGTTCGAGTCAAGATCACACAAAGATGCAGAATCAACTGAGGGCTGCGTATTGATACCCTGGGACGGTGAAGACCGCGCGCTGCTCAAGAAAGGAACAAGATCCATTTACCCACAACCCGGGACTGATTTGACAACAGCCCTACTCTCAACCCAAAAAGATTTCAACTATGCTGCAGTGGACATGGGGAATAGACAAAGATTGCATATGGATAAAGAACTGAGTTTACTGAGGATTCTCACCAGTTCACCTTTGGATCTATTCTAAAAAGGATTCTGCCACGACAAGACAGGACTCTCACCATGGATATTAAAGTTTTCTGCTGCCAAGATCAACTCTGCATCTGGGTACGAGTGGAACTGCATCCCAAAGCCTCTCTTTAGATCAGTGACACAGTGTAGGGATTAGAAGGAGGTGTAATTTCTAAATTTCTTAAATATATTAATTTCTTGTTTTTTTGATTGAAGATGCTGTATGTCATTTTCCCCTGCTAAAGCTTGCTAATAAAATATTAAAGTCTAATTGATGCTGTGGACAGTTAAATTAATTAAGTCAGCTAAAAAAACTAAATCTTCTGGTTAATATAAAATCAATGTTCATGATCCTAGTAAATTAGGGGGGCTTCAGATGTTTCTTTGGTTATGATAAATAATGACCCTGGGACTCAATCCGAGTCTCTAAAATTATCTAAGCTGTAACAAGTGCACGTTATTATTAGAGAAAGAGCTACCGTTAACAGGCGTGGTTTATGCTGTCGGGCATCGGCGGGCTACTCTGATGTCTGATTCATGAACTGAAGTGGGTCATAACGTCTGGATCTGAAGGTAGTTGGAACTTAGACACATCTTTCTCGCGCCCAGCTTAAACAAAATGTCCTCTACATTTGTATCTGTGGTAATACTCAGGAATTAGAGGCTTTTCGGACCCGTTAGTTGGAGAGCTGGTCAGTAGTCAGTCCACTGGAGTCTAGGAGGTGTTAGGGGCATGGCTGAATACTGCATAATAAAAGTACTTATGGAAGACAGGAAGCCCAATCCCGCTTCCTAGACATTGGTAAAGTGCGCAGAAGGTTATGAAGTGTTCAATTGAAGCGCTCACACTGCCTGTTTCCACCAGGGTAGTAAAAGGTGGAGTGTGACTTTTTAATCCCATTCAGGTTACAGAGCTGCTGAATTAACGCACTCTCAAAAGTCTGACCCCGGTCTGAATTAATGCAGCTTGGAACCCCAAATCTGAAAAACCATTCAGTCAGCAAAACCTGGGTGACAGTAGCTGATTTCTGGTTCCGAGTTGGAACAGCAATGTTATATTTACTAAATACATCAGCTTCTGCTTTTCAAAGATCCACGGTTGTAAAATTGTGCATCTGTTTCCAGCTACTCCAGAACGGGTAGCTGCAGAACTTTGGACATTTTCCAAACCATTCTGTGAAAGCTCTAACATGGTAAAACATGGCAATGATCTCGTTTGGCTGAGAAGCTAACAGATGGCTCATGAAAGTGCCAGAGCTAGATGTTACATTTTTAGTGACCTGGCACCATTGACACTCTTGTACCCACTGTTTAATGTGGGTACAAGTGAGGCAACAACGTTACTAGCCCGGGATGTCTAATGAGACATCCTGGGCTAGTAACGGTGCTGCCTCACTAACTCAGTGGTGCGCTCCATACCCTGGTATCTCATCAGGAACTGCTATCTCATCAGGAACATGGACATGTTCCTGATGAGATAGCAGAACAGTCACCACAGATTGAGTTGCTGACAATGGAACAGGACATGGGGTACACCAAAGAGCCTCTGGGACAGAGGTGCACGACAACAGTTCTGCCAGGCTGGTACTTGATGTAGATTTGCGGGAGAGTGCATCAGCATTGTTATTGCTGCATCCAGAACGATACTTTATATCCAAATTAAAAGCAGCAAGTTGAGCAGCCTAACAGTGCTCCATGGCACCAAGCTTGGCTGAATGAAGATAACTCAAAGGGTTGTTATCTGTATGCGCCAGTGGCCCAAGAGATATAAACTTCTCGATCATAGCCCATTTTTATGCTTGAAACTTCAGCTTCATAGAGCTATAATTAGCCATGTTGTGCTCTGAAGGTTTAAGGCCTCGACTGACATATACAATGGTCTTCACTCCATCCCTCTGTTTCCTGTGACAATACTGCCTCAAGTCCACTGTGATTGGCATCCGTCTCTAGAATGAAAGGACGTGAAAAGGGAGCATATCTCTCCATATCTCCATATCTCTCTGGACATCACACTCTGATGTAAAGGCCGATTGAAAAGCCTGTCCAGACCCCTTCCTGGATTTTGTGCCCATTTGCTGTGCCACCAGCCTATGGAGAGGACCAGCTAGCCTAGCAAAACCTTTCAGAAAGCGCCTATAATAGCTTGCAAAGCCCAAGAATGAGTGAAGCTCTGAAACATGTGTGGGACGTGGCCATTTAGCCACTGCTTCAGTCTTGGCAGGTCTGTGGCTAGAGCTTTATCTGAGATAAGGTGCCCCAAGTATTTAACCTGTCGCTTGAAAAAATAAAAATTTTCAAGTTTTACCTTCCAGACCTTCTCTCTGAAGCTGAGCAAGGACAGCTTGTAGATGCAAGGTGCTGCACTGAGCCTGAAAACACAATATCATCCAAATACAAAAGAAGGGACTGACACTGTTGGTCCCCAAACATCCTTTGCATAAGCCATTGGAAGGTACTTGGCGCATTACTTGGCGTAAGCCCAAAGGGCATACGGTTCCACTCAAATGGCGTACAAAAATAAGTTTTTAACTCATCCTGTTCTGATATAGGAACCTGATTGTACCCACTGGTTACATCTAGAGTGGAAAACCACTGGGCCCCAGAAAGATGGTCCAGACTTTCCTCGATGAGAGGCAATGGGAAAGCATCTTTTCTCATCTTGCTGTTAAGCTGATGGTAATCCACACACATATGCAGGCTGCTGTCTTTCTTCCTAACAAGAATGATGGGAGAGGCATGAGAGCTACTGCTTTCCCTTATTACCTGATTCTGTAGGAGCTGGTTGACAGCCTCGTTCTCTGAAGGAGGTGTGCGTCTGTACCTCTGCCGGACCGGAACCTCATCCAACAGGGGAATGTCATGAGAAACCAGATTAGAGCACCCCAAGTCACCTTCATGGGCTGAAAAGACAGCTGTACTTCTGTAAAAGCGACTGGACTTGCAGTTGTTCAGTTTCTGTCAATGCAGACAAGTCAACAGATTCAATCAGGTTCTGCTCTGGACCAGAAGCCTGGAGTCTGAACCAGTGTGTCCTGGCATTTTCTCTCCTTGTGTGGTCACCTGCGCCCAGTCAAAGAAATACAGTCTTGATTCGTCTGAGTCTTTTCTTGCCACAGAACTGTCTCATGAAACTATCAGATCAGAGACTGAACTCCACAGATCTGAAAATGTATTTCCTCTTCCAGGTTCAGATTTGACCAATTTACCAGCTTCCAGAGAGGAATTCATTGCTGCACAAAATCAGGACGTTTCTGGTGAAATGTCATTCTTCTATTCTTACCGAAGAAGAAGCCCAGGGGAAAAAGGTGACATATATGGTTGATGATGATTTCCTGTTAAAACGCTGGGCTGGTGAAAACTTGGAAGACTGGAGTGCCATTTATAAGGTGGTTGTGCCAACAATGTACCACATGCAGGTGCTAGCATTAGCACATGATCATCCACTGTCAGGGCATTTGGGTATAAACAAAGTTCTCAAACACTTCTTTTGGCCAGGTCTCAAGTTTGATGTTTCCCATTATTGTTGTACCTACCATGTTTACAAAGTTGCTGGCAAGCCAAACCAGATTATACCCCCTGCTCCTTTGTCCCCAATTCCAGTACTGGGTGAACCATTTGGAAGAGTGATTGTGGATTGTGTAGGGCCTTTGCCAAAGTCAAGAAGTGGAAACCAGTTCATCTTGATGACGATGTGTGCTTCCACCAGGTTTCCTGAGGCCATGCCCCTTTGTAGGATTACAGTTCACATGGTCACCAATGCTCTGGTAAAGATTTATAAGTATTTTGTCATAAGGTTGTCCAAACTGACCAGGGCACCAACTTTAAATCTAGGACCTTTGCCCAAGCACTGAAACAGTTGAGTGTAGAGCATGCCACCTCGAGCTCTTACCACCCTGAAAGCCAGGTTGCACTTGAAAGATTTCACTAGGCATTAAAGGAAATGCTGTACATCGAATCAACAATCAAAAACATAAAATTTACTGCCGAGTCGAAGTTCTGCCCTTATGGGTACCTCATCAAAGAAAAGAAAGGAGGGGAGAGGGGGGGGACTACAACCATTACCCCTTTTCAAACAACTGGGGGACTCCAACCCCCACCCCTTTTCAACGGGGGGCGGGGAGGACTCTAAACCCTCACACCTTTTCTTGCTAGCGCTTGAACTCGGGTTGGATTCAAATCCCAATTGTTATGTTCCATAAGCAACTCTGAACAGGTGGGTTTTAAGTTGAGATTTAAAACCCAGTGATTCAGTTGTTTTACAGTTTTCTGGAAATTTGTTCCAAATTTGTGGTGCAATAGAAGCTGAATGCTGCTTCTCCTCATTTGGTTCTGGGGATGCAGGGCAGACCAGAACCAGAAGACCTGTTAATACAGCAACAGCAGATGTATTGTGGTGCTAAACCGTTCAGTGATTTATAAACTAAAACCAGTATTTTAAAGTCTATTCTTTGAGCTACAGAGAGCCAGTGTAGTGGTTTTAAAACTGGTGTTATGTGCTCTATCTTTCTGGTTTTAGTGAGAATGCGAGCAGCAGTGTTCTGGATCAGCTGCTGTTTGATTGATTTGTTGGACAGACCTGTGAAGACGCTGTTGCAGTAATCAATGCGACTACAGATAAACGCATGGATGAGTTTCTTTAGATCTCACTGAGACATAAATCCTCTAATCCTGGAGATGGGAGCTCCATCGATTCCTGCGGATGGCAGGATTCTTTTGCAAGAACTTTTCTACAGTTCTTGCTCCTTTAACAGCTTTGACCAGTCCTTCTATTGTCTTGTTGTTGGTGCTCTATGTGTAAAGGTTTGTGGTGGGAGTTAGAGGACTAGGTAAGTTTGGGGTACCCTGTACATTCCCATCACATAGGTGTTTTTCTACATTTATATTTACAATTTTCTACAACCTATTGAGGGAACTATTTACATTAGGTAAATAGGTTGGTGCCACCCATGTAAAGTTTTGGTGAAACTTTTGTTAAATCAGGTTCTATTTTATTTAGCATAAACTGTAGTTATGCCCTGTTTTCTTTGAGTTGGCACCACCTAACTGTCCCTTTCTCCCTCACAGTTTGTACGAGCTCGTATTTTTGCTGAAAATAAATCCCTTTTTTTGTCACATTCACCTGGACTCTCGAATTTTTGTGGTTGTCGTGTCACTCCCCTTCTCCACATGAGGGAGTGGGGGGCTAACATAGATAAATAGAAATGTAAGGTAATTTTGCTAACAGAAAACTCCCTGAAATCAGCTACCAAATGGAAATAAAAATATTAAAATACACAAATTTAACAATCTATTGTGGTTCAGCAGAACACTAATTTTACAAGATGTTAAAAAGTGTTTCCCTCATGTTTTTTTTTACAAAAACATTATGTGCAAAAGTGAGAATATTTTAATACTTTTAAAAGGAAATGCTCCTTTTAAAAATGTTGAACATCAAAATACATAAAAAAAACTGCAAACAGTAAAAATTTGAGCACATTTCTTAATAATCAACATTTTTCATTTTCAATTTTTCCAACTGTCAGATAAATCTCCATGTTAATGTTTTAGCTCTCATCCCTTCATTCCCCCTTTCCCTTCAGCAAGGGCATTACCAATAATGTGCGAAGTTTGTTTAATATTTTTTCTAGGGGAATATCTGATTTGGGTCACAGAGACCCGAATCAGATATTCACTTCCACTGATTTATTTAATTCTTTACGAGTTAGTAGGCGCGGACAAAACGATCAGGAGATATTTCTCCTGTTTCAGATTGCTCAATGTCCCTGAACTTTGTGCAAAGATTCAAGTTATTTATTTGTTTTTTGGGAAGACACCAGTGTTTCAGAAAGTTTTTCACAATGGCTGATTGGTTCGTTCTTTCCATGTGGAGAGGAGAGCCGAGCTGACACAGAGCTGAAGTGTATATCCTTATCACAGATATCAGCTAATTCTGTCAAATTCAGTTCAATCCAGACTGTCAACCAGCTGACCAAATTCTTTGTTTTTATGGCGGTTTAGCAATGTTTCCTTCACCTTTACAACTTCAATATGACTGCACGTGTGGTGGGATGATGTATTTACACCATGAAATAAGCATATCACAATAAAATGTATTTTTCTGTGCAAGTTTTTTTTAACCTGTATTATTGCGAATGATATCATATGGCCCAACCCTACTTGGACCGTGTTGAGTTTCCCTCCTTCAAATCTCCTGAAGTGTAAAGGTGAGCGGCCTTTGCGTAGCAGAGATGAGATCAGTTTTTTTTATATAAGACTGAAAGAACCAGAGTCCTTCACAAGGTCGGGGGCCTATACTCAGAACTTTTGTACTAAATTTCTAAATGTATTTTTATTGACACTTTTCATACCCGCTGCTTTGCCAAATCTATGACAATACATATTTCTGTCTTGCTGATAACAGGTGCCAGGATGAGTGTCCAGTTGGTACTTTTGGTGCTGGCTGTGCAAAGACCTGTCACTGTATGAACAACAGTAAGTGCGTTCATATCAATGGAACATGCCTGTGTGATGCGGGCTACACAGGAGAAAAATGTGATATCCGCTTATGCCCTGACGACCGTTACGGTTCAAGATGCGAAAAGAATTGTCCATGCCACGTCCCAAGAACTCTAAGGTATGCTGTAAATGATTTAACTGACTTTAACAAACTTTATTGTGCAAGAATAAACACATTTAAACGATTGGTACTTGTAGGAATCAATGTAGAGTTTTAATATTTAGAGGAAAAAGCAAGTTTCCAGGTATAGTACTAAACTAGTGTGACTGTAATATGTCAGACAGTTACATACGCACAGGTGGCTGTTAGTTGATGGGTCTGACATGCAAGTGACATGCAAACAGGATTTCTTCTGAACTCACAAAGGTTCTGCAAGTGTTACTTAAGATAAAGCTTTATTATACTGGGAAGCAAAAAAAAAAAATCTTCCTGTAAATGCATGTGTATCAACTTTGAAGACAACCCTTCTTTTTTTAGTTCAGTCTGCTTAATCAGAAAATTAAGCAGACTGGGTTTTTTAATTCTTATAACAGTCTAATAATGATTATCACTTTTGTTCGCCACAATTTCTGCTTTATGTAGCTTAAAGTTCCACTCCAACACACACACTTGGATTTACCACAAGTTAAATCCAAGAAAAACATTTCTGTAAGCTTAAAAACTTTATTTTTTAATAAACTGGACAATAGTGATTTGATTTGAAACCTTAATGTATTTCATTAAATGAAGATTCAACAAAGTGAAAATAATTTCACTCTAAGATAACTTAGATTTTATTTCTCAGTATCAGAGTTAGTCCAAGAATCAAAAGGAAAAGAGGAATGTCTTCATAAAATTGTTACTGGCATGGCTAGTAACAATATGTTGTCGAGAACAAGAATGAAGCTGTGTGGTTTGCTGAAAAGCACAGTGAACAAGAAAAGTCAATATTATACACAAAATATTTAAATGGTGGAGTAAGAAAAATTTTGGGCTTGTTACAGCTTGTTGCACACAAAGGTATGCTGTAGTTTTTTTTTTGTTTTTTTTTAAATGCTGTTTTAAAATGGCAAAACTCTATCTGCCCCCTATCCACTTGTATTTGCACACTGCAGGTCAGCTGTCTTAAAGTCCTTAAGTTGTCTATCACTTAAAAGAAAGACAAAATAGACTTTTCTTTTAGGAATATGTAAGAGAAAGCAAAGACAGGAATGGCGTAGAAGAGTATTAAATTGACTGGTCATCTGTATGCTGGATGACCATAGAAAGTTTGAGTAATTTAAACAACTAATATCTTTTGATAAGAGAAATGTTAGAATATTCTGCCCACTAAGCAATTTAAAATTACAATTTATCATACAAACATTATATATTTTTTGTCAAAGTCTATGTATTAAATAGAAAACAAGCAGAGATACAGATTACTTTAAAACTTACCCTGGTCAATATTTTTCCCCAGTTTTAAGGTTCAGTAAATAGAAGACTTATGTAAGACCTCTCTTCCATTTTTTTAACATTGCTGGTACTAAATTATAAATTTGCTAAGAATTTTAAAGTACTCCCGAGTTAGTTTAAAACATGAAGCCACTCACATATGCAGTTAAGACTCGCAGGGAGGATGGTACCTACCTCGTCATTCTTTGGTGAGGAGGGATACGTTGATAATTATGTAATTGACATAGACTACCTGTCAGCTTTGTCAATTTGTAAAGCTTACAAATTTTGGTTTTGTCAGATTAGAAAAAAACTTTTCTGGAAATTAGGTTTTATATTGAAAGGTATGGGAGAACTTTGAAGTGATAACACCCTGTGTTAAGTGATGAAATTACAAAATTTGTTTTTCTATATTTTAAGAACTTAGTGTGTAGGACATTGATTTTGATTCAGGAAAGACATGTTACTAAGATTAAAAGATTACTTTAAACTTGTTATGAGTATGAAATATATGGGACATAATTGTACCATTAACCATTTTTTCTGTGATAAAACTGTGCAAAGCAGTTCAATTTAGTACTCCAACATAGTGAAGTAAATTTTTGTGATTACATCATGTTTTCTTTTTCACTAGATGCCACCCAGTGTCAGGGGAATGTACATGTCAGGCTGGTTGGTCAGGACTTTTTTGCAATGAGACGTGCACACCAGGATTTTTTGGCAAATCTTGCACTGACTTGTGTCAGTGCCAGAATGGAGCTGACTGCCACAGTGTGACTGGAGAATGTATCTGTGCTCCTGGCTTTATGGTAAATTAATTTGTTGCATGCACATGTATTCATTTAAGCGCATCCTGAATTATATGCATGTACATGGATACATACAAGCAAGCTTTACAGTTAAGACATATGTTAATAAGAGATAAAAAAAACCAGATTCTGTTGAAAATTTTTAAATATACTCCTAAAGCATATTCATTTACAGTTTACATTATAAAGTTAAAATTATTAAGGATTGTGAATAAAGCAGTTTAACTGTTCTAATTTAATCTTTGCTATTTTCACTAGACAAATAAAACTTTTCTCCTAAAATACCAATGCCAAGTGTTAAGGAAGAGATTCTCTGAATTAATTAATTTTGGAAAAAGTCTGGCTCTCTCTTCCTCTTGGATCCCGGGTCCTCTCGTGGCGGCCACGTGTAGTCACTCAGAAGAAAACAGCAATGCGTGTTGATGTCACAGAATTACAGAGTTTAATCCAATGTAAGACGATGCATAAAATTACAACAGAAACTGCAGAACAACGGAGACATACATTCATTTGCCTGACATAAATGGAAAGAAGAAGAAGAAAGAAAAGCAAAGACGTCTGGAGAATTGCAAGAGCAAATCTAATTTGTTACTTCTGTGTAGAAAGTTTTATAGTGAAGGCGTATTCTTATCTTTAATTTATTCAAATAAGGCGTATCTTTGCTCATCCAACCAGGAGCTATCTCTGACCCTTTATCTGAAGCCAGAAACCCCTGCCGTGTTTATTGTGCCCACAATTTGGTGAGTTTAGCAAAGAGGCCGTTCCCTCTTTTCCAATTTGATGACATCAAAAGCATAATAGAATGAAAGAAATCCTGATGAACATCTAGGTGTGAGGTCGTCCTCCGGTCAGGGCTGAAGATCCTCAGGTTGGTTCTTTGGTTCTTTGTTATTTAATGAGGTCATCCGCTGGTCACCATACTGGAACATTGTCTGTCATCTATCTAGAGCTCCTTAATGTATTTTAAAATAAAATAAGTCATTCCTTCCTATTTGAATTAATGTTTTATTAATTAATACTCTAATCATTCTTTATTGTTTCAAGTCATATATTGTTCTTGTTATCAAATCTTATTTTAATAGTTATTTTATTGTATTATCAAGAAGGAAGAGATTTTGTGGTAGCTTTTAGTTTTATTTCTCTTTAAAACTTTATTCCTAATTATCATTTATTTCCTTTTGTTAAGTCTCCTTCACTAAATTTCCTTTTGTATTATAACTCAGTAAACTTAGCATTTTAAGAAGCTGCTCATTTAGGACTATATTTTATCAATCTTTTGACCCTCTTTTTAATGTAAAATTAAAATGTATTTTAATTTTAATCTAATGTATTAAAATGTATTTTCATGTAGGCCTTATGGCCTACATGAGAAATAAATGTTTTCCCATTGTGTTGAACCCAAACCTTAACCATATTTTAGAAGCAGTTCCATAATTGTTAATTTGTAAATCTCCAATTTAGACCAATTTAATTTCAATCATCATATTTTCTATTTTAAAACCTTAAAGAATGATCAGCCTGTTTTACATGAGTAAAGTTAACCGTGTCACTACATATCAAAAATGACTTACTTTATTCCAATCATAGTTTTAAATCCCAAAATTTCAACTATTTTTACCTCTGATCCATTTATTCTTTTGAAAACCTATAAAATATTTAATTGGATAATGAATTACCCTTTTTATAGTGTTTATCAATTATCAATGCATTTTCAGTTTTGGGGAGAAATTCGATGCAACTAAGTTTATTAAATGATGTAAATATTCAGCTTAGACCTTCCTGGATGTCTTAGTTAAACAACTTATTTTAAATCATATGAAAAGAGATTCAACAATCCAACGATCACCTTCCCTGTTTTAAGAAACACTGTTTTATATAAATTATTTGACAGGTAATATTAAGTTTAGTGTATTCAATTTATAAATTTTAGTTATTCCATATCCAAATAGTTAGCTCATATTTAATGAATTTTGATTTAACTTCAATAACCTCTTTTGCCAAGAAGTAAAGAGAACTCCGGACTACAAATTTGCTTATTAGATCAATTCCATTAATTTCCCCGTTTCTATAACAGAACAAATGTTCTGTTATAGAATACAATACAAATCCCACACAACTCATTGAGATGAAACCTGCTAGCACAGCTAACTTTAGCATTATATAACACAGTTGGATGTAATTCAAACATGGTGTCGCAGATGCTGTTACAATCTGAACACCTCAATCAAAGAATTTAATATTTAATTCAAAATTATGAAATTAACACAGAACTTTCATTTAATTTAGTTGTCACTGAATGGTAGCCACTGTAATATGAGTCAAATAAAATTTAGATCATCTTCCTTTGTAGTTGAAGCGAAGCCCACAATGCAAGTCAGCTATGGTTAAGAAAAATGTATGTAATCTAATAGTTAGTCCCTTTCTTATTCTTGTCAGGCTGGAAGGGAAAAACACATTAGCATTTTGTGAGACAAACAGAGTGAATCATGGAGGAAGTTAATGCATTTCCGAGAAATGCAGAGTCGTAACCGTTGGTTCACACCAACCCTCGAATTGTATTGTAAAACCTCTGATTGAGATGGCTTAAATTTCAAAGTTCCATCAGTAATCTTTTATCTGTATAATATCCCCCTGTGTTTCTCTTATTTTAAAAAGAAAAACAATTTATAGGTGGAAAACTAAAATCGAAGAACTTTCCCCCATTATGCAAAAATTTCAACATGTCCAATCAGTTACCCATGTGACATATAAACCAACAGTTAATTCAGTTAGAAGTTAGTGTGTTAGTGTTTTATCCAAAGAGGATGAGACAGTTTCCTAATTACTAAATTTATCTGCTTTAAGCCAAGGCTGAAGTTTTATTGCTCCCATCGTTGTATTAATCCTACTGCACAAGCAAAGGATTCTTCTTCAAATCAGATTGTGATACCAAAATATGTAATCATCACCTTAAAATTGTCTGTAAAGCAGTAGTATAAGTACATTTATGACAGAAAAACCTCCACTGTCTCTAAATAGTTTAAAATGAGAAAAAAAAAATCACACAGCTACACCAAAGTGACGTCAAATTTACACAGCGCTTCCTAAAAACCCATCAAAGGCCATCTGCATACATATTCACTCTCATTCACACTCAAGCAGACCCATTCACACCCCATTGTAAGGAAAGGCAGGATGTTGGAGGTCTTCATGACCCTCAACCAAGTCGTAAAAATAAGACCACAATCACATTCTCTGTATTTGAAGGCATCTTTACATCAGTTGACCTATAATGTAAGAAATATACCTTCCAATTCTCCAGAAACAGTGGGCAAACACACTAAGTAGTGTAATTCACCCACAGCAACTGAAAAGATCCCCATGTTCACCTGTAATTTGTTCGTCACACTCCAATGTGTGAAATAAAGATATTCGTGAACCATAAAGTTAGAACTTCCCAATTTGTACTGATTCCATCTTCCAAACACATATTTCCCCAAATTTCTAACCAAAATTTGTCCTGCAGAAAGTTTTAAACACAATTGTCATAAGACCATGCCTGAAAGAAAACAAAATTGTTAAACTTGTTTGTCTTTACTGGTGATGAAAACTCATCACTCTGGAGGAGAGAGGAAGAGTGGCTCAGCCCAGTCCAGGATCACTGCAGTGTCAGGGTAGCTGCTTAAAGTCTGCAGGTTGATTTTTGAGTATCTGGTCCTCCGATTTTCAGATCCTAATTGTAAATAAAAAGTTAGTCAATGTTGTGATGATCCAGCTGACTGTGCTTGGATCCAAGGGAAAGGCAATTTAACAACAGGAAGGTCTCAAGGGATCGATGGAGTGGAGAAGATATGAGCTCCTCTCTGTCCTGGGTGAACATCATGGAGAGTCTCAATCATGGCTCAGAAACACATCAAGAAGCTTTATGACGCAAACCTGAAAAACAAAAGTAAATAAAAAATATACAAGTAAGTGATGATATTTACCTAGACAACATAATCAAAACCCAATAAGCCCTAAAGTCTTTTTTTATTGAAAATAAATTGACTATATCTCAGGAAGTTAAATGTTCAAGTGAAACAGTTAAAATATCACAATAAGAGAAACTGCAAAATATTGCAGAGGTGTAACACTGAAGTTACACTGAAATATTTAGTAAGTAGAAAATGCATGTTAAAATTTGAATACTTTTTTGAATGTAGCTGAAATCAATTTAAACCACCAGCAGACACAGTACAGTACGCCGATTATCTGTACTAAAAATAATGTAAAAAATGTGACATAGAAGAAGAGGTATTAGTTAGCCAAACACACCCGGCCCCTAAAAGCAACACTTCCTTCCCTACTCAACACTTGCTGGTCTCTCCATCCTCATGTTCTGATCATCTGTAGCAGCTGGAGGAATCAGTAAGACCTACAAGGCTGTCCTGCTTCAGCTGCACTCTGCTGGTCATACTAGAATGGGGAATTAGGAGAACACCAATTTAATTTAATATAACACAGCAAAAGGCATATTACATCTAATTCAGAATAAAACTAAGTACAAGACACACACACACCAAATAAAAAACAGAAATTATGTGAATATCCTCCTTCGGCCTGTGACCAAGTTTTACATTTTACATCTGGAAGAAATGTAAATATTTAAGAGTTACACTGCCTCCCCTCATCGACAACTTGGTATGCTTGGTAAATAAATCATCTGCACAGTCACTTGACATGAGGTGCAGATTAACTAATAACATTGGAGCAACGATCCGCTGTTTTCCCACTTTAGCTTCAATGCTAGTTAATACACACACCGGATTACGCAACAGTTTTTAACACATATTTCCTCCAGATATATTTGGTATTTTCCACGCTGAATGCCACTCGACAGAGGTGCGCTGGTTAACGAATATTACACAAGCCTAGTTCATGAACTTTACCTAGGTGCTAGGTAATGTTAGCACATTAGCTAGCACAATATGCTACCAGGGATCGCGGTGTTCTGTCAGATCAGCCTACATTATCAGATAGTCCTACATGAATAGAGCTTTGGAGCTGACGTCACAGCGTATGACGTTTACGTCGCTCGGCGCCATGTTTGCAGCCCAAACAACAAACTAGTCAGAACACATGTGTTTTCATTGTATTACCGACCGAAGCGAAGTTGTTTAGCAAATTGGATACTGGAAATTCGGCCTGCGCGGAGTAAGGGACCTTCAGCTCAAGGTTGATCCGATTTATGAACGCTAATTCATAAATCAGCTAGCTGTTCTCTACCGATGCCTGCTGAAGCGCATCGGATGTTCACATAGGGGCCGTCAATTTCCGAACACTCCTGTAAAATGCTTTGTTTTGCGACCAACTAATATAAAAAAGTGGTAATTCATGCTATTAAACGAGGCATGCTATCCTCTATAAAATGTTTAAGTCATATTCAATACTTTAAATAATATTAAATGTTTTCTTAAATAGCTTCCAAATTGTGTGGCCCATTAACTTAAAATCTGTGAGAAATTATTCTACTAGACTGTATAAATGAGGCACACTCATCTTTATTACATTTGAACACTTTTTTAATATTATTTTTAGCTATTTCTTTAGTATTTTTCAATAGCTTCTAGGTCATGTTACCCATTAACTCAAAATCTGTGAAATTATTCTAACTAAACTGTATAGATGAGGCATATTTTTATTCCATTTTGACCCCTTTTTTATTTTTTAACCAAATTTATATTTAAAAAATATATTTTTAAAAAGTTCATAAAATATATTACCTCAGATGATAAGAACATTTGTAACCTGTAATGTTCAATTACATAAAATTCTAGGACTGGATCTATTTCATTACATGCTTACTTACTTGAAATATGTTAAATACAACAAATATTTATTAAAGTGTGATCTGTTTCATAAAATTTACTTGTCACCTTTATTGTTTAATTACATATTAAATGTTTAAAGATAGGCTTTTTCATCTGGTTTGTGTCATGATGTGGTGTGGCGGTGGACACAAACGCAGCAGGCAGTGGACGTACTTTATGTGGATGTTATTTTTAATGAACTAAACTAACTAAATCCAAAATCCAGGGAAAACAAGGAAATCCAAAACAATGAAACAGGAGACACGGGATAACAAAGGTAACGTGAAGATCTAAACCAGTGTTTCTCAACCCTGGTCCTCACCACCCCCCTGACCTGCATGTTTTAGGTGCTTCCCTTCTGCCACACACCTGAATTGTATCTCTGGGTGATTATCAGGCTTCTGCAGTACTTGATGATCATGTAATAATTTGAATCAGTTGTTCTGGAATAGAGGCACATCTAAAACATGCAGAGTAGGGGGCGGTGAGAGTTGAGAAACACTGATCTAAGCAAAGAAAAAAACCTAACTTGAATTACTAAAGGAAGATATATATATATATATATATATATATATATATATATATATATATACTTTAACAATATCAAATTTTTACTTTAAATGCGATTAATTTCTTCACCTGTTTACATGCAACTTGAAGTGCTTAAATCAAATGTTTCCTGAATGTTTACCACATTAAATTATTGAATGAGAGAAAACAGCCACTTCCAACTGTACACATATTTCTGCAGCCTTGCTGAGCTCCTCTCCCAGCGTTTCCTCCTCAGCCTCTCGGTTATGCGATATTCGTTTTGAATGTTTGAATATACTGGAAATATGTGGTTTGAGGCATGTGGTGCCTTTAAATAAAAATTCTGTTCTGAAGGTTACTTATCGCATCCTCTTTTGTTATGTGAAGTTCTGATTATGCAGATTATGCATTTTAGAACCGCATCAATTGTAGCACTTTAAAGAAGCCTACACTGGATTAGGTATTAATGTTCTGTGTAAAACTAAGAGTGTACTTTAAAAAGTAGCATTACAGTTTGCTTTAGCTTACTGTGAGGGACCAGGCAGTACAATATGCAGAACACAGGTGTTGAATTCAAAAAAGGTGGGTTTTTATTTACCCAAAAATATGAACAAAAGTTAACATAACAATTAAACAGGCATGCCAATAAAAGAGGTCAACATAAATTACTAGACTCAAGACGTAACTGACAAAACAACAAACTGACCTATCTGAAATGACACAGAAGGGGATTTAAATACAGGTTTAGCTAAACCATGTGGACACAATAGGGGAAAACAAAATGGCTGCCACCTGACAACTAACACAAACAATGAAATAAACCCAAAAACATCCCCCCAGCATGACACAGGTGGTTCAGTCCAATGAGGCCATCAGCAGTTCCCCAGTAACTTTGAAGAAGAGTTTATATTACAGACTGATGCTTCAGATAAGGGTCTGGGAGCTGTTCTCCTTCAGGAAACAACAGGAGGCCGTCGTCCAGTGGCATACATCAGCCGGAAACTGTTTCCACGGGAGGTTCGCTGTTCCACAGTGGAAAAGGAGATGTTGGCCA
The DNA here is from genome assembly GCF_051168715.1 of Poecilia mexicana. NCBI lineage: Eukaryota > Metazoa > Chordata > Actinopteri > Cyprinodontiformes > Poeciliidae > Poecilia > Poecilia mexicana. Next base: position 28,739,167 of record NW_028263381.1, read on the forward strand.
TTAAGTGGGCTCTAGACTCCTTCCGTTACTACCTGTTGGGAAGAGACTTCACATTGGAGACGGATCATAAAGCACTGCAGTGGCTTAAAAAGATGAAGGATACGAATGGGCGAATTACCCGTTGTTACTTGGCCCTACAACTGTTCCAGTTCACTGTACACCACATACCAGGAAAGGAGAACATCACGGCTGACTATCTCTCTCGCTGCACCAGCGAGAGTCCTGAAGAGGGGGGGTGTGATCTTACCCTGTGTGGCTTGTCACACAGGGTAAGATCCAGACCTCATCAATAGTTACTTTTCACTTTAGTTTGTTTTGTAAGTTTAAGTATTCTTTATATTTTCTTCAGTTTCCGGCTGATGTATGCCACTGGACGACGGCCTCCTGTTGTTTCCTGAAGGAGAACAGCTCCCAGACCCTTATCTGAAGCATCAGTCTGTAATATAAACTCTTCTTCAAAGATACTGGGGAACTGCTGATGGCCTCATTGGACTGAACCACCTGTGTCATGCTGGGGGGATGTTTTTGGGTTTATTTCATTGTTTGTGAACTAACACAAACAATGAAATAAACCCAAAAACATCCCCCCAGCATGACACAGGTGGTTCAGTCCAATGAGGCCATCAGCAGTTCCCCAGTATCTTTGAAGAAGAGTTTATATAAGAGTTAAACAAAATGGCTGCCACCTGACAACTCAGGTGGCAGCCATTTTGTTTTCCCCTATTGTGTCCACATGGTTTAGCTAAACCTGTATTTAAATCCCCTTCTGTGTCATTTCAGATAGGTCAGTTTATTGTTTTGTCAGTTATGTCTTTGTCTAGTAATTTATGTTGACCTCTTTTATTGGCATGCCTGTTTAATTGTTATGTTAACCTTTGTTCATATTTTTGGGTAAATAAAAACCCACCTTTTTTGAATTCAACACCTGTGTTCTGCATATTGTACTGCCTGGTCCCTCACAGTAAGCTAAAGCAAACTGTAATGCTACTTTTTAAAGTACACTCTTAGTTTTACACAGAACATTAATACCTAATCCAGTGTAGGCTTCTTTAAAGTGCTACAATTGATGCGGTTCTAAAATGCATAATCTGCATAATCAGAACTTCACATAACAAAAGAGGATGCGATAAGTAACCTTCAGAACAGAATTTTTATTTAAAGGCACCACATGCCTCAAACCACATATTTCCAGTATATTCAAACATTCAAAACAAATATCACATAACCATTCCTCAGAGAACTGGTCAAAAATAGGCCTTCAAAGTCAATATATAGTTTCACTAACACTGGAATAAAAATTGAAGACTTTCAGTTTACAGCAACATAAACTGGGTTTAACTCATTCATTTCTACAATCTTATGAACATAAAAGCACAGTTCTTAAAGAAATATCCATGCTTTGGGTATCATTAAACAAATCAAAGAAAAAGGACTTCCAAAATCTAAAATTCAACATGGCTGAAATAATGTGGAATTACCACATACCTGCACATATCTGAAAACATGGTCCACAGTTTGACAAGAGCTGTTTTGGATGTATGTACCATGGCGAAGGTATGTCTTATGGCCTTTAGATGTAGGATGAAGCACATGAACCAACAGAAGAATGCCTGGTTTTCCCAGCCTGGAGGAACAACAGGATAAATAGCAGACACATTAGGATAATAAACATTTTAAAGAGAAATGTGAGCAAAACTAACCAGACCCAGCTGTGTGTGTGTCACCATCACAGTCATTCAAAATACTTTGTCCACCCGGTTTACCCTCGAGAGCATTTTTCACCACCTACAACATAAAGCATAAAAATGTCAGAAATAATTACCATGAACACAACTCAGACATTAGGCATTATAGAAATTAGTCAGTTTATAGAAACATTCTGGACAGCATTTCTTCTACCAACCTGTCAGAAGAAATGTGTTGAAGTCATCATAACAGGCTTCAGGCTTAATGAAGAAAAAAAGAGGCAGCCAATATGTCATTATTTATTATCATTATTATTTATAGAGACAAAAACATTTTGGCTTAGCTTTGATCACATAGATCCACCGGTCCAGCACAGCCACTCCGCCCATTATGCCGTCTATAGCCGAAAACTTCAAGAAAACGACTTCGCAGCTAAATAATGTTAACTCAAACGGTCTTTCTGACAGTTTTAATGTTCGTTTAACCACCCGACACCCCGTGCTACACCTGCTTGGCTAGCTTTAGCTGCTAACAAAAACAATAAACCAAGGATGCTCACGTCCAGTCCTCAAGAGCTACCGTCCTGCAACTTTTCGATACATCTTTACTCCAACAGACCAGGATCATCTTTGAACAGACCTGCTTACCAGCCTTTAATTTGATTCAGGTGTGTTAATTGCTGCAGGGAAGCATCTGAAAGTTGCAGGATGGCAGCTCTCAAGGACTGGACTTGAGCACCCCTGTACTGAACAGTCGTACTGCAATATCCAAACAAATAAACTTACGTTAAGACGGTAAGCATAAGTTAATACTCTTGCGCAAACAGAAAGTTAATGCATTCATAAAAAATAATCAAAATCAAAAACATGATAATCTTAACATGGAACTTATCTTGCTTTGTTTTTTTGTTTTTTAAATAGATCTTTATTGAGATACAGAATACATAACAGTATAAACACAGCATACATTGTAGTATAATGTCCGCCAGGGCGTTACAAACACTGAGACAATACATCACCATTACGGCACCCCTTCTGACGGCTGAAGGGAAGAACTGTTCCTCAGCCCAATGGTTTTGCTCTGGATGCTCCTCAGCCTCCTGCCTGAGGGGAGTGGCTGGAACAGTCTGTGTGCAGGATGGGTGGAGTCCATTGTGCTGTGTAGAGGTCCAAGGTGGAGGGAAGGCTGCTCCCCACAGTCGTTGTACAGCCTTAACCATCCTCTGCAGATCCATCCTGTCAGAAGTAGAGCAGCTGCTGTGCCACACGGGGACGCAGGTGCACAGAACGCTCTCTGCCACACAGCGATAAAAGCTCCTCAGGGCTGAGTTGCCAGTACTGAGGGTGATGGAGGAGAAGATGGTGTTGTGGATCTGAGGTATGTTGGTCAGGAAGTCCAGAAAACATTTCCCCAGTTTGGAACTCAGTCCATTAAAGGACAGTTTCTGCACCAGCATCTGTGGGATGATGGTGTTGAAGGCTGAGGAGAAATCCAGAAAGAGCAGACAGATGTAAGTTACTGCTCTCCAGGTGGGTGAGGGCTTTGTGGATTACTGATGAAATGGCATCAGCAGTGGAACAGTTCTTCCTGTAGGTGTACTGATGGGGGTCCACAGTGACATCGATGGAGTCCTTGAAGTGATTCATGACTATCAATGTTAAGGCTATAGGTTGGTAGTCATTCAGGCTCATCACTGTAGAGCACTTGGGAACAGGGACAATGTGCGTGTGGCACATTGTCCCTGGCGGTCATTAAGCGGGTGGGCACAGATGACGGTGACAGTGAGGTGTTGACGATATCCGCCAACACCTCAGACAGCTCATGTGCACAGTCTCTCAGTACTCAGTACATGTTGGTGGGGTTTGCAGGCTTACAAGGGTTGATTTCCTGGAGGGACTTCTTCACATCTGCTGTGGTCACACAGAGAGGTCACGCAAGGTGGTGGTATTAGTCTGGTGCTGAGGGAGGTGTTAGGATTCTCGAAGCAGGTATAGAATTTAAGTGCAACTGGCAGTGAGGAGTCCCTTGGACATTGTGCATCCTTGATGTTGTAGTTAATGATGCATTTGATGCCCTTCCACATGCGCTGGGGGTCGTTGGTGGTGAAGTGACTGAATGTTCTGGGTGTCTGTGGCTTTGGCCCTCACAATGCCTGCAGCCAGTTCTTTTCTTTTCGAAATGTTGATGCCTCACCTGTCCTTAATGCAGTGTCCCTAACTTTCAGCAGAGCTCTCACCTAACCCTGACCATTCAGTCAGGGTTTCTGGTTTGGGTAACAGGTTACGTCCTGGTGGTGATGACATCATCAGCACACTTGGAGATGAAGCCAAGAACAGAGGAGGTGTATTCCTCCAGATCCACCTCTCCTTCATAATTAGCCACCTCTCTGAAGACCTGCCAGTCTGTGCACTGAAAACAGTCCTGGAGCACAAAGGCTGCATCCCTGGGCCACACAGTGACTGTCTTCTTCGTTGGCTTTATCTGTCTCATCAGAGGACGATATGCTGGCGCCAGCAGGATGGAGATGTGGTCAGAGAGGCCAAGATGGGGGCGAAGAAGAGCTCTGTACGCACCGTCAATGTTAGATTACGCACATTCCAGAGTGTCGTCTCACCGTGTAGGAAAGGTGACATGCTAGTAAAAACTGGGCAGGCTGTCCGTCAGTTTCACGGGGGTAAAGTCCCCCGCAACTACGTAAAATGTGTTTCATCTACAGTGAGCTAATGGTGTCATGTAGTTCATTGCCGTTATCACCTGGCAAGATGTAAACTATGGTGAAAACCTCAGTAAACTCTCGAGGCAGATAGTACGGCCGGCATTTCACTGTCATAAGTTCTATTGCCTCAGAACAGCAGCTTTTAACCAGTCCACAGTTCATACACCAGCCTTCATTCACATACATACAGAGTCCTCCCCCCGTGTTTATTCCGACTATTGGTGGCGGCCTGCTCAGAATAACTGAATACCATTGATCTGAAAGGCTGAGTCTGGCATGTTGCTGTTAAGCCAGGTTTCTGTTAGGCAAAGAACGGCACAGTTCTTCATCTCAGCCTCAGATGTAACAAATACACTTTGTTATCCAGTGAGCAGACATTGACCAGAAATAGAGTCGGAACAGGTGGCTTCCTAGCTTTCACCTGGGTCAATGCTCCTGCCCGCTTCCCCCTACTCTGTTTTTGGGGACAGTATTTTGTTTTTATTATTGCTCCTTGCAATCTGCTGCGTCAGTCCACTGATCTGAGGAGCTGCTGACTCCCAAGTGCAGATTTCAGCCTCGGTGATATATTAACAGCTGAACTGTCTCCAATGGCCATCAGTTTGGCCGAGCTGTACTTCAGTCGTAAAGTTGTCACTAAACTCTTACCCAAAGCAGCCTCGTAGATGTTAAAATAGGGTTTAATCTGGGGAACTTGAGAAGCTGCTGCACCTCTGTGCACCACCATAGCAAGTGATAATCAATTGGAATATATGTGTGATTGAATGGAAGGGAATTCTTTGTAAAGTGCTTTGTGATATCTGTTGTGACTTGATGCTATATAATTAAACTGAAATGAAATGAATTGGAAAAACACATTTTTATCATCATTACAGGCTAAATATTTCCAGACATATTAAGATGAGATTTGCCAGCTCGAAGCATAATGGATGCCATCCCACAGCAATGTGTGAGCACTCATAAAGAGCAACAGCAACTACCTGTTGCAGTTGGTTGTAGTTTTGACAGTATGTTTTGTTTATTCAAGTTCAAACATTCCATCCCATAAACCACACCAAATAGGGGTCATTGGCAGAATAAGCTGCTAAGCATTGGCAGAGGAGATCTTTTTCATAGGCACAACCCTCTGATTAGTTTTACTTACAAATGTGCCACAACCTAAAGAGAAGTAGTCTGTCCAACAGTGAAAAATTTTATTGTGCAGTTTCAATAATGATATACAGACAAATATTGCACATTTTTGCACTAAAAAATTACAATAATGTAAAATAGAGAAAGCACTGGCTGCATTGAACAACCAAACCTTGACAACTTACTTTAAAAATAACTAAGTAAAATAGTTTTTGCACTCAGAGCCTCTGTTTATCCATTCAATTCCCCAGGGTTCCAAGTGTGCAGTACCATGCCCAGCTGGGGCATATGGAGTAAACTGTTCTGCAACCTGTAAATGTAAGAATGGAGTCCAGTGCTCCCCTGTTGATGGATCCTGTCCCTGTAAACCAGGTGAGGAGAAAGGAACAGATGAGATGGAGGTAATGAGAAAAAAGAAAGAAAGAAAGGTTAATGGAACAATGACCAGCGAATACATGATTCATGCATGGTATGTTTATTTCTGTGTTGCTCTGCGATGGATTGACGACCTGTTCAGTGTGTATCTCGCCTTTGCCCAATGACCGATAAGTGTGTTAAATAATGTTTAAAGTTGACAGGAAATTTGAAAATATCACTTGATGATTGTGTTATTGAAAGATTGGAAGATTAACACCTGAACATCAATTATAAAGTCTTAAAAATTGAAACATTTTAAAAAGACTGAAATAAAAAGAAATGCAATAAGCAAGCCAGGTGGGGGCACAGGTAAAGACTGGTGGCCCGCCAGGCCACTACACTAAGGGAAACCCTGCTCCTAACATTTGGGCAGGATTTATGCTGTTTTACCGTGGTGTTGATAGGGAGAGAAATAGAGTAGGGGTAGTTCTGAAGTAGCTCCTTGGCAAGTAATGTAGTCTAGATGAAAAGAGTAGATAGTGATTCGTCTGTAGGTAAAAATTTATGGTAATAGTTAATGTAGTATTGTCAGTTGTTATGCTTGGATGTGAAGAGAGAGAAATTCTAGAAAGACATTGATGAAGTGATGGAGTATTCCTAGAGAAGAAATAGTGGTGTTTGGAGCAGATCTGAATGGACATGTTTGTAAAGGAAACAGAGGAGATGATAAAGTGATGGGCAGGTTTGGTGTCAAGGAATGGAAATTTTATGATGGATTGTGTTTTAAATATTTTGTTTTTGTATGTGTCAAAACCCATAGGCAAAATCTTTTGTAAAAACAATACATTTCAAGAGTGAGTGCTTTCCTGTAAGTTCCAAACCCAATAATAACTACTTGCAGTTCTAGTTCCTTTTAAATATGTGATAAAATATAAAATATATGATTGGATTGATTTGTAAAGCACCTTTTCATTTGAGATGAATCTGCACATTGTAAATAAAATTAACGGATTTGAAATGTGTCCTCTGAAGTAACAGAAATGTAAATGTGTGTGGGCAGGTCACTGTGACAATGTGTGTGCAGAAGGATGGTGGGGGACAAACTGTTCGCTGCTGTGTAATTGTAAGAATGGGACTTCCTGTTCTCCAGACAAAGGAACCTGTAAGTGTGCACCTGGATACAGGGGCATCTTCTGTCAGAAAAGTAAGTACATTATTAGCATCTCTTAACACTACAAGATCTTCAGATAACATTTGACAGTTTTTTTTCTTTTTTAAACATGATTTATATTCTTCCTTAGGTGAATGCGAATCATTCACTTATGGTCAATATAAAGTAGAACTGCAATGCTTTGGTCTGAATTCCTGGTTGTTGTAGCTCCACAGATTCCTGGTTTACCTCTGTCTTAGGTGTTTAGAGCAACTCATTTTGCTGCGGTCTTTTTAAATGTGAATGAGACACTTCACGCCTTGCCTCCCTCCAAGGTTGCAATGTGGACAGAGTGGAATGGGTCTCCTCTACTCTGATTGTTGGTGAAGGTATGGGGTTGAATGCATTACTGTGCGAGACTGGCTGCAGTGCTGAGGAAACGAGAGAAGCTAATGGCATCTAATGACCAATCTCGCTGCTCGCTCAGGCTGCAGACGAGTGGCAGAATAAATGAATAGGTAGATTTATCACTAGTTGTTGTTTTGAAGAAAAAAACTCACGAAGGGAATCTTAAAAATCCATAAACATAGTCCCAAAAACTAAATAACTCGAAGCTTAGGGACGAAGGAGATAAGTTGACCACAGTGCTTCTTTCGTCCTGAACTCCCCAGCCACCCCCTCTGCTTATCCCTTCACTTGACCTTGTCTCTTGGCTCTGCCACCTTTGCTGGAATTTTCCCAAATTTGCCATGGGCGGTGTTTAGCTTTCAGAGGTTGATCACAACATGCTTTCAAAAGAATGGCTGTTGATTTTATTAGTTTGGTTTTCTATTAAAATCTGTCTACATAGATTGTTCCTATATATACATATATATATATATATATATATATATATATATATATATATATATATATATATAATTCCCTTCTCACCCTCCGCGGGTGGTCTCTTTCATCCTCTGAGCTCGGGTCCTCTACCAGAGGCCTGGGAGCTTGAGGGTTCTGCGCAGTATCTTGGCTGTGCCTAGAACTGCACATTTCTGGACTGAGATGTCTGATGTTGTTCCTGGGATCTGTTTTAGCCACTGCTCCAGTTTGGGGGTGACTGCCCCGAAGGCCCCGATGACCACAGGCACCACTGTGGTCTTCACCTTCCAGGCCTTCTCCAGTTCCTCTCTGAGGCCCTGGTATTTCTCCAGTTTCTCGTGCTCCTTTTTCCTGATGTTGTAGTCACTTGGTCCACCACAACGGCTTTCCTCTGTTCTTTATCCACCACCACAATGTCCGGTTGGTTCGCCATTACCATCTTGTCTGTCTGGATCTGGAAGTCCCACAGATCTTAGCTCGGTCATCTCCACCACCTTTGGGGGTGTTCCCCACTTTGATCTCGGGGCTTCCAGTCCATATTCTGCACAGATGTTCCTGTACACTATGCCCGCCACTTGGTTATGTCGTTCCATGTATGCTTTCCCTGCCAGCATTTTGCATCCTGCTGTTATGTGCTGGACTGTCTCAGGGGCCTCCTTGCACAACCTACACAAGCAATAGAGGCTCAGATCTACCACACCAGACAAGACTCAATCTTGTCTGGTGTGGTAGATCTGAGCCTCTGTTGCTCTGGTGTTTAGGGCCTATTCCTGTGCAGCCAGGATGAGGGCCTCTGTGCTGTTCTTGAGTCCAGCTTTTTCCAGCAATTGGTAGGATTTCCTGATATCAGCCACTTCAGTTATTTGTCGGTGGAACATCCCATGTAGGGGCTTGTCCTCCCATGATGGTACCTCCAGCACCTCATCCTCTTCCCCATTGTCTGAGACATTTGCTGAGCACGTTGTCTGTTGAGGCTTTGTCCTTGATGTATTTATGGATCTTGGATGTTTCGTCCAGGACAGTGGCTCTCACACTCACTAGTCCTCTGCCTCCTTCCTTACAGCTTGTCGAAGCCCAAAATCCAGCACCCCAAATTCAGGGTGCTGGATTTGGGGTGGAACCCTCCATGCATGGTTAGTAGCTTCCGAGTCTTAACATCCGTGGTCTTTATCTCCTCCATTGGCCAGCTAATTATTCCTGCAGGGTCTGATTACTGGCAAGGCATAGCTGTTTATCACACGGATCTTGTTCTTGCCATTGAGCTGGCTTCTCAGGACTTGCCTTATTCGTTGGAGGTACTTGGCTGTGGCTCCTTTCCTTGTGACCTCATTGAGGTTGCCATTTGCTTGTGGTATTCCCAGATACTTGTAGCTGTCCTCAATGTCTGCTATTGTTCCTTCTGGGAGTGAGACCCCTTCAGTGCGGATGATCTTCCCTCTCTTTGTAACCATCCGACCACATTTCTCTAGTCCGAATGACATGCCAATGTCCGTGCTGTAGATCCTGGTGGTGTGGATCAGTGAGTTGATGTCTCGCTCGCTCTTGGCATACAGCTTGATGTCATCCATGTAGAGGAGGTGACTGATGGTGGCCCCATTCTTGAGTCAGTATCCGTAGCCCCTCTTCTTGTTGATTTGGCTATGCAGTGGGGACAGAGCATCTCCTTGGTATATGCCACATTTGATGGACACTTGTGCAAGTGGTTTGCAGTTGGCTTCAAGGGTGGTTTTCCACAGCACCATTGAGTTTGCGATGAACACTCTTAGAGTCCTGTTGATGTTGTACATCTCTAAGCATTCAATGATCCAGGTATGTGGCATTGAGTCATAGGCTTTCTTGTAATCAATCCAAGCCGTGCACAGGTTGGTGTGTCAGGTTTTGCAGTGTTGGGCGACTGTGTGGTCTACAAGGAGTTAGTCTTTGGCTCCTCTGCTATTTATGCCTATGCCCTTCTGTGCCGTGCTCATGTATTTATCCATGTGCCCACTTATCTTAGCTGCTATGATGCCTGACATGAGCTTCCAGGTTGTAGATAGACAGGTTATTGGCCAATAGTTGGATGGGACTGAACCCTTTGATGGATCCTTCTGGATCAGGATTGTGCGCTCTTCAGTTAACCATTCAGGGTGAGTCCCATTGTGTAGCAGGCTGGCTGCCAGTCGCTCATGGAGGGCAGTGAGTTTCTTTAGCCAGTAGGCCTGGTGCTGTCCAGTTTTTCATACTTGAGACTCTTTCTTGGACATCTGTCACCATGATGGTTACCAGGGCTTGTTCAGGGAGGTTGCTGTGGTCCTCTCGTAGAGAGATTAGCCACTGTGCATTGCTGTTGTGGGACGCCTCCCTTTCCCATATGCCTTTCCAGTATTGTCCAGCCTTGGTGGGTCTGCTCTGTTGTTAGTACCCTGCCATTGAGAGTACACTTTAACTGGTTGGGTGGAGAAGAGCTGGTTAATCCTCATGGCTTCATTCTCTCTTGTGTATCTCTTTAGGCAGCTGGCCAAGGCTTGGAACCTCTGTTTGGCAGTTTCGAGTGCTTCAGGTGCACCTGCACTCAGGTGCAGTGTTGTAGTACTCGAGAACAGTCTTGGTCTCGATACCGGTCTCGAGACCATTTATTGATGGTCTCGGTCTCGTCTCTTACTCGACCGCATTTGGTCTCGGTCTTGTCTCGGTCTCGGACGCTGAGGACTCGGCATTTTATTTCAAGACCAGTCGAGACCGCAACTGTTAAAATATCACTAAACTAGTGATATTTTACTAAACTAGATAGCACACTATCTAGTTTATTTGTTAACATCTTTGTTTTCAGTGGATGCAAAATGCACCGATTAAAATCCAACCAATAATGTGACTTGCCAAATACGTGTTTCTGTTTCTCTCCCCTCCCCCTCCCCACCTTTCACTCGCACGCGGCGCTCTGAGACAGGCGCAGTGGTTTCCTCTCAGCTGCATAAATCATAAGAAATCCGATGGCCACAGCTAACTCAACATCCAGGCAGTTTCACAGACGGTGGGGACAACGTCTTACTTTTTTCGTCACTTAGAAAAGTAGCTCAAAGAAAGGTAAGCTCTGTTGACGTGATGTTAGCAAAGCTAGCTGTATAGAGACACATTAGAATTGTGATGAAAAAAAAGTCACTCACTGCGCTGAATTATTGTGCGGAGGTGTTGACTGACTTGTCGCATATATGGGACAACGCTGTGTCCAAAAGTCTGCAATATAGTGAGGTGACATTCAGGAACAGTACGATTCATCTGCTCGTCTCTTTACTTATTAGATAGGACTGGAGTGTCACTGAGAGTTGTTCTATGGACTCTTTGCACCTCAGCTTCCGCGTTTGGGGAAAAACAGCTCGATTGTTTCCGATCTATTGAAAATGGCCTTTCACAATAGGTGCTTTCAGGGCTTGGCCAAGGTGTGTACATCGATCCGAAGCCCCAACAAGTAAGCTGGAGAAAGGTTTTAAGATGTTCGCCTCGTTATACATTTAGTGATACAAAGGTGAGTTTTACTTAAACTTTGTGGCTAACATTAACCTTAGCTTATGCTAGTAGGCAATATTCTCGGACATTGTTCTTGTAAAAATGTGCTATTTAAGTATCTAAACATTCTAACGGACAATATTTTTACTGTGTGTTTATTGTCGTTAGTGTCAGACTAAAGGGGTTCGGTTACGGTTCGGGCTTTTTACTTCCGACCACCGCGGATTGTAGCACAGAGACGGAAGCAAAATTAATATTGATTAATTTTATTAAGTATTTAATATCTAGGTGTTTTTATGTGAATATGGATCTTTCAGATCAATTTGAGAAGTAATTTTGATCATATTTCACGTTTTATAGTATCATGTAGCGTGGGGCGCTGGTCTTGGTCTTGACTCGATCTCGACTTCCCTCGGTCTTGGTCTCGACTTGGTCTCGGACCCTAAAAGTCTTGGTCTTGTCTCGGTCTCGATATGCTCTGGTCTTGGTCTTGTCTTGGTCTCGGGTTAGGTGGTCTTGAACACAACACTGGTACATAGTTACAAATAGTAGGGCTGAAACGATTCCTCGAATGATTCGAGTACCTCGATTACTAAAATTCCTCGAGGAAAATTTACCTGCCTCAAAGCTTCGTTAATTTACGTTTTATCAGTTAGCGCACCTGTTCCGGCCGGGACTTCATTTGCATTGGGCGGAGCTCTCACTTCCGCCTCTGAGTTGTTGACAAAAGCTAAGTCTCAGCGGCATAAAGTCCAATCTTCAAGATTGGCCCGTGGGGATTTTATTGATTGATGATAATGCCCGACTTTTTATCGTTTTTGGGGAACCAATAAGCATCCTTAAGATGACTGGGGAATGCCTGGAGTAGGGCAGCATTTCTCCTCCTGGGCTGCTGGTTGAAAGCGAACGGCGGGAAGAGCGCTGAGGTGAGCGGATAGACTGAACAGGGCGGGCGGCTGAGTAGCTGATGCTTACCGTGTAAATGTAGCTTTACCGATGAACCTCACAATAAATTTCATATCCTGATCTGAAGAAACGGGTGGCGGGGCGCATCGTACATGGCTGGTAGATGAGTTTCTGAGTGTGACCAGTGAAGGTGTCGTAAATATCCCGTATTGCTTCCCCCCGGTCTAACGGTTCGTCAGTCCGCTGGTCTATTTCCTCCTCTCCACCCCATGTTCGTTCATTCGCCCTCTCCTCCCACTTCAGGCGACATTTCCCGTATTTTCAAACCCAAAGCGTGACAAGTTAGGTGGCAAGGTGAGTTTAATTAATATATTAAACTCACTGAAGATGAATACATAAACTAAAAGCTGGATTGTAGACATTTTTATAAGCATATTTGTGAGCCTGCCTCTTTGTCATTAAATTCAATATAATTTCAGATTTTTCTATAACTTTTCTTCTGGTTAACTTAGAAAGTGAGCTATTATTGTTACAGGTTAGTTTTCTAAACTACAAAAAAGCAACTGTTAGGGATGCTCAAATATGAAAAATTGGACTGATATTGATATCTGATAGTAACACCGGTATTATGCCAGATTTACCAATATTTCATTTTATATATATTTTTTTTATCTGATTACTCGATTAATCGTAAGAATAATCGATAGATTACTCGATTACTAAAATATTCGTTTACAACAGCCCTACATAGTAGCATTCCAACAGGTCCAGGTTTTCACCTCTCACCCATTTCCGTCTTGTTCCAGTAGCCCATTTGTCATCAAGGTGCTCTGGTTCCCCAGCACCTGACGCAGACCTTGTTTGGCCGGGCGACGATGGTCAGTATGGTTACCCTGGTTACCCGGGGCTTGGCTGTGCGTCAGCTTGCCTCTTCTCTCCCCACAGAAAGAATGAACTGATCAGCTACAGCAAAAAAAACTTTCTGAAAAACCAACGTCTTCCCAAAAAATAAATATATATATATACGATATATATGAAACAGGTGAAATATTTTCTGATCATTTTGTCAGCACCCAGATGACTGGAGATTGAGTGTCTTTACATTTTGGGGCTCTATGTACAACCTGGTTGCAATCCAGCAATTTTAATTTCTTCAGATTTTGAATGGAGTTTTTGTTTCCATTCTCAGAATGAAATCAAGTTTGTTTCAATGTGGGTTGAACTCTGCAAGAAATGTCCTTTGCTGTCAGTTCAGTTCAAGATAATTGTGGACAAAATTGTTAAGATATGTTTTTTTTGTTCTTTACAACTGAGTTGCTTCTGTTTTTGCATTCCAGCCAAGTCTGTCAGTTCACATTGTAATGCCATCCAAATGTAAAGTGACTGGGTCAAGTCAGCACCTCTGTGCAATATACTTGAAGGGAGCAAAATGTGAATTGCTCCATCCAGGTACAGGATCCTTATTTGTTCTAATGTTGGGATCATTCAGAATGATCTGGAGAGTGTTGTTGGGTAGATCTAGGTTTCTTGAAACTTTTATTCCTGCAGCCCTAGCTTGGCAAAACAATGAAAGTGTACAATATTTTCAGGCCTAGAAGTTAAGAAATTAAGAAATTATGAGATCATTCTTGTCAGTCCAATAACATGTTCAGCAAGGTGTTGTTTTTTTTAATCAAGCACTCCCATTCCTGAACAGAATTCAAGTGGCATATAATTGGAGAAAAGAACTTTCTGACTGGAAGTAAATCATTTAAAAATTTCCTCATGTCAGGAGATCTGCCATAATAGTTAAAATAATATACCAATCATCACACGATGTGGTAGTGTGATATCAATTACCTTAAACATGACTCCCAAACTTGTGAGAAAACAGATAAAAATAAGGGCTATGGTTTGGAACTTCTTTAAGGTTTTGGATGAAGACAACATGTTGGCTTGTGAAACAAATGTTGAAAACAGCACATTTAACATGTCAATATGATGAGTCACCCTAAGCACAACTATTGCTTTGATGGAGTATCCAAAGCGTTTCAGGAGGCTCAACTGTTGTTGGGACTTACAACAACAAGCCAGCCTTACAGAAGCCATTAGGTCTCAAATCCCTTGGCAAAGCTTTTGACAAAACAAGAAAATTTGCCAAAGCTCTCATACTGGAAATTACCACTTTATGGGACACTTCCACCCTGGTCAAAGATGGAAAAAATGCTTTTTCCTAACTGGTGTTGGTACTAACAACTATCTGTCACTGTGTTTCAGTTTGTTCTCCTGGTTACTGGGGCCGCAATTGTCTACACAGATGTAATTGTCACAATGGAGCATACTGCAGTGCTTACGATGGTGAATGCAAGTGCACCCCTAGATGGACTGGCCTTTACTGCACACAGTAAAGGTCACAGTTCTAAAGACGAGTTGTATAAAACCTTTCAGAAAAAAGTTTTGGTTTTGGTCATTTGGGCAAAGAAAATTAACTATTTCAACCTTACTTTTGGGGGCAATGAAAAAATATACATCTTTGAAGTAAATATTCAGGATTTTCTATTGCGAATGCTCGACAGTGATTAACAGTGTCTTACGCAGGTTATAAGAAACAGTTTTCAGAAACACTGGAAAAGAAAGACACTATAGCACTCATATTCATTCACACAAAGATTAAAGAAAAGATTAAGAAAACTTATATATACTGTCAAGTAAGGTAGAGATTAGATTAAGCTTAACAAAAGACAATCTGAACTGTCCCAAGTCCCTCGATAGAGGGATAAACTTGCAGATTTCAAATTAAAAAATACTTTATTGATTCCAAAGAAAAATCAAATGTAACGGATATCAATTCAAATTCTAATTAATATGATTAAGTAACATAGTTACAATTAAGCAACTATGTTAACTTCAGTTGTGCCAAACATAACTTTAAGGAAATGTAGTTTTTCTAAAGGGGGACTTGGTCAAAATTTTTGAAAATTTACTGTTTATTACAAAAAGTTTATTACAAAATGCTTTGCTATAAACTTTTTGAAATGTACAAAGTATGATGAGGATTTCTTTTCAGGCTGTTCATTAGGCTTCTACGGGAAGGAGTGTTCACAGATCTGTCACTGTAGAAATGGGGCTTACTGTGACCACATCTCTGGAAAATGCACGTGTCGCACTGGCTATATGGGACAACATTGTGAACAAAGTATGTAGCACTACTCTTTTGTGACAGAACTTGGAGGTGCTTGTTCTTAAAAAAACAAAACAAAAACCCTGTTATTTTCCTTGAGTATCCCAAACAATTTATTCCAAATATTATCCAGTTGTATTTGGGACCTCATGTTTCTAAGTTCATCTCAATCATAGATTCTTTTTGATGTTTCATTTTCAGAGTGTCCCCATGGACACTGTCATCAGGGCTGTAACTGTCTAAACAACTCCACATGTGATCACATGACGGGAACATGTTATTGCAGCCCAGGGTGGAAGGGAGTGCGATGCAATGAAGGTGAGACAAATGGTTCTACAAATAAAATGTTCATTAAGTATTGACATTCAAGATATACAAGTAATACTGAAGTTGCTTTTATCCAAAACTACTTGCAGTTAAAGAACATTACAGAAGAGGATTAGGGCCACTGGAAAAAAACAAAAAACAGCAAAAAACAGTTTTGACTTTAATCTCAGAATTCTGAGAAAAAAGTCAGAATTCTGACTTTTTTCTCAGAATTCTGAGAATTCAGGTGTTCTGCTGCGTACAGGTGCAGTAGAGCTGTACGCACGCTTCTGGGTCTCTTCCAAGTAGATCCATGGCCCATTGATCTGTCCAGATGACAGCGAGGACCTTACGGAAGGAAAAACCCACTTCTTTTTTTTGCAGCAGACTTTTAAGCACCCTAAGAATGCTCAAAGGTCACTCGCATGTCACAGTCTTCGTTCCTTGGCTGTCTGCTTGAATAGATGATCTCAGATCCACCTTTGCTTTGGAGACATTAAATCATGTCTGTGTTCTTGTCCCAGGCCTGACAAAAACACAGGATGGAGTGGAGAGGGTCACTCCATCCTTTAACCTGCAACTTACCTTCTCTTCAGCAGTTTCAGTTCCCCTTTTGTGCTGGGCCGTTCATTCATCTTTGCTCTCCTTTCAGTTCTCCTTTCTCCTAAACTCTCACCTAGCAGCTCCCCCCAGCACAACATCTTGGAATCTTTGATTGCAGCTACACATTTTACATCATTTCAAGTTGATTGTCAAAATCACATCCATAACCTCTTTAGCTTCTCCAATTCAGCATCAAAACAACATTAATACAAGTATTTTGTATTGGTTCTTATTCAATTACTCAAAAAATGTTTAGTCTTCATTCTTTAAAACTCTCTGCAGGTTGGAAACTTCTTACTCTTTTTTCAGGAAGCCTGTTGTTCCTTTTCATGGCTTGACAGCATTTGCGGGTTTTGATGGTGAGGATGCAGGTGAGCCCAGGTTGAAAATGATGAATATTTAATAATAACTCCAGCACACGGAACGGAACAACCGGGAAGCAAGACGTACAACCATAGACAAGTACCCTTGTTGGGTACACAATACACAAGGAGAGCAGGAACAAGACACACCTGGGAACAATCAGGACAGGACAGCACAGAGAATCACAGGGGAACAGAAGTAAAAAAAGCCTCAAAATACACAGAAAACACAGATCCTCACATGATTAAATACAAAAAATAAATAGAATTAAAGCAAAGCTTGCATGAAACAAAACAGAAAAGCACAACCTCATTGATCTTATTGAAGTTTGATTTTACTGTTAGGTCTAGATGTTACTTTATATGATTAATTTTACAGGTAATTTCATGTGTTGTTACTGGTAAACCAAAATGTCCAGCATGGGGAAATGGGATGATCTTGAGTAACCTCGAAAAAATGATACTTAATGACAAGAGTCATAAGCATTCGTGCAGACTCTTTCATGTTCATGATGGGTATTATGTCATATTTATGACTGTCATAAATATGACCCCTTCTAATAAGGTTTCCCCACAGTTTTTGTGTAATTTGCCTTTTGCTGCAGCCTCTTTGACGGTCATCATGCACATAAGAATTAGGCTTGTCGAGAAAAGTCGAGCTCAGCCCACTTCCCCATGCTGGAGATTTTAGTTTAATAATAACAATAAATAAAGTTATCTTTAAAACTGATTACACAGGTGACATCAAGACCCAACAGTAGAGTCAGACGGTAATAAAATTAATCTGGTTGTGTGTGTTGTTATTGTGTCCTGCTTTAATTCTACTTTTTTCTATTTAATCATAAAAAAATCATAGTCTGCCAGAAGGAAAGTTATGAAACAGGAAAAGCAGGTTTCCTGGAAAAAGAGGAAGTTTCCAGCCTGCAGTGATTAAAATAGTTCAGACTGCTCATTTTGGGCATTAAAGGTTTAAAGAATAAAATCTAAACATTTTGAGTAATTGGATAAAACCCAGAGTAAAATACTTGAATTAATAATGATAACTTATAATTAAGCTAATAATTAATATTGGTTGATGTTGGTTTGATTATAAGAATATTTAACACTTACTCTTACACTTATGGAAGTACTTAAAGGAGAAACAAGTAACTGTAACATGGTGTCAAATGATTAGAATAATGAATTATTCTTGGTTTCTTTTCAGAAATGTCTGTAAGAACTCACATCATGATTATAATAAGAGTAACTAATAAGTAATGGTTATTATAATATTATAAGTGAATGCTAAATCAGAGAAACTAAAAGGTTATAAATGTGATTTTGACATTGAACTGGAAATGGTGTAAAATGTGTAACTGTAACTAAAGGTCACTGATGTTGTGTTAGAGGTAGATGGTAGGTGAAAGGTCAGGTGGAAAGAGGAACTGATGGGAGAGCGGAGGTGTCCAACGCCTTATTGCTAAACTTCAACTTACCTAAGAGAAGGTTAGACACAAGAGGACTGTTGAGCAACTCGGGGACATTAGAACAGACATCAGGACATGTACAAAGATGGTGATGGATATGAGATTATCGGTCCAAGCAGTCAGCCAATGAAACAGGCACAGCAACAAAGCTAGCCAATGCAAATGCACCAAAAGGGTGGATAAACCCTATATAAGGTGAGTGCAAAAGAGGAATCTTTTGTTGGATCCTTCAGGCAGCTTCGAGCCAAGATCGAGATGGACAAAGAACTCTGAAGCTGAAGAAGAGCCGGAGCCACAGAGCCGAAGACTGTTCTGCACATGGGGACCAACCCGTTAGCCCCGCAACATGTGGCTTCAAATTGCACTTTTCTCAGCTGGGTTCGAGACCCCAAAGACAAAGACCAAGGCAAAGATGAAGATAAAGACAAAGGCAAAGAACAAAGGCAAAGAGGAAGAACTGGTGTGTTCCTTCCATGAGATCAGCCCTTCTACATCTCGAGAGACCAGAAAGATCGTGAGACGAGGAGAAAGGAGCTACAGAGCTGCAAGACAAGAAGGAGAGGGCCGCTACGAGCATGAGGAAGTCACCCTGAGTGGGACATCTGGATGAAGGTCGTTAGAAACCAGGCTAGTCTTTCTCGCACCCAGCTTAAACAGAGTTTACTTCAGTTCTGGGTAGGGTAAATCTCGGCAGATTTAGGAAACTCAATTCACCCGTTAGACGGAGAGCTGGGAGCAACATCTCCCTCCTCTCAGAAGAGGAAGTAGAGAGAGAGAAGGGGGGGGGGGGGGGTGTTGTGCAACAACAAGGTGGCGCCCAACGTGGGGCACCGCCCCTTGAGAAGAGGTGGGCTCCTCCCAAAGGAGTAGGAGGACCCTACTTTAACCAAGTCAGTAAAAACAGAGGCGAGTATCTGAATAGCTCACTTGGAGGCTAGCTCTTAAGGAATAGAGTTAGTGGTGACTGATCCGGCTGTCAGTCACAACCCTCGCAGTAACTGTATGGCATGCAGGTGAGGGAGAGCTTCTGCTGAGGATAGACGCGAGTGTCCAGACGAGAAGCCAGTAGCCAATAGCCTAAACCCATCCCTGCTTGAAGGCTAAAGAGAGGCTTTGGGGGAAAGGCGACTCGAACACAAAGACAAGCAGGAGAGAAGATGAAGATTGATCCCTGTCTAAATCCCCGTTCCAGTCAGCCCCAGTGAGAGTGATTCTGTATGGAGAGGGATTTGAGACATGGACTCGAGTGAATCAAAGGAAGGTTGTCTTTGTTGGAATCGAGAAGTGGGACAGTTCTCCCAGAGGAAGGGAGGTCCCAGAAGAGTACGGGGACGAGGTCGTGCGGAGCGTGCATGGGGCCCTAGGACATGCAGGCGTGCGATCCACCCGTAAGGAACTGGTGGAACAAGACCTTTGGACGTCCCTTCAGACCGTCCGATGCAGCTGTGGGACTGTGAGTATGTGGTCCATACGCAGGGCTCTCAGGGCAACGGATGGAAGGGTTGTTCATCAAAGAGCACATTACCCAGGGCTTCAGTCTGCATGGATGTAGCAGACCCCATGGATAACAGAAAAGAGAGGTCAGGAGTACCTCTTGGTGCTGATGGACATGATGTAACAGTGACAGCTGTAGAAGAGTAGGTCTTCCCCTGCAGAGAAACTCCGTTCACGTCACGGAAAGCAGGGAGGCGGAGGCGCTTCTCCTTTTAGCCCAGAGAGGGAAAGGGGAAGTTGCGGTTTGCAGCGTCATTGAAAACAGGGCAGAAAGTTTGGATTAAAGCTCAAGATCAGCCTGCAACAACGGTGATCAAGCTGAAATTCAACGGAAAGAATTTTGTGAAGCAAGTACTGCACTGCAAAACAGTACTATTAATGAGGAAAGGGGTCCACAAGGTCAGTGCTCAAGCCAGTTCTTAGCTAAAGCGAACCAGAACATTGCAAGAATCAAGCAACATGCCATCACGTGTTAGATTTTCCACTATTACAGGATGATTGCCATTCAAAGAACAACTTCAAGGCTTTGACTGGGAGGGCCCTGAAGAAATTGGATTATGCTAAAGAAGAACTCCTGTCACAAACGGATGGATTAAAATGGAAAAGGGACTGAAGTCGTGAGGAAGGAGTGGCATCATAGAGAACCACAAAGATCATCCTGCAACAAAGCATTGAACACCTGGAAGGGGAAGGGTCAACAGTTTCCTCCCAGGACCTGAACAACTTCTGATGCCTCCGACAACTCCAGTACCCCTTAACGACCTCCAGCGACGGAAAAGGATTACGATTGTGGATAAAGCGTCATGCTGCTCATGCTTTTTGCTTTGTTCTGCTGAACTTCCAGATTTTTTTTTTTTTTTTGTGAGGTTTCTGCCCCAGCCCGTCAGCTCATCAACATGTTCCTAAGGATATTCCACATCCTGAAGAACCGACAGTTCATCCAGCTGAGGATCAGAGCGACCTGGGTTCTCTTCGACATTCATCACTTCCTGGGAGGCATCAAAACTCCAAGGAGGGGGTGTCAAAGAGCAGTGGAGTTTTGAGGATCTGCATCTTCACATCACAAGCTGCTGAGTCCTTTGTGACGACTGAGGATCTGCATCTTCACATCCCAGAGGACCATCTTCTCTTTCCAGGGGATGACGACGCAGACCTGAAGGAGGGTGTTGGGTTCCCAGCATGTGAAAGGTCCGACCTCGATTATGAGTAGCCAGGGAATCCTGTCACCAGCTTCGAGGTTGGGGTGATTACTGCAAGGAACACTATGCAGAGGAGTATGCAACCCATGCATCAGAGGTTACGTGGAGGAAAATTCAGGGTAAATGGAGGAGAGCACTCGTGAGCGGAAGAACCTGCACGGATGCAATTCTAGGATATCACCTCCAGAAGCGCAAAAGTATCCTCGACCTTTCAATTCCTTTTATCCCTGACACCCTCATCGCCCTAGCTGAAGGACATGCGTTCCGGCAGAGTCTGTGTGATGGGGTGGTGGATAATGGATTTGACTGGGTGGGACCTAACCTCCTTTATTCTAACCTTACATGTAATATCTCTAAGGAGATCTGGCAAAAGTGTGGGACAGGCCTCCAACAACATGACTGTCGCTGGTATGAAACCTTGGGCTCCACTTTAACAACCACCGTAACAACCGTAGTGGAGGAAGTCACGAGCGTGGTAGGTGGGGGCCTTGCCATTGTTGAGCACTGGTTGCTCAACGCTCTGAGTATGTTGTGGCCGTATTTGTTGGGCCTCCTAGGCATAGCTGTAGCCTTAATAGTAGGCAAGGTTGTCCTAGAGGTGTGGCTAAAAGCACTTTGTCGTTGCAAGGGGAGGGATCACAAGCCCCTCCCCCTAAAGGAGGAGCCTGAATCGGTATAAAGGGACGCTGCTGTGTGCCGACGAGCCAGTCATCGTTCGTCAGAGCTGCTGTCAAGACCGGATTCAAACCAAGAACTTACCAGGGGAACATCATGTCATCCAACTCTACGACCAACTCCTCTGCTACCACTCCAACCTTTGAGCCAATCCAAGTGAGTACCCTTGAACAAGTCGGGTTCATCCTCGCCTGGGTGGTCTACTGCCATACCGGGTCTTGGACCATTGGGCAACCTTTAAGAGTGCTCGTCGTGCTCCAAGGATATGCGAAGCTCCTTCTACGACCCATCCTCATGCGAAGATGGGAGCATGCCCCTTCCCTTTTTGTCTGTTATCTGATGGGGCGAACCCGCATCAACTGGCGCAGAGGAGCTGTGGCGTGTCTTTGGCTTACCATCGACACGACGGCCTTAATAATGGAGCTGGTCTGTGGAGGAACCCATGCTAACCGTGCGGCACCACTGAAAATTCTCACCGCCATCGTCGAGGGTCTTCTGGCGACATCCATCCTCATCTACCTGGCGTACCAGGCTTTCTCCATCAAAGGTCAAGGCAAACGCCGTTGGCTCCGAAGATGGGCGATCTTGACCATTTGGGCGACGGGGGGGGGAGTTTTAGTGATCCTCTACTGGATGAAGAAGACGTCCACTCTGCCCATCGTTGTGTGGTTTATGACCCATGCGGCGATATTTCATGACACATCTTCTGGGCAGAATCAGGACTCACAAGTGTCGGAGAGTGTTCCCCCTGTGATACGTTCCCCATGGCTAGCAGCTCAAAGAGGCACACGAGTTTAGATCAGCTCCCTTTATATGCTCTTGCTATTGCTTTTTCACCCCTTTTCCCCATTATGAGTAAAAGCTAATCGATAACTACTAATTATAAAGTTACCTAGGTTGCTGTTTCTCTTCAGGCACCGATCTGCTGCGTGGGATGTGGAACGACCGCAGAATCCTCTGGATTCATATGGGTTGCATCGTCTACCCGTTGGTGTCACGACTGCGTACACCTTGAAAATGTAACGGCAATCCTCTGCCTCCATGGACGTGAGGACCTGCCTTACATTGCGGCTTCTACGTCTAGATCCCTGGAACGGGACCATAAAGTCGTGTGGACCTCTGCGCTGGGCCAGACCGATGACGCACTTCAGACGTCGCCTTTGGAGAGTGGCCGAGTGTTACCCATTGTTCAGAAGCTTTGGGAGAATCAGATCACCCGTCAGTGCCTTTTCACTCTGCACCTTATGGACGGCAGAGTAGTGGCGGTGGGTGACCCCATTCCACCAGTTTGCCCGGCATCTCCAGATACGTACGTGGACGTCGGATGTCAGACCAGCATTGCAACTCACGACCAGGGTACCCAAGCTGAGTTTCTCAGTTCATCTCACCAAGCATGCCAGACTGAGGATATACCTCTCGCCTCACACGCGGAACAAGGGAGTCAGACAGACTCCACCACCACCTGCATTTGTGAGATGCAGTCTCCTTCGTTTGCTAAGGATTTTCAGGATCTGCTTGAGGAGTTGGAGGCATGCTGTGGTTTCCCAGCTGCCACACAGCCAGATTTGGAGGTGGGCGAGTCCACTCCACCTCCACCACCACTGTTGGAGCAATGCGACTTATCTGAGCCGTGTAGTTCCACAGTACATGAGGTGCTGGATGCAGATACCTGGATCTCCCCGCCATCAAATCTGACGGAGTACGAGGTTGTTGACACGTGGACACCGTCATCTTCGCCCGTCACTTGCTACGAAAGAGACATTCTGACTATCCACAGTAGTGATGTGTTGGAATTATTTTGATCGGACTTTTCGTTTTCTGCGACGAACCGTTCGATCTCAAGGAGGGGGTGTCAAGAAAACTGGCATGGACTTGTGAGATCTCTCTAGGTACACGCAGAAAGCAGGGTAAAGGCCTGGGCAGTAACAGTAATCTTGTATTGATTTAGGAATGATTAAAGAAATGAAATACAAAAGACATAGTTGTGTAATAGTTGAAATGATTAATGTATTGTAATCACAATGTTTGAAATAATTGATGTATTGTAATCACAATGTCTGTAATGTATAACTGAAATGCATAATCTGTATTCACGATCTGCGGTAACAGTAACAACTTAGTTGTTATACACGATTTCAGATAATGGTAAAACAAATTGATTATGTTTTGAGTTAATTGTGTTTCATGGTACATTATAAGAAGATTGTAGAGTTGAGCACAGGAAAATAGAAGAGTGAGTCATGTCACGAGCATGGAGCTGGCTGGGCGGGGGCCCCAGAACAAATAGCCAAAAAAGGTAATAACTGCCAGATGACCAACAGAAAAGAGAGAAGTATTGCAAAGAGGTTGCAACAGTCAGACGCAAAGGAGGGAGGTTTGTGTATTACCAGATTCAGGGTGGAGCAGGATTTGAGCAGGACGGGTACTTTTCGATGAGATAATCGGAAAGGGTGAGTCATAAGACCTCTCCCATATGCAACTGTGGGCCAAGAGGGTTTAAAAGCCAGCGAGCTGAGGAGGAAGGGGTTCTTAGTCCGCGGCGCTGAAGGAGAGTCAACAAGAAGACGCAGGCGAAAGATCAGCAGAGGACCACACCCTGGGACCGAGGGAAAAGTTGAGACTTCTCGCCGCAAAGAAGGACAAGATCCGTCAGCCCCAGCCCTGGCCCCTGAAATCCGACCGTTTCCTCTGCCTCCACCCTACAATTTCTATTCAACTGCAGCCGACTTGGGGAAAAGACAAAGGTCACTAAGTGATGAAGATTCTGTTCGTCTAAAAGAAATTGGACAGATCGGCTTTGCTGCTTCTCCGAAGGAGGACTTTGCCCTACCGGGACAGAGACTCTGACCAAGGACGACTAAAAGTATCGGCTGCCAAGATCAACCAACAACGGGTGTGAGTTGCCCTGCCCCTAAAAGCCTCGCTCAGTGAGAGTAGTGACATAGGTTAGGGATAAGAAAGAAGATAGGGTATGATTAAAATTATGATTTGTGATTGTTACTAGTTAAAATCTTATAATTTCTTCTTAACTGAGTTTGTTTGTCATTTACCCCTGCTAAAGCTTGCTTAATAAAATATATAATAAAATAGCAATAGAAGTTGTGGACATTGAAATTAATTGAGTCATTAGTTCTTGAGAGTTCTCCTGGTTTTAAGTAAAATCTACATGCATGATTCTAAAAATTTGGTGGCTTCGTACTTCCCTTTGGTGAGTAATAAATAATGGCCCTGGGACTTATGTCTAAGTCACTAAATCCAATCTAGCCGATAACAAGTGCCCGTTATTTTAAGGAGAAAAGCTACCGTTAACAGGAGTGGTTGTGGAAACTAAGCGTCAGTGAGGGCTACTCTGGCGACTGTTTCTCAACTGAAGAGGGCCGTAACTTCTGGATCTGAAGGTAGTTAGAGCTAGACGAGTTTTCTCCGCCGCCAGTTTAAACAGAACATCCCTAGGGGACCTATGAGAGGGTAAGACCCAGGTTTTGAGGGATTTTCCGGACCTGTTAGATAGAGAACTGGTCAATAGTCAGTCAGTGGTGAGGATAGGGTGTGGCTGGCTATTGCAGCATAACGAACAGGCTGCATTCACACTGCAGACTGAAGTGACCCAACTCCAATGTTTTGACGTAATGCGACCTGTATTCGATCTTTTCATGACAGTCTGAACAGCACAGGTCGGATTCTTTTTGAATGAGACTTTTTAACAAAATGTGACTCTAAAACAAAAGAGATGGTTCTTGATTTTTGTAGAGTGTCCCTCTTGCCTCAGCCTACCATCATTGATGGCACTGAGGTAGAGGTGGTCATAACATATAAATACGTGGGCCTACAACTGGACAATAAGTTGAACTGGTTTTACAATATAGACAATGTGTACAAGAAAGCACAGAGTAGAATGTACTTCTTGGTCTCCTTCCATGTGTGCTCTAAGCTCCTGTATATGTTTTATAAGTCCATTGTGTCTACTGTTATATTTTATGCTGTTGTTTGTTGGGGGGGCAGTGCAAAGAAGAGGGACATACAGAGATTGAATTGCCTCATCCGCAGAGCTGGCTCTGTGGTCGGTGTGAGCCTGGAGTCTGTGGAGACAGTGGTGGAACAGAGGACAATGTCTAAACTCAGTTTAGTCCTGGAGAACACAAGACATCCCCTGCATACTGTTTTCTCCCCTGCATACTGTTTTCTCCAACCAAAGCAGCTCTCGCAGTGACAGGTTTCTTTCACTGGGATATTCAACTGAGAGGTTTAAAAACTCCTTTGTCCCACAGGCCATTAGGCTTCACAATGCTGTGACTTCTGGGAGGGTTAAGGGAGGAAGACGGAGTAATTAGCATTTTTAATGTATTTATTGTATTTAAGTTCTTTTACTAGACCACTTTTAATGCGTGAATTAATGTGCGAGCAACAGACAATCTTAATTTCCCTATGGGATTAATAAAGTTTTTTACCTTTCCGATTTACCTTAAATCGACATCAGGTTGATTCAAATCCTCATATCCTACCAAGTAGTCCAGGTAGGATATGAGGAAAATCTAATATCCTGATATATTTTTGCTATATATATCACGATATTCTTAAATGAGCTCCAATGTTATTTTAAATTAGACTCCTTGCAGCATGATGTCACCCACGCAAGTTCCCGCCCCCATTTATCTGCTAGACTTAAGCTCAATAAAAAGGGATGCAGTATTTGGCTATGAACTGTCTACACTATGACAGGTGAGAAGGTGAGAAATAAGTTTTAACTAAGAAAAAAATAGCGAAGGAGAGGGAAGTAGGTCAGTTATGTTTGACTTTGACAAACTTAATCTAGATGTGCTGTGGAATAAGATGTAAAAAAAAGCAACCTACACACAAACTAAATAAATTTGTGGTACAACCATTGTGGCAATAGTTTTATAACGTGTTTCGCAAATTACCTCATTTTGTTCAACATCCTCCATATAAAATCCAAACCACTGCCAAATTATTGATCCAGTGCTGTTTCTTTTCGGAACTAGTTAGTTCATCTAATTCTCTTCAGTTTCCGTCTCATTCACAGCTCGCCTCAAACTCTTGCTGTCACAATGTTGTTTGTTTTCTCTGCGCAGCGTGATTAGTAGAAAATTTTCAGGTTGGGACGGGGAGGGACTAGTGATGCATTCATAGGGTGTCGGATAAACCATACTCGCAGTGAATTTGACGGCCAAAGTTTTTTATTTGAACGATAATTTATACTCGATGGTTGTGATATAGCCATTTTAACAATCGTAAATCGAAAATATCGTGATACATCGAGTATACCCAATGCCCAGCCCCAGTCCATGTCGCATTCATCCAACCTGAACGTCACTGATATTGACACAAATGTCACTATTCTGCGTCCTGATGCGCACAAGCAGGACGAATAACAACTATGATGACGATTAAGTTGTTAATATGCTGCTGCGGTCGGACAACAAACTATGCTCCACTGTTAGCATCCGTGTTTACGTCTCCAAAAACTGAGCACTTCTTATTTTTATGGTGGTTGCCAGAACACTGAGAACGCTGACGTTATTGAGCCCTTTACTGTGCATATAGGACACTTTCAGGTTGTTTGCCCGTTCACACTGCAGAATACATACAGGTTGGATTTATTTGGAAGCGTGAATGGCCAAGGCAAAAAACTCCAATTTGACAAAAAAATCGGAACTGAGTCACTTCAAGCTGCAGTTTCCATCTGACTTATTTGGTTGAAAAATAGAATGAAACTGTTTCTTCTTCTCTCTGCAGGTGGTGTAGTGGTGTTTGGAAGCTTCAACAATTTGACCACCGCATCCTTACATGTAGACACCTACCAGATAGGAGTCATTTCAGGAATCATAGTTCTGGTGTTTTTGGTACTTCTTGCCCTGCCCCTATTCATCATCTACCGAAATAAACAGAAGAGTAAAGAGGCTACAATGCCAGCTGTAATCTACACTCCTGCTATCGGGGTCACATCTAATTACACTAGAGCAGGTGAATTAAAGTTGAATATTGATTAAAATTTAATTGTATGTTCCCCATAATCAAACATATGTCTAATAAGTGCTCAGTTACTTTTTGATACCTACAAATTTCAAACATCTAACGAATATGTTTACAGATACGGCATATTGTTGTTGTATAACATCATGTCATCACCCCAGTTACCATACCCCTTACAAATGTATCACAACATGTTTCTTTGATACAACATGCACAGTAAAAATGCCAGTGTTGAATTAACACCCAAAAGTGTCTATATGTGTCCAAGGTGTCCAAGGTGTTAAAGTAACACTTTTGAAAGTGTTAAAAGATTGACACCCATTGTTTTGTTAAATTAACATTGATCTATAATACTGAAATGGGTTTAAGAAAAGTTAAACTTCCCATTTCTGTGTATTGTTTTGAATATTTTCCACTGGATTTGATTAATATTGACAATTTGTGGGTCAATTATTTACTTTTTAAACACCACAACATTACACTGGTGTTACTTTTAATATATTTTAACACCAGCACTGTTGTAAATGTTAATGTGACACTCTGTATTGTTGAATTTAACACCAGCTGACTTGGACACATATAGACACTTTTGGGTGTTAATTCAACACTGGCATTTTTACTGTGTGTGAAACATGCCATCTCATGTATGACGTGATGCGTGACATGTGACATGTCACAACTATGGCAGTAGTCACAACATGCTTTTTCAATGCAGAATTTATGCTGGTTCAGAAATGCTCCTGTACCAGCATTTTTATTCTACTAGCTATTTGTGTCCATCAAACTGTACGCTCTACAGTCAAAATATGTGTTTTGAAGCCAACTCAAAAGAATCATGCAGAAAGCTCTGCTAACAGTTATTGTCCTGTTTTAACTTTTAGATACTTACACTCCATCATATGAAGCCCACCCCAGCAACTACTTCTCCAACCCCAGTTACCATACCCTTACCCAATGCATCAGTATGCCTCATGTCAAGAGTGGTCAATGTGCAAAGGTAAGAGCAAAGATATGCATACTGTACAGAGGGATAAAAACAAATCCCTAAACCATCTGTTATTTGTTAGGCTGGTAGCAATCTATTTCCTAACATGGAGAATGTGGCTCTTGGTGCTCATTCTGGAACCAGGCTTAGCAACTGGGAACAAGGGGTCCACTTCAATGAACTGGGTGAGTTACAGAGTGCAAACAGTTTAAATAGTGTCACATGTTGGTGGTGTTTCATAATTTTACTATAAAATCTTACAGTTTGCAAAAAAATATTTGAGTTACAATTAATTGTCAAATATTATTGGATTAAAGTTAGTTCCAGTTGATTAACATGTAACTAACCTCTAAATCGAAATTTTTGTGATAAATTGTCTAAAAAGGTAACTTAGGGTTCTCTCTTTAATTGTGATATTTTTGTTTAAATGTTGGGTAGTTCTGTAATATTGTACCTAAAATCATCTCAGTTGGTACAACTTTGCTACAGTATAAAACCATCTCACAGCCCATCTGTAGCTCCTATTGTTTTTAATTCCGTTTTTCCATTCTTATTACATTTTTAATTCTGAAACTCATACTGCAGCCTCCCCCTGAAATTTTTTACAACTTTTATTTGGTTTCCAAGTTCATTTCCCACACTGCTACTCAAATACAAATATTGAGGCAGGTTCACCTGTAGGTGGCACTATGGTAGAAAATATGCATTTTAAATTATAACTCCAAAACTGGAAGTCTCATTAACAAAACTGATGTGGCCAAAGTTTCTTGGAAATATTCCCAAACTGGTGAGCCACTGTGCAAATATTTTTGGCCTGAAATTTCTTTCAGCAAAGAGACATTAAAATTGCCTTTTGAAAATTATTAAAAGTGTCATGATGGGTTTAACGGCATATGAGAAGGGTGAAATATGAAAAGTTTATTTATAGAAAAACAACAAAAGAAGTGAAGCGGGTCCAGAAACTGCACAGCTGCTCTTGGTGCACTGGGAAAATAAGAGGAGCGTGGTGAGTTCAGGTTTGCTGGGAAACGGGAGGTTGCGAATGAGAAATGGGTAAACTTACTGGCACTGTGTGTTCAAACGATTTCGAGGGGACTGGTCGGTCCTGGAGTTCCTTCAGACCTATTGAGTTGTATCTCCGTGGAGCTTGGTGGTTCGGGGAGTGGCGTTGGAGGGCGAACAGGAAGGCTTGTCTCTGAAGGCGGCAGAGGGTAGGTGGAACCATAGACATTAAGACATAATATAAGCATAGACGCCTCATGGACCGCTCCGGCGCAGGAAATACGGCGGCCATCTTGGAGCGATTGTATTTTGCTCAATCAAAACAGCAGAAGATGCCTCAGTACTGAGGGATATTGTTGTTCTGGTCGATGGATTATTGATGTGAGGGCTCCACAGACAACATTTCACAAGTAAGATGGACATATTATTGTGTATACATTGTGATTAGAATATTACTTTACTGTATTTATGTCCACCGGCGAGATACCAGCTAATATTAGCTACAGTGCTTGGTGTAATACGGGTTCAGCCCCGCTATGAAGGCTAACTGAGATTCTGTAAATCTAAAAAAATTAATTATTCTCTAACATTGACTTGGATTATCTGACACAAGAGTCTATATTAGAAATGAAACAATATAACACATATTATAAAACTTATATTATGTGTTATAACATTCACCGGCAAAGTTTACACAGGTGGTATATTCTTTCACTCTAAGATACATCCTAAATCTTCCGTTTTTGTTTTGAAAATTTCCTAAAGACACGATGTGAGGAAGAAGAGGGAACTACGGTTAAAGACCGCGGTAAAGCTAGCCGGTACACCCATTTACGTGCTGCTTTCACAATAAAAGCGCACATCCGGTCCATGTTTGAGCTACTCAAATCCAGCCGCAGCATTTGCAAACAGAAAATAATATATGCTGAGAAACTAATACAAAACTAATACACTATATATATATATATATATATATATATATATATATATATATATATATATATGTATATATATATATATATATATATATATATATGTATATATAGAGCCATTTTTTATCTTTTTCCCCTAAGTTGCCGGGCACATTACTGAGAAACTCTCTGTTTCCAAAGACTGCTACCACTTCTGGATGACAGAGGGTCACCTCTAGAACAGAACCAGAAAGTTGCAACTAGATCTGATGTGTAATTTCAAAATAAAAGACCATTAAAGTAGTAGTTTAGATCTATTCCACCTAAGTTGCCATGCCCATTGCTGAGAAACTCTCTGTTTCCAAAGACTGCTGCCACTTCTGGGTTACAGAGGGACACCTCTAGAACAGAACCAGAAAGTGGCAACCAGATCTGATGTGTAATTTCAAAATAAAAGCCTATCAAAAATGTCATTTTTTTTATCTTTTTCCCATAAGTTGCCGTGCACATTGCTGAGAAACTCTCTGTTTCCAAAGACTGCTGCCACTTCTGGATGACAGAGGGACACCTCTAGAACAGAACCAGAAAGTGGCAACCAGACCTGATGTGTAATTTCAAAATAAAAGCATTTCAAAATAGTCATTTGTTATGTTTTTCCCACCAGTTTGCCTTGCACATTGCTGAAAAACTTTCTGTTTCCAGTGACTTCTCTCACTTCTGGGTGACAGAGGGACACCTCTACAAGACAACCAGAAAATATCAAACACATATGATCTATAATTTCAAAATTAAATCCCTTTAAAATAATATGTTTTTATTTTTATATACACAAATAAGTAGAAAATGTAAAGAGCTGCCTCACTCAATCATCTTATTTATATACAGATTTTTCTATAATCTCCTATACATGTACTACTTGTATACAAACCAGATTTCAAAACAGGTGTGAGACTAAACAATTTGTGAATAAAAACTGAATGCAATGATGTGGAGGTGGCAACATATAATATTTTATTCGAAATAGAACATAGATGGCAGATCAAAAGTTTAATCTGAGTAAATGTAACATTTTACAGGAGATATATGTTGAGTCAAAATTTCACAATGTCTATAAATCCCAAAAAAGTTGGAACACGGCCATTTTTAACACTCTGGCATCTTCCCTTCTTCTTAAAACACTCAGACGTCTGGGGGGAGACCAGTTTCTCAAGTTTAGAAATAGAATTGCTCTCCATTCATGTCTAATACAGGCCTCTAACTGTTCATTCGTCTTGGGCCTTCTTTGTCACACCTTCCTCTTTATGATGCACCAAATGTTCTCTATAGGTGAAGATCTGGACTGCAGGCTTGACATTTCAGTACCCGGATCCTTCTCCTGCCATGATGTTGTGATTGCTGCAGAATGTGGTCTGGCATTATGTTGTTGAAAAATGCAGGGTCTTCCCTGAAAGAGATGAAGTCTAGATGGGAGCATATGTTGTTCTAGAACCTGAACATAGTTCTCTGCATTAACGGTGCCTTTCCAGACATGCAAGCTGCCCAGGCCACAAGCACTCATGCAACCCCATACCATCAACGATGCAGGCTTCTGAACGGAGCGTTGATAACTACTTGGGTTATCCTTGTCCTCTCTGGTCCGGATGACATGGCGTCCCAGTGTTCCATAAGGAACTTCAAATCGTGACTCATCTGACCACAGAACAGTCCTCCATTTTGTCTCACTCCATTTTAAATGAATCCTGGCCCAGTGCAAACGGCTGAGCTTGTGATATTTTCTGGTTGTCTTGTAGAGGTGTCCATCTGTCACCCAGAAGTGAGAGAAGTCACTGGAAACAGAAAGTTTTTCAGCAATGTGCAAGGCAAACTGGTGGGAAAAACATAACAAATGACTATTTTGAAATGCTTTTATTTTGAAATTACACATCAGATCTGGTTGCCACTTTCTGGTTCTGTTCTAGAGGTGTCCCTCTGTCATCCAGAAGTGGCAGCAGTCTTTGGAAACAGAGAGTTTCTCAGTAATGTGCACGGCAACTTATGGGAAAAAGATAAAAAAATGACATTTTTGATAGGCTTTTATTTTGAAATTACACATCAGATCTGGTTGCCACTTTCTGGTTCTGTTCTAGAGGTGTCCCTCTGTAACCCAGAAGTGGCAGCAGTCTTTGGAAACAGAGAGTTTCTCAGCAATGGGCACGGCAACTTAGGTGGAATAGATCTAAACTACTACTTTAATGGTCTTTTATTTTGAAATTACACATCAGATCTAGTTGCAACTTTCTGGTTCTGTTCTAGAGGTGTCCCTCTGTCATCCAGAAGTGGTAGCAGTCTTTGGAAACAGAGAGTTTCTCAGCAATGTGCCCGGCAACTTAGGGGAAAAAGATAAAAAATGGCTCTATATATATATATATATATATATATATATATATATATATATATATATATATATATATATATATATATATATATATATATATATATATATATATATATATATATATATATATATAGCTGAATATATATATATATATAGCTGACTGTATAGCTCAGTGGGTAAGACACCAGTCTACCACCTGGGAGACCTGGGAGACCAGGGTTCGAATCCAGGTTGGGGCAAGTTACAACAGTGCAATTGAGCTATGCAGTGTGGGTCCCTAGGCAAGACCCTTGGAGCTATATAGCCTACCTCATACAATGAGAGACACTGATAAGCATGACATGCCGGCTCAGACGTCGCCCGGCCAAACAAGGTCTGCGTCAGGTGCTGGGGAACCAGAGCACCTTGATGAAAAATGGGCTACTGGAACAAGACGGAAATGGGCGAGAGACGAAAACATGGATCTGTTGGAATGCTACTACTCAAGTAACCCTAGTCAGAGGGGTTACATGCAAAGACTGAGGGTGGAATGGTTACTTCGACACCCACAGTCTACAATGACTGCCAAACAACTAGTAGCTCAGTGCTCCAACATCCGCAAACGGCAACTGCTATCACAACTTGAGATTGACGAGGTACAACACAAATGCTACGGCATAAGGGAGGAGCCCAAAGGTAAGGTCAGGGGGGAGTTAACTACTCCCCACCCCGAGACTGGGTATGCAGCCCCAGTAATGAACGAACTATCAAAGCTGAACGAGACAGCAACTGACCTGAGAGAGAGAATCGTGGCCCGAATGAACACCAGGCAACCCCGACGCCAATTACAACGGCTGAGTGAAGTACCATCAGAAAGTCTCATTGAAGATGTGAATGCAGCATTGTGAACAATCCCTACCAACACCATAACAGAAACCAATGATCAGTGATCCTTGAAATGCTCGGCTATAAGAGCAACCATGAGACCCAATATCCATCATGGAAAAGACGGTTAGAGGCTAAGATCAAGATAACAAGGAGGGAAGTGAGCCAACTGTCAGAGCTCCTAAGGGGTGCAATGAAAAGATTGTACAGCCAGATGCCCATACCTGAAGCACTCGAAACTGCCAAACAAAGGCAGGGTAGGGTACTAACAACAGAGCAGACCCACCAAGGCTGGAGACTGAACAATACTGGAAAGGCATATGGGAAAGGGAGGCGTCCCACAACAGCAAGGCACAGTGGCTAACCTCTCTACGAGAGGACCACAGCAACCTCCCTACCAGCCCCGGTAACCATCACTGTGGCACATGTCCAAGAAAGAGTCTCGGGTATGAAAAACTGGACAGCACCAGGGCCTGACATGATCCATGCCTACTGGCTAAAGAAACTCACTGCCCCCCATGAGCGACTGGCAGCTCAACTGAACCAGCTGCTACAGAATGGGACTCACCCTGAATGGTTAACTGAAGGGCGCACAATCCTGATCCAGAAGGATCCCTCAGGCCAATAACCTGTCTCTCTACAACATGGAAGCTCATGTCAGGCATCATAGCGGCTAAGATAAGCGGACACATGGATAGTAGAGGAGCCAAACACCAACTCCTTGTAGACCACACAGTCGCCCGAGACTGGCCACACACCTGGATCATTGAATGCTTAGAGATCTGTCCCCACTGCTGTTCTGCATAGGCCTGAACCCCCTCAGCCAAATCATCAACAAGACTGGCTACGGATACCGACTTAAGAATGGGGCCACAATCAGTCACCTCCTATACATGGATGACATCAAGTTGTACGCCAAGAGCGAGCGAGACATCGACTCACTGATCCACACCACCAGGATCTACAGCACTGACATTGGGATGTCATTCGGACTAGAGAAGTGTGGCCGGATGGTTACAAAGAGAGGGAAGGTCGTCCGCACAGAAGGGGTCTCACTCCCAGAGGGAACGATAGCAGACATAGAGCACAGCTACAAGTACCTGGGAATACCACAAGCAAATGGCAACCTCGATGAGGTCACAAGGAAAGGAGCCACAGCCAAATACCTCCAACGAATAAGGCAAGTCCTGAGAAGCCAGCTCAATGGCAAGAACAAGATCCGTGCAATAAACAGCTATGCCTTACCAGTAATCAGATACCCTGCCGGAATAATTAGCTGGCCAATGGAAGAGATGAAGGCCACGGATGTTAAGACTCGGAAGCTACTAACCATGCATGGAGGGTTCCACCCCAAATCCAGCACCCTGAGACTGTACACGAGCCGTAAGGAAGGAGGCAGAGGACTAGTGAGTGTGAGAGCCACTGTCCAGGATGAAACATCTAAGATCCATAAATACATCAAGGACAAAGCCTCAACGGACGATGTGCTCAGCGAATGTCTCAGGCAATGGGGAACAGAGGACGAGGTGCTGGAGGAACCATCATGGGAAGACAAGCCCCTACATGGGATGTACCACCGACAAATAACTGAAGTGGCTGATATCAGGAAATCCTACCAATGGCTGGAGAAAGCTGGACTCAAGGACAGCACGGAGGCCCTCATCCTGGCCGCCCAGGAACAGGCCCTAAACACCAGAGCAATAGAAGCTCAGATCTACCACACCAGACAAGACCCAAGGTGTAGGTTGTGCAAGGAGGCCTCTGAGACAGTCCAGCACATAACAGCAGGGTGCAAGATGCTGGCAGGGAAAGCGTACATGGAACGACATAACCAAGTGGCGGGCATAGTGTACAGGAACATCTGTGCAGAATATGGACTGGAAGCCCCGAGGTCAAAATGGGGGACACCCCCAAAGGTGGTGGAGAATGACCGAGCTAAGATCCTGTGGGACTTCCAGATCCAGACAGACAAGATGGTAATGTCGAACCAACCGGACATTGTGGTGGTGGATAAAGAACAGAGGAAAGCCGTTGTGGTGGATGTAGCAATACCAAGTGACCACAACATCAGGAAAAAGGAGCATGAGAAACTGGAGAAATACCAGGGCCTCAGAGAGGAACTGGAGAAGGCCTGGAAGGTGAAGACCACAGTGGTGCCTGTGGTCATCGGGGCCCTCGGGGCAGTCACCCCCAAACTGGAGCAGTGGCTCAAACAGATCCCAGGAACAACATCAGACATCTCAGTCCAGAAATGTGCAGTTCTAGGCACAGCCAAGATACTGCGCAGAACCCTCAAGCTCCCAGGCCTCTGGTAGAGGACCCGAGCTCAGAGGATGAAAGAGACCACCCACGGAGGGTGAGAGGGGAATTATTATATATATAGTGTATTAGTTTTGTATTAGTTTTGTATTAGTTTCTCAGCATATATTATTTTCTGTTTGCAAATGCTGCGGCTGGATTTGAGTAGCTCAAACATGGACCGGATGTGCGCTTTTATTGTGAAAGCAGCACGTAAATGGGTGTACCATAATGTCTTGAGCGACCGCGCACTTGTATATTGTGTGCTGGGCCGGCTGGAGTCAGAGCCGGCTAGCTTTACCGTGGTCTATAACGAGAGACGGATTCACTGCAGCACGGATGAAGTTAGTTATATAAAATATGTACTAAATAATTTATTAAATAAATTATGAACGGCTGTGTGCTTTGTAATATGCTCTTCATACATCGATATCAGAATATTCCATCCCTATTCTATTGTTATAGTCACTAAGCATATTTAAATATGATGAACTATGTATTAAAAACATACTTAAAAAATACAATTGTTTATAAATGTTGCTTTGATAGATGTTTGAATATGATTTACAGCATGGGCGTAGGTTTGGGTAGGGACGGTAGGGACATGTCCCGACCAATATTCACGGGATATGAAAAAGTCCCGACCAATTTTGCCATATTGGCTCAAAGAACGTGGATCTACGATCTTTGATTAGCAGCAACAGGCGGTGCGCGGAACGGAAGCTTCTTAGTTTGACATTTATTATGAGCCTCCGAGACCGTGTCGGAACGGTGCTGTCGGGGGGATGGGGGGAGGGGGAGTCAGTTGAATCGTCGGACGTTCTTTGATTAGCTGCAAAAGGCGGCGGCTAGCTGGGCACACGCGTCTCCTTCTGAGTCTCCGAGACCATGTCGCCACCAAAAAAAGAAAAGGACAGACATTAGAAGTTATTTCGCTACGTCGGCTGTAAGTACAGTGAGTGGACCCATAAGTTAGATATCTATCACGCAACGCATTTGTTGTAAAGTCCGGTGTTTAGTAAGGTCAGCACTGAATGTGAGGTAGAATAGGTCTGTTAATTATGTAATATTTTTTCTTTTTTATTTTATTATTGATTTCTTCTTATCTGCAATTGTGTTTGCTGTATCCAGAGGATATTTCTTTTGATCTTACTTGTAACGTTTGCTGAATTTTGTAAAGGAAAAAAGTAAAGTGTTCTTGAACTGATCTGCTGAGTATGACTGTATCTGGTTGTATACACAAGATGTATGATATGGTTGGGGGGAGGGGGTTATTAAGCCAATGTGGTTTCCCCCCCCCCCTTCTCAAAAATGTTCGGTGCTCTTGGGCATTTCACTGTGCTGCCAGGGGGGTGTCAAGGTCCCCACCAAAACTTAGACCGAACCTACGCCCTTGATTTACAGTAACAAAAAAGTGTGTTATGATCGATTAAATAAGCTGATACGTCATTGTGCCTGCTAAACACATAACGCTGAGTGGAGTACCGCTCCCTAAATCTCGTCAGCGACAATAGGCGAGAGCGGTGCATGAGGTGTCTATGGGTGGAACGGCCGGTCGGAGATGATCAGCCTCCGGTGTGAGGATGACATCATCAATTATGATGTGGCCCGCCAGCTCTCGGACTCCATCTAGTGGGGAGAAACTCAGCAACCCAAAGGAACAAACTAAAACCCCAGAACCTAACAAAAAGAGGGGTTTTTTTTTCACTCCATTTCATCTTGTGGACATAATATTTTGCTATGATTATAAGATTCACTATATATATTTCATCTAAAGAAAAAGTCAGATTGTTAAAGATGAGTAAAACATGTAAATTTGATAAAACAATATTTTTTTTCAATTTTTTTCTGTAAGGAGTTTCTGCAAGCCCGACCATTGTAGTGTAGTATTGTAGTGTGAGAACATTCCACAAATAAATGTCCACACACTGACAAAAAGAGCAGTTTTTGCTGACATCTGGAGCGAAGCGACAAATATTATTTTTAACTGGATAATATAATAATAATGTAAAATCTTAAATAAAAATTCTTTGATCCCTACTATATATCTATGAGGCAATAAAAAGATTGTACTCCACAATTTTTTGCTCACATAATCCCATCTATGTTTACTTGTGGGAGTGGAGAAAATGAGTTTTGATAAAGCCCTTTGTAAATTTCTTATTCATTATCCATTCCTTCAATTGAAATTGAGTCATGAAGGTTTAAATCGTTCGGATGTTTGGTTTGTGCTAAACACAGTAAACTATGAGGAAACAGTTTTAATGACCACTTCAAATTTTTTTGAGATATCTCTATGTCATTGTTGTTCATAAAATGCTCATAGGCATACCACTTACCTCAGATTTATCAAATTAATATTATCAACCCACTTATGAAGACATAAACATTTAAACCTCCTTCAGCAAGGACAGAACAGATTTTTTTTATTTTATGGGCTTTATTTTTCCATATAAACTTGATGAGAATTTTATCCAGATCAGAACAGAGCGATTTACTAACATCTACTGT
Source organism: Poecilia mexicana (assembly GCF_051168715.1). Classification (NCBI taxonomy): domain Eukaryota; kingdom Metazoa; phylum Chordata; class Actinopteri; order Cyprinodontiformes; family Poeciliidae; genus Poecilia; species Poecilia mexicana. The sequence goes on from NW_028263381.1 coordinate 28,777,664, forward strand.
GAAAAGATGACACCCTTGACATTCCTTCTGCTTTGCTTAATAGTACTCCATAAATAGTACCATAAATAGTTAAATCCCTAGCTAACCAACTGTGAAATTTCTTTTTAATAGATTTACAAACAAGGGTAAAATTTTATTGTGGTCAGTGGAGAAGTTTGCATGTTCTCCCTGTGCATGCGTGGGTTTTCTCTGGGGCTTCCCCCCCACACTTCAAAAACTTCTCGTTAGGTGTGAGTGTATGTGTGCTTGGTTATTTGTCCTGTCTCTGTGTTGCCCTGCGACAGACTGCTAGCGACCTGTCCAGGGTGACCCCGCCTCTCGCCCGAAATGTTCATTGGTTCGTGAAATGTTCATCCTGCTGCATGGACGACAAAGGAGAGGAGGCAATGACAAAGGAAATGAAAAAGAAAATATATAAATTTCTTACAAAAACACGTGTAAGGAAAAGAAAAATTAATATACATGTTTTGATGACAGCACATGTATAAAGGAAAGGAAAAACAAAACATATACATTCTTGATGACAACAAATATGTAAGAATATATATATATATATATATATATATATATATATATATATATATATATATATATATATATATATTTCTTGACGGAAATATATGTGTAAGGTCAAGAAAAAAACTAAATATATATTTAGGCTTTTATTTCTTATTGTGTCAGTTTTGGTCCTCCATAGAATTGTCCCAACAGATACAATAAAGGCTACACTGTTTTTTTTAAGATAAGATAAAAGATGAAATAATAATACTTTATCGATCCCCTAAAGCAAGGGTGCCCAAAGTAGGTCCTCGAGGGCTGGCATTCTGCATGTTTTAGTTCTCTCCCTGGTTTAACACACCTGCATGAAATGATGGCTCATTAGAAGGCCTAAGGAGTACATTGACGTGCTGACGAGGTTGTTACTACCACCAGAGTAGTAACAACCTTCCAAAGTCAAGGACTGACTTTGGACACCCCTGCCCTAAAGGGTGGTGGATTTTATTTGTAAGAAATAAATAAAGCTGCACAGCCTTGCCTTGCAGCAAGAAGGTTCTGGGTTCAATTCCCAGCCTGGGGTCTTTCTGCATGGAGTTCACATGTTCTCCCTGTGCGTGGTGGGTTCTCTCCAGGTACTCCAGCTTCCTCCCACAGTCCAAAAACATGACTGTCAGGTTAATTGGCCTCTCCAAATTCTTCCTAGGTGTGTGTGTGCATGGTTGTTTGTCCTGTTTGTCTTTGTGTTGCCCTGCAACAGACTGGCGATCTGTCCAGGGTGTATCCCGCCTCTCGCCTTGAACGTTAGCTGGAGATAAGCATCAGCGCCTCCCGACCCCACTAAGGGACAAAGGTGTAAAGAAAATGGATGGATGGATAAATAAATAAATAGATAAATAAAGTAATAAGAATAAACATAGATCAATAATAAATAACAATGAGCACTAATAGTCTTAAGGACACACACATATTGCTCAGTACATTATATATTCAACTCAGTACTAAATATATATTCAACATTTAAAATTCACAGCTTTATAAGTTTTATAGCGGAAAGGATTTGCTCTGGTGCACATTTGGCCTGGAGTAATCTTTGGCTGTCTCTGTTCACCATGCTGTAGAAGGGTTGAAAGGGGTCATCCTTGATAGCTCTGATCTTCAGCATTCTGTCTCTCATCACTTCCAGTGGAGCCAGCTTGAGCCCTACAACTGACTCAGCCTTTCTTATCAGTTTATGTCTGTTTACAGCACCCCAGCACACCACTGCATTGAAGATGAAATTAGCCACATGAAGAGCATCCTACTGCAGATGTTAAAAGACCTGAGCTTATGTTTTTTTTTTTAGAGCACCTCAGTGTTTGTAGTCCACGGTAGCTTTCAGTCTAATGTAAAACCACTGTGGTCTTCACCTTCCAGGCCTTCTCCAGTTCCTCTCTGAGGCCCTGGTATTTCTCCAGTTTCTTATGCTCCTTTTTCCTGATGTTGTGGTCACTTGGTATTGCTACATCCACCACAACGGCTTTCCTCTGTTCTTTATCCACCACCACAATGTCTGGTTGGTTCGCCATTACCATCTTGTCTGTCTGGATCTGGAAGTCCCACAGGATCTTAGCTCGGTCATTCTCCACCACCTTTGGGGGTGTTCCCCACTTTGATCTCTGGGCTTCCAGTCCATATTCTGCAAAGATGTTCCTGTACACTATGCCCACCACTTGGTTATGTCGTTCCATGTACGCTTTCCCTGCCAGCATCTTGCACCCTGCTGTTATGTGCTGGACTGTCTCAGGGGCCTCCTTGCACAACCTCCACCTTGGGTCTTGTCTGGTGTGGTAGACGTGTAAATTACACAGAACTTGTCCTGACTTATGTGTTGCTTCAGAGGTTGAAACTCGTCAAAGGAAGATCGAAATAGATCTCGATGTGGCATGAGCAGATCTCAAAGCAAAGATTATTCCCTGAAAGCCGACATAAATGTTGAAGAGCCTTGGGATTAAAAATGAAATATTTAAAAAGATTGACTGGCTGTTTAATTTTTCCACATATTCCTCATATTGTGATATTTAGATAAATAGGTATCCACAGAAACTATAGCGAAATCTTTTTAACTGTTTCTGTAACGCTACACTTTATTTCCTAGCTGTCATTGATTGTCATCTAACGGACACCATGCGCTTTAAGAACCAGGCCTGGATTAATTGGTGGCACTTTCAGAATCTCAGTTCGAGTGAAGATTTTAACCTGCCATGGCAACCGCAACGAGCCAAGCAGGGATTACATTAAAAACATAACATTCAGTCCGTTACGATACCAGGTTTTCAGGCTTGATATTTATTTTTGCTATCATTAATAAGCGCTCCCTGAACACAGCGGTGGTTGATTAGTTAATTTTAAACTCCTGCTCTGTTCGTTATTTTGGTAATGGAACCGAAACGCACAGAATTGCGCAACACCTTGTTGAAACAATAATCACTGAGATTATTATTGTTGTCATTAATTTGAAAACGTTTTGTTGATTTCTTTTGTTGTTGTTGTCTAATAAAGTTACGAACGTTTTAAGCGGGTCAGAGGAGGACCTGCTGGTCTCAGTCTCCTGTCGGCGTTCAGTTTTTCACCTAATGCTGAGATCGACTCAAAACCTTCCGCGATCGACATATCGCACCGCTGCTCTATTGAACAGCTCAGAAACAATATGAAATGGAAAAAAAGTTATTTATTAACTGATTAAGTCGTGTTTTAGATTGTTCTTGTCAGTCACGGCTGATTAGTGGGTGAACTCACGGCTGCACAGTGAACCCATTGATTCTTTACATCATACAGCCTGCAATCTTTTAGGGTAGGCAGTACCCTACCGTACCCGCCTACTTTCACCCCTGCCTGTGACCAGAACCATAACCCTCATCAGAGGGTTTAGTGTTTAGTGTTTTTGGAAGTATCTTTTTTGGTACTGGAACCAAACATGATGTTTTCCATAGTTCTGATTCTCTATGGAGCCTCAGGTTCAAGTTAAAGAGGTACTGCAGGATTCCACTTAACTGACCTGAACATTATTATCATACATAATACATACATATATATATATATATATATATATATATATATATATATATATATATATATATATATATATATATATATGATATTTTCCCAGGGTGAGATTTCTCTCTTTTCACCTGGTCAGCAGTAATCATAAAACTGCAAGCAGTCAATGATTAGGAAGAGGGGAAGGGAGTCTAGGGAGTCAAGTTGAATCAGTAAAAACTGATTCAACTTGTTTGCCCATTTGAGATCCCCCCACCAGGGCTTTCCTCGTCAGTCCTGCGATCTCTCTCATCCCAGTCCAAACTGCAGAGAAGCATTATTTTTTTTTATTTTTCTTCCAGCTTTCTCTTACACATAGTCTTTCTCTTCACACAGTTTGTTTCAGCTGTTTTTGTATGCTTTTGAGTTCTGACTGATCACCAGAATTAAAGGCTCTCTTAAGCAGAGTTAAGTAGAGTTTTCAATCCTCATGGTTTGTTGTCGGGTAGCATTTGACCTTTTTTGTAGGGATAGAATTGTCCACACAGAAAGCAATGTAGTCAGAGATTCACACAGCTAAGCTGTCAGTGTTTTATTGTATTCTTTAAAGGTAGTTGTAGATAAACCTTTATGGAAGAAACCTCTCAATCAAGATGACATAATGAACCTGAAATGTCTTAGGGGCACTAGCACCCCTCCCAACTCCACTAGGAGAAGATGGATAATTGCAAATTATCCATCCACACACCTGTGTGAGCAACTACAACGTATTGTTTGATGAACTTTATTTTTTCTAAAAACACATCAACATGGTGAGGAACTACAGCCTTATCTTGTTTGTAATGTTTCTAATTATGACTTCTTTAACAATGTACTTTCTTTATACTAGGAGCCTGTGGAGTTGACATGACTTGCATTGGAAAATCACTGCAAGGTATGTCCTACCTGTTTAAATCAAGGTATGATTTAAATTGTAAATTTTATAATTGATATTTATTTAAAACTGGCTATCCTATTTTTGTTACTCAGACATGGTAAAGGGTGCTGACTATCTTGCAAGTTCCTCTTCTCTTGTCAGCTCTGAAAACCCATATGCCACAATAAAGGACCCCCCCTCGCCAACATCCAAAAACACTGAAAGTAGCTATATGGAAATGAAATCACCCACCAGGAGAGATTCAGCATATGCAGAAATTAATGACACCAGTCCGACTAATAGCGAGAAGGTTGATAAAACGGGTAAGGCTTTTAATGCTAGATTTGATTTTTTTTTTTTTTTGACCAGTGTAAGCATGTGAAAACACAAAATTATTCTGATTTTTCATGTAAGGATTAGGCTCCAAAAGAAATATTAAATAAATTCCCTATAAAAAGAAATGACCATATTTTGCTTTCAAAATCAATCATGATAAAGAAAACTGGGCTTTTATTGACAAAAATTAAAAAAATCCTGTGGAAAAAGTGATAACTGATTTCTACAACAAAAACAAGACAAATAAAATATTCAACCTAAAGTTTGGTGGCTGGGGGATTTATGATGTGAGGTTGTTTTTCAGAAGCTGGGCTTGGCCTCTTAGTTCAGGGGTGGGAAACTCTAGGCCTTGAGGGCTGCAGCTTTTAAATGTGTCTCTACTTTCAAATAATTATAGTCAAATAATGAAGTCATTAGCAGGACTCTGGAGAATTGACTGCACTTTCATTGAAGTGTGTTGACCTGAGAGACATTTAAGAGCTGCCGAACACTGGCCCTCAAAGACTGGGATTGTCCACCCCTGCTTTAGTTCCAGTGGAAGGAACTCTAAATGCTTCAGCACACCAAGACATTTTGGACAATTCCTTGGTCCACGCTTTCTGGGGACAGTTTGCAGCTGGCCCTTTTCTCTTCCGACATGACTGTGCACCAGTGCACAAAGCAAGGACCTTACAGACATGGATAGCAGAGTCTGGAGTGGATAAACTTGACTAGGCTGCACAGAGTCCTGACTTCAATCCAATAGAGCCAGGCCTTCTTGTCCAACATCAACCAACCTACCCTAATGTGCTCCTGGAAGAATTGGTCAAAAATCCCCATAAACACTCCTAAATCCTAAACCTTGTGGACAGCCTTCCCAAAAGATTTAAAGCTGTTTTAGACCGATGTCAAATTGAACCCTGTGAGTTAAGAATGGGATGTCACTTAAGCTCATATGTGAGTCAAGGCAAGTGAGCGAATACTTTTGGCAATATAGTGTATGTCAGCTGCTGGAACTTGTAACTTCTTCAGTGTCTGTCTCTCTCAAACAAACAGAGTATTATCTCAGTTTGTCAAGAATGGTCTGATTAGTAGGCAGATTTACACATGTGCCATATTCCTTCCAGAGTGAAAACTCCATGGGATGTTCAGTGCATTAAAGATTTTTTTTGTATCCATTCCTCCTCAAAAAAAATTTTCTGAGTTGCTCGGAATGCTTTTTTTCCATACTGTAATGCTACCCCGGAATACTGATCAGTGAATAGACAGGTAGCTTTATATCACAATCCCTGGAAACTGCACTAATATGATCTATGATTCTACTCATTACTACTAGCACCATTTGGCTGGATTAAAGAATTAAAAAAAAAAAAAAATCTTTGTCAAAAAAGCAAAATTTTGTTGATCAAGTTTGATTTATAAAAGCAGTAAAAAGGGTAAAACATCCAAGGGGAAGGGCTACATTAACTACCCTTTTATGTCTTTTCAGGTATATTTTCAGGGTTTCACATTGGTTGATGCTGATAATTATTGATTAGTTTTTTGTGTTAAATTTTTGACAAACGATTGACTGGATTGGTCTGTTCTAATTTATTTAATATAATAAGCTCTAAGTTGTAGGTATCTATTGACTTATCGATGTTGTCAGGGACCAGGCAGTACAAAACGCAGAACACAGGTAGTTGAATTCAAAAAAGGTGGGTTTTATTTACCCAAAAATATGAACAAAAGTTAACATAACAATTAAACAGGCATGCCAATAAAAGAGGTCAACATAAATTACTAGACAAAGACGTAACTGACAAAACAATAAACTGACCTAACTGAAATGACACAGAAGGGGATTTAAATACAGGTTTAGCTAAACCATATGGACACAATAGGGGAAAACAAAATGGCTGCCACCTAACAATTAAACAATGAAATAAACCCAAAAACATCCCCCCAGCATGACACAGGTGGTTCAGTCCAATGAGGCCATCAGCTGTACTTTAGGAACCTCAGCCCTTTGCCACACCTTTTGTCCACCAGGAAGGGGAGCCAAACACCCAGGTAACTCAAACAAAGAAAACAATATTAATACAACATAATTAAATTTCGACCTTGCATTGTTAATACGTGTGCACTCCATATAAACATTGGAAGGTGGAAAATAATATAAAGAATACTTAAACTTACAAAACAAACTAAAGTGAAAAGTAACTATTAATGAAATGTGGATCTCACCCTGTGTGGCTTGCCATCACAGATGTTATAAGTTTTTTCATATTTTGGAAGCTTTCTAGTTGTCCATCCAATTCCCTTGTTTGTCTACTGTACCATAAATTCTGTGTCAAATTTAGGCAGCATAAATTGATTGTCTTATGCAATTTCAATAGGTTAGCATCCATCTAGATTTTAGATGTGCGCCATTATTTGAGTGTGAAACGTGAAATAGGGTCTGTTTGGTTTGGTTGATTCGATAGAGTTCAGCAATAAGAGCCAAATTCAGGTTGTCAGATTTTATTAATAAGTCAAATGTAATTAAACATTTTATGTTTACGAATTACAAGATGCAAGCAGACTTATTTTTGATTTCAGAGATGACTATCAAAACCATCCAACCCACTGGAGTAAGCGACACCCATCTACAGTTTGGAAAGGAGCCAACTGACCAGGCAAAAAGCAACCACTGTGATTATGACACTCTGCCACCCACAGAAAGTTTTTTGTCAGAGACCAAGGAGGTGGATTGTGAGTAAAGGCAAAGAAACTCAGAACCAAGACCAGCTCTCAAGTACTGTCTTTGGCTCCAGCATTAGATAATCATTATTAAATATCCCTGGAGTATATATTATTAATTATTATTATTATTATCAATATGTCTGGGATCATTCCTTCTATCACATGGATCTGAAATAGAATAGAGTTCTTTATGTAAAGGATTTATGATGAAAATCTTTCCTTTTCTCTGAAAGGAAAGATTTGTATTTTTTCACATTTATTATTATTGCAAAATGTATAAATTTAACTTTTAATCTTGTGTGTATGTATGTTTTTTCTTTTTCATAAAGTATTAAATATTTACACTCCCCACAAAGTTTGAAATATTTGGATTTTAGGAGAAATTTATGGAAAGGAAAAAGTTCATGCTACAGTGCTACACTACACAATACAGCCCGAAGCGACCCAGATTCGATTTTTTTGCCTTTATGCAACCTGTCTTTTCTAATCTTTTCATGACCATCTGAATAACACAGATCAGATTTTTACAAATGCAACTCGGACCATTTGGATATGTGGTCATCAACATTTCCCAGCAAAATGTTGATCAAATGCTCCCTCTGACTCCTTCTATTGGCGAAGTTCTTTATCAGAGCCAAAACGTTTCACAACTATGCGGCTTGTGTAATTGTGAAATTGCGCAAGCAATTTTTAAGTTGATCAAGGTGTGTGATTGTCTACACACCTTGATCAACTTAAAAATAATCGAACCTGTTTCGAGTTAATCTGCTGATCCGACTAAGTTTTCTTTTTCAGTGAGAGTTACCTTACATTGCAAATTTAGTATTTACATTCAAGTGAGGTTTTCACATCCTTATATTTTTATTTTATTTATTTTGTGTGTTTTATGTTATTGTCTGAGGACAAATGTGGTTCAGTTTCATCGTTTATGTTTAAACAAGATTCAAATTATGAAAAACATTGGGTTTAGTGCTTCTTGGTCTAAATAATCCAAATAAATAACTGAATGAAGTTAGGTTTCAGTGTACATAGATGCCTTCCAGCTTCTTATTGTCCATAAAATAAGTTTGCATTGCTGCCACACATTATAACAGCAGGGAAAAAAATTGTGTAAATTTATGCCATACACACAAGTTGGTATGGATAAAATTGAACATCCATCCATGTAACGCTATACATTCACTACTGCACATGCAGGACACTTTTAGGTTGTTTCCAGTTCACAAGCAAGATCACGTGCAAGTTGCATAATGTGAACAACTATGCAAAAAATAAATAAACCCATTTCGGCCACTTGTATCCGTGATCTCGTTCTTTCGGTCATAACCCACAGCTCATGACAATAGATGAGGGTGGGAACGTAGATTGACCGGTAAATCGAGAGCTTCGCTTTTTGACTCAGCTCTCTCTTCACCACAACGGACCGGTACAGCGCCTATTTCGCAGCAGACGCTTGCCCCAATCCGCCTGTCGATCTCTCGCTTCCTTCTTCCCTCATTCGTGAACAAGATCCCCAGATACTTAAACTCCTCCACTTGACTCCTCTCCTGACCCGGAGAGTGCCGTCTCCGGGTCAGGGGGGGTCGTCCTGACCCGGAGAAGGCACTCTACCGTTTTCCGGCTCAGATTTGGAGGCACTAGGTTTCATCCCGGCCGCTTCACACTCGGCTGCGAACTGCTCCAGCAAGAGCTGCGGATCACGGCTTGATGAAGCCAATAGGACCACATCATCCGCAAAAAGCAGAGATGCGATCCTAGGCCACCAAAATGGATTCCTAGAGTGCGCCTAGAAATTCTGTCCATGAAAGTAATGAACAGAATCGGTGGCAAAGGGCAGCCTTGGAGGAGTCCAACTCTTACCGGAAACGAGCCCGACTTACTGCCAGCAATGCGGACCAGACTGACACCGGTCATACAGGGGCCTAATAAAGGGCCCGGTACCCCATACTCCCGGAGAACCCCCAATAAGGCCCCCCCAGGGACACTGTCGAATGCCTTCTCCAAGTCCCCTACCTCTCCCGGAACGCGTTCGAAGTTTTATGGGAGTTAAAGCTCCGTCTCAGAGGGGACTCCGCCAGACGTTCCCAGCAGACCCTCACTACACTTTTGGGCCTACCAGGTCTGACCGGCTTCCTCCCCCACCACTGGATCCAACTCACCACCAGGTAGTGGTCAGTCACCACCTCTCTTCACCTGAGTGTCCAAGACATACGGCCGCAGATCCGATGAAACGATGACAAAATCTCTCTCACTATGAAAATGGGTGTAGTTGTAACTGTAACCTGCCGCTCCAAATAAATCTACCTCGACTGCATTTTGTTGCCTTGCCTCCTTCCTGAATGCAGAGCCTCCGTCGGTCAAAGTGACAGAAGGATCCTGTCCAAGATGCAGGCCATCTTGGACAATGAGTCCGTTCCATGACGGCCACCATGGAAGCACCTTCAGCCAGAGACTCATTTTGCCAAAGTGCACCTCAGAGCTCCATAGAAAGTCATTTCTGCCTGTTACCATCAGGCTTTGCAATACCCCAAGTCTGTGCTAATTGATTCAAATGTTTTCTGCACTCATTTATTGATTAATATATTGCATGTGATTGCTTATTTATTTATTTATTTATTGGTTTATATCTAGTCATTTTGAAGTTATCACTATTTGCACTGGCATATTTCAAATGGAAACTGAAACTTACAGAAACTTACAGAACTTACAGAAAACCGATAGGACCAGCTGAGTTACTGGTCCTATCGGCAACTCAGCTGCCGATAGGACCAGCAACATAGGTTTGTAGCTGCTGCCCCTGCGACGTGACCCCGGATAAGCGGAAGAAAATGGATGGATGGATTTTAGTAAACCACAGATAGAAGAGTAATTTTAACAACAAAGCCAGTTTGGTACCTGGTAGTCATGTGGGTTGTTTTATTTTTGATAAGTTGAAAATAGTTCAAACTTCAATGGTAATGATTAAAATAAATTGAAATACTAATGGTATTTCAGCAATAAATAAATTGCATTGCTGAAATACAAATGGTATTTCAGCAATGCAATTTATTTTAATTTATTTACCATTGAAGTTTGAACTATTTTGCCATTAGTATCTCAGCAATGGTATTGTGAAATGGTTGCATCACCAATCTTTGTTGGTGATGCAACAAATATTTGTATGTCCAATCTTTGTTGTATTTACCTTTTAAAGCTTTTCTAAGGTGGATATTATTTTTCAGAATTTTGTTTTCAAAAGACGTCTGTTTTCACTGTGCATCTTTTGCGTGAAAACTATTATTTAGATACCAAATAATGCTACAGTGATAAGGCATTGTTGATGCTTATTTGCTATTATCAATAAATAACAGCAAATGTATTTGGATTTTATGGGTTGGATGAATTCAATGATAAATGCAATAGTCTGAATCCAAGTGAATCCTCAAATTTGACAAAAACACTGTCAACACTGCAATAAGATCTCAGTATAATATAAACAAGGCACGGCAACTGTAGAGCACAGAAGTGACATCTGAGGTGGGCCAGTGGTTCATGTAATTCAGTCTGACATTTGGGTCAGACTGAAGTACATGAAAACACATTACAAGATTAATCTTTTGAAGTATTCAGCCACAATCTTTCTAGTATTAGTGTGACAACAATTTACAATATACATATTGTACCTTCAGCCTTCAGCCATCACATGCAATAGTAATACTGTGTGCATTAAGTAGTTTGTTTAGGTTAAATCTGCTGGAGTTTTGAGTTTTTAATGGGCCAATTGTTCATTTGCTTACAAAAAATACATTAATGTTGGAAAATGCCAAAGTTGGAAAATGTTTAGCCACCTTTATTTTAAAAAAGTCAGTATCTCAAGATTTTACAGCATCATCCTGAATAGTTGAACCTTAAATGGGTTCAACTATTGATTTATGAGATGGATTAAATTCCATCTCAATATCCAAGCCTCAATATTTGGAAGACCACACTTCCAAATATTGAGGCTTGATTTATGAGATGGAATTTTAAAGCACTCATTGCTCAAACGACTTTATGAGTGATACACTTGAGTCTATACTTTAGTATGCCTTTTTAGGTACCTTAATAATCTTTTACTATTTTTGTTAAAATGGCAAAGATAATAAAAAAAAAATCCTTTTAATGGAACTTGATGTAATGTTGTTTAACAAAGTAAGTAATGTGTTTTTTGCCTCAAAATATCAAACATTTACCAGTTTAGTGACAGAGGTTCTACAACAACACTTGTCCTTAACACTAAATGTAGCAGGTATCTTCCGTTTTACATCCCTCCGAATATAATCTGTTGTTTTCCGTCTTATCTAAAACACTGAAGCTGTCTTTATCCAATCCATTTTTAGATGTATGATGTAAGTGAATGGCATTAGCTCCAGTTCACACTCCAGACCAGATGGTGGTGGTAATGCACACAGGTTTTTTTTAAAAGAAGAAAAGCCAAGAAGCCAGAGAAAAGATGCTGTTCAAATTCGCCATTTTTACTTGCGTAACATCGCCTTGAAAGTAGATAGGGCCTTGATAATAGTTAGTAGCTTTGGTAAATTCAAGCTGGTGACGTTATAGTTCGAGTTAGACGACAACACAACAGGACAACCCTAGTAAAAAAAAATTATACTTTCACAAACGTAAGTATATCTTAAGTATACTATGTATTAAGTGTACTACCTATAAATATACTGCTAAAAAAAATAAAGGGAACATTTCACTTTAATTTTGTGTGTGGCTCCAAATCCAGGCCTCCACTGGTTAATAAATTTGATTTCCATTGATGATTTTTGTGTGATTTTGTTGTCAGCACATTCAACTTTGTACAGAACAAAGTATTCAATGAGAATATTTCATTCATTCAGATCTAGGATGTGTTATTTGAGTGTTCCCTTTATTTTTTGAGCAGTGTATATATATGAAGTATACTAAAAGTATGCTTGTACCAATTTTGAAATAGCTTTAAGCACACTTAAATATAATTGTACAAAAATATGATTAAGTTTCTTATTTTGCTTTTAGTCGACTATATTGGTTTGATTATTTGCTTATTTAATGTATAATATCAGCCAAAAATAATACAGATGATCATTTTAAAGAACAAATCATACATTAGATTAACAGTATATACATAAATACTTTCTACTTTAAAAGGCTTGTTAGGGCTTTATATTGTTAGTGTTTTATATTGAAATGTTGATATATTTCATGAATTCATTGTTCAGTGGTTAGACACAGACCTGCAGCCCAGGGGCGGTTCTAGATGGGGGCCAACGACGAACCAAAGAAGTTATACTAAATAAATGTCTTATGTTAATACTCAGTGGTGGATTTTTTTTAACCTTCACAATTTTACTTTAACAATGAAATATTCTAGTGCTACACTTTTAGCTGCTGTAAGGAGAAGGGATCACACTTTCCAGTGTGGCCAGGCAAACTGAATCTCTGGAGACACAAGTGGCTCTTTGGCTTACTTGACCCTTGGCTCTTGGGTAAAAAAAAAACAAAACAACAGAACAATATTTCATTTGATATAATGATGAAATATTGCTGTTTTTTCTTTTGTTTGTTTCATTCTTGTGTTGCCATGGAAAACCACTGACTACCCTGGCCCCTGTGGTAAATCTGGTCTAGAACTAGCCTCAAAACCTAACTCCTTATTTGTAAAAATATTTTGGTCTGTAAAATGTCAGAATGTTCACATAACTTTTACGCTTTTAGTTGTTTGAGGACACATTTTGAATATTAAATCAGGTGTTATGATCAGTTACTCAGTGGTTTACCAAATACTTTTTACACTGTTTTAATGTATTTAAAGTCTACTACTCTGTATAGTAGTATACTATACTGTATAGTATACAGTATAGTTTTGGGGTACTCTAACCGACCTCTATGCATAAACGATTGCTCTATGGATCACTTTTTAAGGACAAAAAACACTGCCATAAAATATTGTCCATCACTGCAGCGGCCATCTCACCCCGTGAAAGTCGGGTGACGCGCTGTGGTGAGCGTCCCTTATTTTGATTTCTGAAAGGTGGCAACCCTGTCGACAACACAACAGGACAACAACCGATGGAAATAAAATGTGGATCACAAAAGGAGCCAGAAGGGATGAAGGCTGCCAACGTGTTGCTAGCTAAGTAGTAAGTTTGCTTATTAATTATCTTTCATTATAAACAGTAAGGATATAAACAAACTTAGTTGGTTTCAGAAATAATTATGTGATCAATTTTATGGTGACTTTTATGATTATTACTATAATGATCATTCAGATTCATGTTATAACTACATGGAGGCTCTGTTTGTTGAGACTTAATGTACTTTTCTTCATAAACTTAACCTGGTTTTAATTGAGCTCAGTATGCCAAAGAGACTTTGTGAGGCTGCTGTTATCATTGTTTTTATCTTCAGCATATTTTTGCAGTCTAAGCAAATGGAGATGAAAGAGGACTTAGAAAGTCTAAAAACTTTCCTGTCTCAGAGGAGGCACCAGATCGCCAACCAGTTCCGAGCCCGCTTTATTGTGCCAATTAAACAGTGAAACATTCAGACTCAGAATAATTAATTAAGGGGGAAAAAGAAAAAAAGAAAAGCTGAGGCAGAGGAGGTTTATTTCTTCCATTTCCGTATTCCTATCTTGCAAAAGTTGCCGTCAGATCTTCCTCTCATCTTGATTTCTACTCTGATATTTTGTCTTTGTGTTCTTCCCCTCTGCTTCTGATCAATTCCCCTTCGGGTGTTTGCGGAGGGAAAATTCAAAAGCTACTCTTTAAGTAACTGTTAGTACTGTTAGCAAGATCTACAAGTTAACTGTTATTTTCACAATCATTTCTATCTGTAAGATAACAAATCTGATTTCACAAAAAATTGGATTTGGGTCACTTCAGGCCAAAATGAGCAAATGGTTCTTCTAAAGAACCAAACAAAACAACATACTTTGTCCAAATGGTCAATTATTTACACAACCATTAAGTTTGAGGATTGCTGGAGAGGAAAATGCATTAATACAATACATACATGAGTCAAATTTTTAAAATATACTTTGTTTTCAACAACAGTTCAAATCTGGACATAAAGAAGGATTTAAAAACAGTTGTAAGGCTTTTAGATTATCTTTTTAAATAAACATTTCTGCTGGAAAGAGAAAGGGAAAAATTAAGGAATGCAAGTGATGTCTTAGGCACCAAGAATTTCGAATGGCCTGACAAAAAAAAAAAAAAAAAGAAAAAATAAATTGTTGCATCAAAGTTTGACAGAGTAGATAATTCCCGGTCTTGTACTACACTTTAGAACCTCAGAATCAACTTTCAAATTTTAACTTCTTGCATGTATTTTTGTGCTCTTACCACTTCACAGCATATTACAATGTATGAATTTCAATGTGTACATGAGCAATGTTGCAATGCTTTGAGAATAATTTGATAAGATGTGCATTTACCCCATCTATTAAATCTATATTTCAGAAAAAAAAAAATCCTGCAGCCTGCAGAAAATAAAAAAGAAGATTTATTTTCCATTCAACAACAGTAGGAGAAATTCAGCTTTGTATTTACATTTGAAAATTATTGTTTTGTAAGGATACAAGGGGCTATGCCTTGAAAATACAAGACAGACCCAGCATGCATTAATGAGTAAAAGAAATTAATACAATGTCAGAATATAGGGGGAACCTTTTCATAACGCAATGCAGAAAAACAAGACTTTGTTGAAATCTCGCTGCATTTAAAAACACACTTAGAAAATCTCAGTGGGCACAAATGGATACATCTAATCCAAAAGTAGAACGGTAGCTTTCATGGCCGTTTCTGTGTCCCTACGGAATCTGTTACCAGTCAGCCTCACTCAGTCCAGGGAAGCAGCTGCTGTTTGTAAAGTCCAGCAAGAACTTTGGCTGCACACTGGATTATATGATGTTGGCTTAATCCTGTTACAGACTTGTGCCAATCTGTTCTGCTGATGTTTGGCAGACTGCGCTCCAAGATCTCTCCCACTGTAACAACCAGGCCGGACCAACGCAGGCTGTAGTCAGGTGGTGTAAGGGAATGAGCCTGTAGAGGGTCACAAACCAATGAGATCCAAGTGACTTTCCGTGAAGTACTTTACAAGTTTACATTCAAACATACATCATATTTTAGCCTCGGACAAAGATTTGGTACTGACCAAATCTTTGTCCATTATGGTCAATAACAAACAAGATTTCTGGCTCTCCCAGATTTGTAACTTAAGAGGCTCCTCCGTCCTCCATTACCTGTATTAATGACACCTGTTTGAGGTTGTGGACAGGTGTCTTTTATACTGATAAGTATCAGTATAAAAGACACCTGTCCACAACCTCAGTCACACTTCAAACTCCACTGTGGTGAAGACCTGTGCAATCACACCAGAAACAAAATTCTGGGAAGACTGAATCTGCAATAGGTAAGCAGCTTGGTGTGAACAAATCAACTGTGGGAGCAACAATTAGAAAAGGTAAGACATACAAGACCACTCATAATTTCCCTTGATCAGGAAAATCAAAATGATCATAAGAACGATGAGCAAAAATCCCAAAACCACACAGGGAGACCTAGTGAATGACCTGCAGAAGGTTGGGACTAACATAACAAATAAAAGGCTACACTACGCCGTCAGGGACTCGCATCCTGCAGTGCCAGACGAGTTTCCCTGTACATATCTGGGCACAACTGAAGTTTATTACAGAGCATCTTGGTGTTCCAAAAGAGTACTGGGAGAATGTCATATGAAACCAAAGGAGAACTGTTTGGTAGAAACACAACACATCGTGTTTGGAGGAGAATGAATACTGAGTTGCATCCAAAGAACACCATACCTACTGTGAAACATTGGGGTGGAGACATCATGGTTTGGGCCAGTTTCTCTGCAAAGAGACCAGGACGACTGATCTGTGTATATGAAAGAATGAATGGGGCCATGTATTGTGAGATTTTGAGTGAAAACTTCCTTCCATCAGCAAGGGCATTGAAGATGAAACGTGGCTGGGTCTTTCAGCATGATGAAGATCCTGAGCACAGGTCAATGAAGGCACACCGCCTTCAGGTCTTCTTTTCCTTCTTTTCTTACAAAGAAATGCTTCTCTGTAAGAAGCATTTAAAGGTGCCCTAGTCAGTCTCCAGATCTCAACCCCATAGAAAATCTTTGGAGGGAGTTGAAAGTCTGTGTTGCCCAAAGACAGCCCTAAAACATCACAGAGGAGATCTGCATAAAGGAAGGGGCTAAAATACCAGTAACAGTGTGTGCCAACCTTGTGAAGATTTATAGAGAACGTTTGACCTCAGTCATTTCCACCAAAGGATGTATAACAAAGTACTGAGATGAACTTTTGTTATTGACCAAATACTTATTTTCCACCAGAATTTGCAAATTCATTATTGTCATAAGAGAGAAGTAGGACACAAAATTCAAAAGATTATGGCATTGACCAGATTTGTGTACAATTACTTTTATACCAAAGTTACTGGTATTTTTCCATGTTCTAAATGTTAATGAGACTTGTTAATGCAGCATTTTCTTTCTTTGTTTTGCAGAACGACTATATCACAACATAAGATCTTACAGCCGCCATGGACTGGCTTTATATCTCAATGACGATCCTGAAAGCTATTGAAGTAAGCTTTTGAATGTATGTATGGAATGTATGTCGATTGTTTTAAAAAATGATATTTTCATCAAATGAGCTGTGGTGTAAATGTTTGTACTTCTCTTGCCAAGATTCAATGCCTTTGTGATGGAGAGTTGTTGACTTTTACCACCACATTCATTTTTATTGTGCCTACAAATCACAGAACGTATGGGTCCATCAAAGTTTGCAAATTATAATTTGCAAACTTTGATGGACCCATACACTACCATTCATTTGTTAGATAATCTTTTCTCCTTAAAGATGATGTAAAATTTTCATAAAAAATATTTTTTCTACATTTGTTAAAAATGTTCACCATGTTGTGTGTGGATATAATATTATGAAATGATTTTTGTTGAATCTAGGTAATAATGAATTTACCTAGATGAGTTACAAGGAGACTACAAGTGGGGCCTTGCTTTGTTCTGTGTTCCCTCCCCCATTTAGTTTGGCCTTTGACATGGAAGTGATAATGGGCGGCTGGGGCTCCCAGCAGAGCGGAGACCAGAGCAGTGAGGAGAGGGAGAGTAGTTGCAAGTTCTCCAGTTGATGTTTTTCGGTTTGTTTAGGAACAGCTTGTTCCTGATACGCGGTCGGTCCCATCCTAATCAGGCGTCCTTCAGCGAGTTGTTCTGTGGCCACATTGTTGCTCCTGTTGATGAAATGAAATAAGTTTGCAGAGAATAGCTTTATCCCATGTTCAAAAAGGTGGAAACGTTTAGAGAAGATCCTGTGGTTATCGATGAAGGTCACTGTGCTGGCAGCACATGCTTTTATCAGCCATTTGTTTATAGAAAGCAGTCGAGAGTATTTCAAGTCACTCCACCCTATTTAAATTTAATAAATTTTATTTAATTGCTGGGACAGGGCCACTAAGAAAAAATATTCTGTTTTAGTTTTCTAGTAGTGCTCAGAAAAATTGTAAAGTCTTTTCAGAATCTCCGATTCTCATTAGCAAACTCAGCACAACTTTCAATATTCTGCTGATCTGTGGTTAGAGAGAGTATTTTGTCTGTTATAGTGCACAGTGCATTTGGGAAAGGACATGACTGGTTCTCTTGGAATCAGAAATGGCTGATTCCATATACTGTCTCATCTCCGACAATAAGTACTATTGGCATATTTGTGATTTTCTTGGTGTTTGCTTTGTGGGGTGAATGTGCTTGTGGCTGATGTCTGAAGGTGAGGTTTCCCTCACGAGAAAATCGGGAAAATGTTGAAGTGCAGCAAATTTCTTTTACAGTGGGATTCTCACAGAATCGGAGTGTGTTATTGCTCGGGCTGGTCATTTTGTCCTGCAAAACAGGGCCGGGGGAATAGTTTCTCCTAATTTGTTTTCCTTCAGTGCAGCAGGTGTTGAAGTCGGATGTAGGTTTCTGCTCAAAGCTGGACATGCTGATTCGTAGAGTGAGGGGTTATCGCCGTTGGTCCTTCTGTCAGATCCACAATCTGTTTCGGTTTAGCTCCCAGAACATTCCAGGGTGGGCTGCAGGGCATGCAGCCTCTTCGTTGTTTATAGGGAGGGTTGTTTTGTTCCCACAAAGATCGTTTAATGCACGGATTCCTGTCTATACGAGGTCCATAATATTTAGTGAATGGATTTTTCTCTATTTTCCTATTAACCTTGGACTCTGAATGTGCACAATATAGTTTGCGTTTGTACCTGCTGGATGTGATCCAGTGTGAGAGGAGTTGCCTGTGTGAAGACCTCCAAGCAGATGCCATGACCAGGGTCTTCCAAGATTAAACAGCCAATGTCAAACCACCTAAATGTAAAAAACAATATACCAATATACACATTGCAACTCTTACATCTTTTGATTCTGGAGGCTAACAGTTTATCACAAAAATCACTGGGATGTGCGATATGGCATAACATTCAAATCGCAATATACATTGTGATGGGTGATGATAATGCATATGATATAACTTGTATTTAAACTTGCAACAGAATGAAAAAAATTGCATACTAATTGAGTGAAACGTATCTGTACGTGTTAACACATCTTTAACTCATTTTTGTGCATGTTATTTGTATGTAATACTTCTTTTAAGTTGAGCTTATAATATCTATCTATCTATATATCTATATATATATCTATATATATATATATGGAGCAGTGGCTCAAACAGATCCCAGGAACAACATCTCAGTCCAGAAATGTGCAGTTCTAGGCACAGCCAAGATACTGCGCAGAACCCTCAAGCTCCCAGGCCTCTGGTAGAGGACCCGAGCTCAGAGGATGAAAGAGACCACCCACGGAGGGTGAGAAGGGAATTATATATATATATATATATATATATATATATATATATATAATGATGACTATGTGGCGTCAAATACTACCTTTTCTTCCCACTGTTGTGACTGGGACTTGTAGTTAGTTGCATTGCTGGTATTCAGCTAACTACATGCAGTCGTTTTAAACATGGTAAAACAAATTGCTTGTATTTCCTATCTTCCACACGCTTTGCAGTTTACATTTTTCTGCTGCTGATCTGGCTGTTTAACTCTCCTTCTGTCTTATGAGACGGGCTCATTTGGACCCTACAAGTCTTTTTACTCTGTGCACAGACAGTGGGGTCACACTGAGCGCTTTTACAAGGTTTTCTTTTTGTAAAGAAAACCTTGTTTTCTTTACAAAAGAAAACAATAGAGAAGCTTCCTGCTTCTCTATTTCGATACCAGCTGATTATGTCATCAATAAAGCATTACCATGGTTAACTGGTAGCCTGCAGATCTCCATCGTAGGCCAAATTTCTTCTTTTGGGAAGACCGTCAGACCATCACCGTGACATTTGAGGTGCTCTTCCTGAGCATCGTGCTAAAACTACTGGAGGGTTTTAGCAACGCATGTGGGAGGTGTAAAATCCCACATAAGCTTTTACACCTCGTTTCCCCACTGGAGGTTAAACCTGAACCCGATGCAGATAATTTATGTTTTTGCACCAGTCTTTTTAACAAATTCTTCCCTTATTCCCAGCCACACTGCTTCCTGCTTCTCTATTTCGATACCAGCTGATTATGTCATCAATAAAGCATTACCATGGTTAACTGGTAGCCTGCAGATCTCCATCGTAGGCCAAATTTCTATTGTTTCTACCATTCATTCCTACTCTGCACATTTAAGTAAAGTACACCAGGCAGCATTTTCTCAAATATACAAGCTGAGATAAATTTGCATGATCTATCTCAGCAATTTTGTGGTTCAGAAAAAAAAAACAAAAAAAAAACAAACAAACTTTCCAGTTTTGTTGTATGGGTGGGTTAGTTTCCTTTGTGTGTGTGTGTACTTGTTTAACTAACCTATTTAGTACTATTTCTGGCATATCTACTAACATTGATGGGATAGTAAAGACTAAAGACTGATGGGTCCCATCCATCCTCATAAAGTAACAGTGTTTGGTCAAGGAGACCACACACTGTACAATGGAAGACCTTGTATAGGGTTAGGAAAAAATTCTGGGTTAGGCATAAATGCAGTTGCTACAATGTATGGAAGTCAATACAAAGCCCTAATATGGGTAAAAATACAAATGCGTGTGTGAGGGTAGCTGAGTGCTTGCGTGTGTTTTGGAAGTTTTCTTCATACTTCTCTGGAAAAAGTTCAGCTATGAAGTTTTCCAAAGCGACTACAGGCTGCTTCTCATGAATCACACCAGCTCGACGCAAGCCATCAATGCGTTCTTGAGCACCCTGCAGACATATAAACATGTTTACCTTTTAAGAAATAATTTCACACAAGTTAAAAGTGGAGCATACGCTCCTGTTGTGATAAAATGCTGTAGTGCTTTATTTATTGCCCGATAAAATATATGAAGCAGAAATTCCATTGCTTACAAATGCTTTTTCTAACATCTGGTGAGCTGTTATCTCACCAAAACAATCTCCAAAAATAAACTCTTTGAAATAAAATTTTGTGTTACCATACTATTTTCTAAGGTTAGATACAGTCACCTTAGAAGTTATTAGCTACCTTCTGTCCTAATTTTGATCTTTAATGAGAAAGAAAAAAGAAAAAGAAAAACACTAGAGATATCCCTATCTGATGATCCTAAGTACAACTTAAGGCATGACTGGTTGAATTGGAGTAGTCTAAATAAAAAGACCAAACACAGAGAGAGAACTAAGTAACTGACAGAAATTCAATATCAAGAGTGGAAACCTAGTAATGGCGAACGAAACAGAAATTGTGGTGGTGTGCATACTGTGGTAAAATAGTAATGATAGTTTAGAATTTGTTTTTTGTGAGTTTTCTGTGGACTAGTTCTGGTGTGAGGGCTCTCTGGTCCTCTGAAAAAAGTACTTTGGACACACTTGGATTTCAAAAAGACGTTAGCCTTTACTTGCTTCATACAAAGGTATTTTGTTTGATGTATCAAACTTTAAAGATATAAAAAGGATTAATGAGATGAATATAGAAGGAAATACTGACAGTGAGGCTTGTAGAATACAAGAAATTGGCCAAAAACAAAAAAATCTCTGTTCAGCAAAGCTGATCTATGAGTGTGTTCTGTAACTGTACTTCTCCTGTTGGGTGACTGGAGTTTAAACTGAGTGAATAAGAAAAGCATGAGAAAGACCTTGAAAATTTAAGAAACTGCCATCTATAATGGCGTAATAAATTAGTGTTCCCGTAAAGCCTCTTTTTTTTTGTGCCACAGTTTTCCCTTTGCGACAATCTTACAATGTCCTGAAGTGTGTGGTGTGTTACGTGGTGGTGTGTTGCCCGAGTTGGGTTGTCTTGGCCCGGTTATCACAGCCTGTGGGGTTTTCCCTGACTGGGAGCGAGAACTGTTGAATGTGACGTGTGGGCAATCAGAAAGCGCGGTGACGTAAGCAAGGAGGGGATTCCTAAACAAGGCACAACCGAGAGTCCAGTGGACCAGTGGAGATAATATGTGGAAATGTTTATTATGTAAAGGTCATTATTATATATGGTTTATTCAGTTAAAAATGTTAACTACGAAAAAACATAACTCACCTCCAAATCATAGTGCAGCAAATAGAGCAGCTGTTCCCGCCGTCTTTTATCCAGTGCCTTTTCATTTTGTTATGTCTTTTATTGCTTAAAATAAGTCCACAAACCGTCACTGCTTCTACATCGTCATCCGTGTTTGTTTATTCTAAATTCATGTATGGTATGTTGGGGGTTTGATTTTCTTCGGGAATCGGGATGTTCGTGACTGTAATCGGTTCGTGTGGTGTGTTGCTCCTACCGTGTGGCTGGACACACGAACCGATCAAACCTTTTATCAGCTCTGTGGTCACAGCAGTTTGGAAAATCAGCGGACAATTCTTAAATCGTGCCGTGTGAACCAGACTTAAAACTCACAAGCTACCCTCCTCTCCTCTCGCCTTGATCACTGCCCTAACCCTCTCTGACTCTGGTCACTACGGTAACGTTTACGCACCTCTTCAAAATAAGATACAGATGCGCAACAAAAACAAACATTTTACTTTCTTGAAGATTTTAACTCATGATAACGACTAATGGGAGCCCTGAGCTTGTTTCTCTGCAACAAGATGGTTCCATCTGGGAGACAACGAAGTGTTGCTTATGCACAGGGTGCTCATGGTCACTAAGTGGCGAAGCAGTTTAAAGGCTTCATTCCCTCATTAGTGAGCTGAACGCCGCATATTAAGCAGAGAGGCTTGGAATGTTGGAGTTACCTACCGGGATAAAATCCATTCTCCTGTCTCTCCTATAGGTCTTTCCCCTTCGCAAAGAAACTTTCCAAAGACATCTGATCCATTTTTTACTCATTTTGCTGCTTGTGGCTCAATGTTGACAACGTAACCATTAAACGGAAATATTTAATTATTTTTTGCGATGCCCGGTACCAATTGGTCCACGGACTGGAACCGGTCCGCGGCCCGGGTGTTGGGACTACTGTTTTTAGCCATAAACCAGCAACCTTTTATCCACATGCATAGTAAAAGAGGTGATATATGGCCCACATAGCTTTCCATTGAGCGCACCTAACTCGGCATGTGTGAGTGTTGGTGACACAAAATAGAAACGTGTTTTCGTCCAGCTTTTCTCAACTCTGAGAGGTGTGGTTTTGATGGTGGGGTGGGCTGACCCCTCTGATAATGGCAGGGGAAAAGCTGGCCTAGACATCCATTAGGTGCTGGGTTAAAAATGTTTCAACCAATATACCTGCAGTGCAGACAGTTGGAACTTGGTGGTTTGCCCAGTAGCATGGCTTACAACTTATCTTTTTTTTTGAAAACTCAGCTTCTTCTAACAATGTTTATCAGAAATGTTTTTAAAAACGATAAATATCTAGAAGAAGAAACAGTGAACTGACCTTAGCTCCAGCTGCATAGCCCACTGGCTGAGGGGCAATGTTGGACTGACTTGGCTCTCCAGTGACCGTTGCCATCCCAAAAACCTCCTGGAAGGCCTCTCTGACAGCTTGCACGCTCATGTCCTTATCAGAAGCCACTACAATGTCAATGTCTCCACCTGACTCTGAAGGCAGCAACACAGAAGAATTAACAAAGACCTTCAAATGTTTAGTCACCTGGTTAAAGGATGAAATGTGAGACGCTTAACCTACTGATGTATGGTGCCATGCCAGGGTCCAGAGTAGTGATCATGGACTCTACTGAGTGTTTGGTTTTATTTATGACGTTCTTTACCACGGGATTACCTGCTACTCCCTAAAGAGGCACACAGGGAACACACAGGCAAGTTGACCATAGTTAGAATTTAGCTTCAATACTGTAATTTTACATAATTTGTCTTTTGTTTTTTACTGAATTACAGAGTGCTTGACCAAAACGTGTCAAATGGCAAAACAATAAATTGATTTATTGTTTTGCCATTAGCCTGAGCTAAAACTCAGGCTAATGGCAACATCTGAGCTAATGTTCATCTTACAGGTAGTTACTTCACACAGTATTTATAAATTCTGTGTGAGACCATTTGTATTATATTATGGTTATTGTTTATTATGTGACTTAAAGTCTGGACAGTGAGGATGACTTTGCAGCATTATGTAAAATCAACTTTGAGCTTTAGATCATATTATGTTATTGCCTCTTTAAAAACATGTAAGAAGTGTTGCCTTGAGTCATGTATGTTCAAGAAATGCTTCAATTTAAAACCAGGTCTGGTGGCATGGACGGGTACTGAGGGGCATTGTCTGCCCACAGAGTCAGCTGTTCACCCAACCCCACCCCTCCCTGACTGGAAGCTTTTTTTTTTCTTTCTACCAGAGTGGGCAACTTATAAGTTATAATAGCCAAACCTCCTGTTTAAAAAGAAGCTGAAGTTTGTCACCTAATACATATGAGGTATGTGTCTTAACTTTACATTTTCTTTGAGAAAATAACATTGACTATGTTCTCTTTCTCTGTAATGTTAGCCATGAGCAATTCAAGCCAATCCTACCTTGCTGTAAGTTAATGTTAGCTAAAGTTATTAAACTCCATTACTGTAACGTTAGCCCTTAATATTAAACATATTTTAATGACAGGCAAATAGGTTTTTCCCCCTCCAATTTTAATCTAGCAAATTAAAAGCCAATATGTTAGTCAAAGTTATACTTTATGTGCATTATTTAGCAACTTGGCTGATGTGACACAGTGCTTGTGTTCTTTGCTTTGGCAACTTTAGCCACATGAAGACCCAGGCTAGCCTAAGGACACTTTAAGAAATAGATAGGAAACATCAGATTCTTAGATTTCTGTAACATCTGAGCTAATGTTTATGCAAATCTGAGCATAATTACTCAACATTTTATGTTGTTTATATCCTTATTGTTTGTTTTTGCAAAAATAAACATGGTTATTTTATTTCAAAGGTTACATAAAGGTTTGTTCATGCAGTTATACAAGAAAAAAACTTATGTAAAAGCTTGTTTACTCTGCCCATTCTACCTCCCTCCTCCAGGGAAACCAGTCATCCCCGGCTAAACTCCTCCGGCCGACCTTTTAAAACACCTGGGTGTACTGCCTTAGAGAAGCAGCTCCTTTTCTGAGCTGCAGTTTCCAAGCTTTGGAGCTTCCACCTTATGGAGCACCACTCCCCCACTGAGCTCCGGCAGACTGCCGAGCAGCAATTAGCAAACAGCTGGCGGAACTGCGCATCTGCGTAGCTCATTATAGAAGCTACTACTCGGTGCAACACTGGTAGAAATGTTGTTAAAGGATTAATAGACGAGGAATGTTGTGATAACTTTCTGAAGACAGAGTTTCAGAAATAGCAGGAGTTTTTGGCAGGGCATTTTGTTGAACAGTTATTTGCTGCTCAAATAACTTGTCAATGTGCATGTTTTATTTTGTGACAAACTTCATATTGGTAATGTTTCTATTGGTTCTTTCAGGTCAAATTGTAAGGGATAAGATTTTAATTTCTGTTTCACATTCTCGAAAACGTAATTTAAAGCCATGTGTGATTGCGGAGCTGTTACCTTTAAAAAACCCCAAATCCCTTTTGGGGAAGTGGTGTCTTCAGACACTCTGGGGTCCTCATCCTCCTCTGGGAAAGTAATTGGAGATCCAGTATTTAGTCCTCCTGTCACTGCTGAATGCTTATATATAGTGTCAGACACAACACCTAGACAAAAAAACCCAGCAGACATTCAATTAAGAAAGACAATTAGAAAAAGTTAAAATCTACCTATGCAAGAGATTTATTTATTTTTAATAAGCTTTTATTTAGCTAGATAAAAACCCATCGAGTTCAAAACTACAAGTGACCAAGAGGCGGCAGTGTAGGAAGTGGACAAGCCAAACGAACCATAACAAAAAAATAGAAATGGTGCAAAAAAAAGTGCATTACAAGAGCAATCTAAAATGAAAAAAAAAAAAAAAAAGCACTGAATGGAATTCTGATAGTTTCAGTTAAGATTGTAAGGCTTTTTAAGTAGAGAGGGCAGAGAAATGGAAAGTTTTCATCTTTTCACTATTTTCACACGAGGAATATAGAGATACAACTGTCAGAGTGTCGGGCATAAAGGCTTTCAGTTCTCTGACAGAAATTGCATAAATAAATAGGAACTAGGCCAATGAGAGCCTTGTGCAACAGAGTAATCCATTACGTACATCATCTTTCATTTAAGGAATGCATTTCATTTACATTTGCATCTCAGTAAGTAGAATATTGTGAAAAAGTTATATTTTTATAAAGTTAAACTCAAATTACTGTATATAGTCATCACAGAGTGGCTTATAGATACAAAAAAACAACCTTAAAATTTAGTGTAAATTTTGAGTTTAGCTATGACATTTTAATGCATCACAAAAAAGAAACAGAGTAGTTTCAGAGGTTCTTGACGCACTAAAAATAAAAAATCCTAACCCCCCAGGGCTCTGACTTGGGGTCCCTTCTCTTTATCATCTGCATCCTTTCCCTTGGCAATATATTCTGTAAATTTTATGTTTATTTTCACTGTTATGCTGATGACACCCAGCTCTAAATCACCACTAAACCTTTGTCTGCTCTTCTGCCCACCTCCCTCATTGATTGTATCTCTAAATTAAAACCTGGTTCACTCTAAACTCAGCACCAAAGCTGAAATTCTCGTCATTGGTACCAAATTCACCCCATCTGATAGTGATAGTTTTTCTTTCACTCCTGATAATTTTACCTCCCTCTTCCCCCGGGTTAACAGTCTAGGTGTCATCCTCGACAGCACACTATCCTTCAAATTCTACAATAACATCACCAGGTTTGCCTACTTTCACCTACATAATATTAACTGCCTCAATCCTCTTTCTCCATTTACCTGTTGTCTCATCTGCCCACTGATTCACTCCTTTCACATTACAACTGAAACATTTGCTTAAACTGTTTTTTCTATTTGCTCTATTAAATTTAATGTATTTTGTATGTTTTTTTTTTGAGTGTTCAAAAAGGTGTCTATAAGTAAATTGCATCACAATTTATTTGTATTATCAATATTATAAAAGTAACAGTTAAAATTAGCTAAAAAGCTAAAGGTAGCTAAAATAATGATTATCAGTAGCATTCAACAATCAAGACTACTCTGAAAGAGAAAAAGTGCAAATGATTAATTGGGATGTGTGATTTTAGACTTAATACAGTAAAACTTTTGTAAACTGTAAACATTAATTGTCAGCTTCTTCAGTTTATCGTTTTTCACAAGAGTTTAACATTTATTGTTCAAAATTTGCAGCAATGTTGCTTATATTTTAGCTTATCAGAACAGGAAAAAGTCTGTGCGCCCTGTATTTGTTAAGCTGGAGCTATTAAATTTACCCCTTAACACCTTAGTACCACCGCGTGGTTCACACAGGCAAGTGAGGGGAGGTGATTCTTTGAATTCGGTACATTCTGGGGTCTCAGGTACATATATTTATGTGCTATAAAAATATACCACAAAAAATTGCATCTACTGAAGGACTCTTTGAACCTCCAAGAAAATATGTTTCCCTACTTTATGCATGAAATCCCAAACATTATTACGAATTTCTTTGTTACTTAGGTTGCTTTAAATTCAACCCCATAATGGGACAATTTGATTCCTCTATGAGTATAACTCTTAAAATAATTAAACTAATTATTTTTGAGCAAAACTGGAGGGATATGATTAAATAATGCTATTTTATAAATAATTCATGTATTTTTCTCATATTTCTTTGTATGTATACATCTGTTTACTTCTTGGATTTTTTATTCATCACAGAAACTTGGCTAGAAGAAGGTCAGTTATTCCCGTTTTCTGAACTTCTACCTCAGAACTGTGCTTTTATAAACTCCCCGGTTGACTGGAAAAGGTGGAGGTCTGGCTACAATTTTTAAATCCAGTTTTCACTGTCAATAATCATCTATGAAATAACTTTTCAGTTTTGAACTCCAAGCTTTTGAATTGAAATTAACTGAATCAATTCTGTGTGTGGTGATCTATCGTCCGCCAAAGTTCAACAAGGACTTTATTCATGAATTCTCTGTACTTATGGCATGGATTACCCTAGAGCATGATCATATTTTAATAATAGGTGACTTTACACATATGCACATATGCTGTGCATATGTGTAAAGTCACCTATTAGCATATAATACACATATAATACACATATAATATAATACACATATGCTGCCCAGATAAACCTCTGGTGAAAGAATTTTTGGACTTGATTTGAGTCGTTTGATTTTACACAATCTGTGGTTGGACCAACACACATACTCTTTGATATCCAAACAAGGGCTTTATTTGGATATCATTGAAATTCTTCAGACTTGCAATTCTGATCATTTCCCTGTTTTATTCTCTATTAAGATTTCATCTTCTGTGGTTACAAATAATGCTAAACCTTTACTTTGTCGTAGTATTATTGGAGAATTGAAAGGTGGCTATACTCTTAATTATATAAGTGAAAGAAATAACGCATGGAGACGTAGTTCTTGCTGCTAGGCCATAGACGAGCCGGAGATTTATTACACTACCACGGATTCCTCATTACAGTTTCATCAGTTCAATACTCAAAAATGTTCTAAAGTCTCAACAAAAAAATCTACCCATATTCTTAACATCACCCTTTTTTATACACTCATCTTCACTGGTGTGAGTTGGAAAGTTTCAACCAATGGCGTTGCTACTCTTGACTTGTGTAAAGATTCTGGCGTGCCTTAAACTAAGTGTGTATTGGACGACCTTTAAAATATTTGAGACCTCATGAACCCAACATCTGCTCCATTTCAGAATTGCTGAATAGGACAATTTATCTCAAATTGTTGCTCTTATCTGTCAATCAGCAAACTTTCCAAGTCACTTTTTGGTTCCATTTGCGCTTTGCACGCAAATGGAAGGAAAGGAGTCAGGTCAGGTTGACCTAGAGAGGTACTAAAATCCTTTCGCAAAAACAACTCCTTAAATAGTATTTCCGCTCTTATGCAGGAATGCAGTCCTAGCTCATACTACATTCCTTACTGATAGCAATCTTAATATTAAATCTCTTATTAATTTTAACAACGCATGCTTTAATGCTCTAAATACCGTAGCTCCCCTGAAAACTACAACTACAAGAAAGAAAGTTTTAGAGCCACGGCTTAATGAAACCACTCGTGCACTCAGACGGGAATGTAGGCGTGCTCAGAGGAGGTGGAAAAAAGATAAATTGCAGGTTTTGTTTGAAATTTTGAAAGATAGTTTAATTATCAGAATCCTGTCAAACTAGCAAAATCAAAATATTTTATAGCTTCAAATAAGCATAGGCCTCAAGTCCTTTATAATTTCCTGGATAGGATCGTCAATCCCTCAATTATATCTAGCCCTATAGGCTCTGTTGAACGTTGAGGCTTTTTCTAAGTTTTTTATAGAAAAGATTGAAACGATTGTCCCCAAACTTTTTCCTGTGAGGGCCACATAACTTTTCCTTTCTCAGGTGGGGGGCCGGAGTCAGTTTGTAACAGAAAAAGTGTGACGTTTGCAGGAGTGCCTAAATGTAAAAATGTATTGTTTTCCAGACAGCACAATCAAATAACATTCTCTGGGTTCTTCACAGAAACAAAATCCAGTAAGGATTATAATCCGTATTTTCCGAACTATGAGCCGCACTGGACTATAAACCACAACCCCAAAGTTTTTTTTTTATTTTTATTTTTTATAAACCAGTAAACATAAGCCTCAGATATCTCTGCCGCTCCAGGTTTTCCACAACTATGCAGCAGCAGCAGAGGGGGGCAGACACCCAAAATTTGTCTGCTACTAGCATGTGCTAAAGCAGTGGTCCCCAACCTTTTGCGGACCGGTCAAGACTTATAAATTTTGTTGCGGCCCGAGGGGTGGGGGGCGGGGGGGGGGGGAGAACAGTCAGATAAGACTTCTGCATGTTGGTGTTCCCACTAAATCCTGTATATGCCCTATTTGGGTTGTCTTGGCCCTTTTATCGCAGCCTGTGGGGTTTTTCCTGACTTGGAACGTGACAGGTAGCCAATCAGAAAGCGCAGTGACGTAAGAACAGAGGGGAATCCCAAACAGCTGACATATCGCGCAACTGAGAGTCCGGTGGATATCAGAGATGATATGTGGAAATGTTTATTATTATATGTAAAGGTCATTATTATGTTTATTCAGTTAAAAATGTTAACTATGAAAAAACAGAGCGGCTGGTACCGTCGTCTTTTATCCACCGCCTTTTCTATAGTTACGTCTTTTATCTCTTAAAATGATTCCATCGTCATCCGTGTTTGGTCATTCTATTTCTCGCTATGTTGGGAGTTTTGTGGATTTTCTTCTGAAATCTTCTGAGTTCGTGACTGGAATCGGTTCGTGTGGTTTGCTCCTGCCTTGGACACACGAACCGATCGAACCTGTTGTACTTTTATCAGCTCTGTGATCACAGAGGTTTGGAGAATCGGCCGACAATTCTTAAATCTTGCCATCTAATCCAGACTTAAGACTCACAAGCTCTACTCATCTCCTCTCGACCACTGCCCAAACGCTCTGAATCTGGTCGCTACGGTAACGTTTATATATCCCTTCAAAATAACAGAAGCGCCACAAAAACGAACATTTTACTTTCGTGAAAATTTTAACTCACGATAATGATAACGGGAGGCCTGAGCTTGTTTCTCTGCAACGAGACATCAGAGAGACAATAACAAATTTTATATAAATTTGTTATAAAAGTATTACTGATTGCCCTTTAAAAATTAGGTAACTTTATGTTATTATAGGTAAAGTTTAAACAGTAATGATTTCTTGGTTAATGTCAAGTTGTCATAAAGACATTTTGAATAATGTCAACTTTGTATTAAAAGTGTCATAATTTACCGAATGACGCTTTATGACAGTCATAAATATTCATGAAGGCTTATTCATGTTCATGACAGGTGTTATGTCATGTTTATGAAAGTGTCATGACAGTATTATTCAACCCCCTTCAAATAAAGTGTTACCGACTTTGGTTATTAAGCATCTGCGGCCTTCAAATTATCCACTGGACTGTCCTTCCTACTCGTCTGAAAAAATACATTTTTCTTATTCTTGGCAGCTACATTCTTAAGGTGATAAATACCTCATTGCAGTCAGGTTGTGTCCCATCTACTCTTAAACACGCTGTGGTTAAACCCAATCTAGACTCCAGTGAACTAGCAAATTTTAGGCCCATTTCTAAACTTTTTTTTACCCAAGATTCTTGAAAAAATAGTTTTTATTCAGCTTGAAATATTTTTAAAAGATAATATAACTGAGAAGTTTCAGTCTGGATTTAAAACTGCTCATAGCACTGAATCTGCCTTGCTCTGAGTGTATAATGATCTCTTAACAATTGATTCAGGCAACATTGCAGTTTTACTTCTAGATTTGAACTCTGCATGTGACACTAGTGTAGATCATCAGATTATCTTACATAGATTAAAACACTGTGTTGGCCTGAGGGGCTCAGTATTTGAGTGGTTTAAATCTTACTTAGAAAACAGAACCTTCTCTGTTCATCTTGACCAATCCTGTTCTGGGGCCAAACCTTTAAAGAAGAGTGTTCTCCAAGGTTCAATTTTAGGGCCCATTTTCTTTATCTTTTATTTACTGCCTCTTGGTCAGATTTTCCAAAAGTTTTATATTTCCTTTCGTTGCTTTGCAGATGATGTCCAGATTTATTTGTCCCTTAAAATGCAAAATGGTACAAATGAATCTCTTCAGCTGTTGATAGACTGTTTAGCTAAAGTTAAATCCTGGATGGAAAAAAAAACTTTCACCTCAATGAAAGCAAAACTCAAGTTATATTATTTGGTCAAAAACTTCAGACTACAAATCCAGATCAGATTCTTGGTTCTTTAGCTCGGTTTTGTCAGACCTCTGCTAGGAATCTTGGTTTTACTTTTGACATCTTTTTAAAGCTAGATAAACAAGTTAGTTCTGTCGTTAAATCGAGTTTTTACCACCTTTGGCATTTAACAAAAGTTAAATCTGACTTCTGTCTTAAGGACTTTGAAGGACTTATCCATGCCTTCATTACATCTCATTTGGATTACTGCAACTCATTATAGAGGGATGGATAAATCACAGATTCAGTGACTTCAAATGATTCAGAATGCAGCAGCACGGCTTCTTACAGGAGCCAGAAAGCATGACCATATAAGTTCTACTCTGGCATCTTTACACTGGCTGCCTGTCTTTTATCGAATAGATTTTAAGATTCTTTTGTTAACTTATAAAGTTTTAAATGGGTTAGCCCCCCTTTATCTTCGGGACTTTATAAATTTCCGGTCTGTGTCCAGAACCCTACGATCAAATAATCAATTATTACTTATATAGTTCCTTGGACTCGACTTAAGAGGAAAGGAGATCGAGCTTTTTCTATTGCTGCTCCTGTTTTATAGAATAACTTACCTTTCCAGATTAGATCTGCCCACAGCCTGGATCATTTTAAATAGCTTCTTAAAACTCATTTACTCTTTGGCATTTAATTGATGTATTGTTTTCTACTCTGTTCTATCATTTGTGTTGTCGTTATTGTACAGCGCTTTGGTGCAGTTTTACACCTGTTTTAAAGTTCTATTTTAAGGTGCTATAAATTTGACATTTTCCTAGGAAATGCACCCTTTCTAGTTTGTTTTATATTCATTGAAAAATTAACATTGGTTAGTGGGGACATGCTCATTTGACCTCTATGCTTCAACAACCCATAAAATTTTTCAAAATTTTTAAAATATATTTGCATGTTATATTACCAAGACACATGGATATTTCCATTTATTGATTTTCTCCAAAAATGTGGTTTGTGTTATATGAAAATATTTGAGATAAACCCGTGAGACACAAAATGCATCGAATTCAGAGAATGACCCAGAGAGTTAACCCCGAAGTCGAGACCTACTCTGGAGGAAATATCTCCCCTGTGTTTTCAGACCATGGTCAGAAGCAGGAATGGTTAACATTTGTGATCACGAAGGGACCTCTTCGCCTTTAGGACGAGTGGCGAGCACTGAGTAATAGAGATAATAGCAATAAAGTCAAGAGACTGTATATTAGCCTGCAAGACTGATGCTGCCGCCCACCACCCCTGTGCGAACTATGGGCCTGAAACTGATTATTCCAACCCGTTTAATGACATTGATTTGTCTTCCGAGGGTGCAGAGAGTATAGAAGCTGAAACATGTGACGGTGGGGAAATGTGAACATTACAACCCTTTTCTGTGTGATGAACGCTAAAGGAGGGAACACGTTTGCACCACACCACGGCCCCACTCAGCCACGGATTAGCTCCACAAACCAATTTTTGATGCCGAATGTCTATGGGTATGCCTATGGGGGAAACACAGATGACAGTATCCATTATCATCCAGCCCCCACGTTTCAAAAGAAAGATAATTATATGGACTCCAACCCATTTGCTTCTGCTCATATGCAAAGTTTTGTACACAGCACGCCGGTCTCATTTAATCTGGTGTTATTTTCCGCCGTGCAATGTACTCCTTCCCATAACCTGAAAGGAACTAAAAGCTACGAGCAAACCTTTGCATGGCCCCAGTCCCGATTAAAAACAAATAAAACCCATTTCTTGTTGCAACAGCCCTTATCCGATGGTGATGAGGATGGAGATCCTAGAGAGAGGGTCCCCACTTTACGTCTGGACCAATACAACGGTACCACACCATGGAAAGAATTTCTGCACAGGTTTGAGAACTGCGCCGAAGCAAATTACTGGTCCGAAAAGACAATGACAGTACAGCTGAAATTCTGCCTGGTTGGTGCAACAGGGGCCACAGAAATCCACAGAAATCCTTGCTCTTCCATGTGGGACTACCGCTACCTGGTGGATGAACTGGAAGCTGCATACGGTCCATCTTCTGATCATGCCGCTGCTGTTGCAGTAGAACTGAGGCAACTGTACGTAAACCTGGAGAGGCCCTGCCTGGATTCAGAGATGTTATTTATGGGAAAGTGGCGGTGGCTTATGGTGGACTCTATTACTGTTGAAGTTTCACAAACGGTCTGGGTGATGCAGAAATAGTTCAGAAGCTATTAGAGCATCGACCGGTGTTCTGTTTATCAGCGCTACCCTTAAATCCTTCCTATCTTACTGGTAATGCGCATGCACACATCGAAGCTTGTGAGTAATCATATCCTATCATTTCAGGTGCACAGTGGCCTGTGCAGTTCGGTGGATACACTGTGACTGCGCTGCATTTAATAAAGTTTGTCATACAACATATTAATGCACGTGATGGGAGTGAAGTGGAAGCTTAGGAGTTATGCTTAGCTTAGCATTGGAACAGTTTATAAACATGACGAAACCACAAGATCACTATCTTCATCGTAATATCCTACCTATTAAAAATGAAAAGCTACAGATATATGCACTAATTCTTTTTATTAGAATATCCTACCTGTTAAAAATATTTTAAATGCAGAGGCGTTTGTAAGAATAAAACAATATCAGACAGGGGAAACAGGTTTTTATTGGAATTAAATTAAAGACAAATACAAATCACAGCAACTCTTTTTGCGCATTAATACGTTGTATGACAGACTTTATTAAATGCAGCGCTGCCACAATGTGTCCACGGAACTGCGCAGGTCACTGTGCACCTGAAATGATAGGATAGGATATGATTCATGTACATTAATATTACATTGCTATTAGACAGCTTCAATCTCACATAGTATCGCTACCAACATCTATTTAGTAAGGTTTAGTAATAGAGTGTTATTTAAAAGTATAGGGACAAAAAAAGCCCACAAAACGTATTTTGTCCTGATTAACTGCCAAATAACTTGTTTACAGTAATGACATTGCAGACGGCAAACTAAAGCCATTTATAAATATATTTACAAGCTGCCTGTCATGTAAACTAAAACCATGAAGTAATACAGCAGCTTAAAAAACCAGGTATAAAATAAATTAAATAAAACTTACCATAATCTGTGATGAAATACAGCACATGAAACGAAACTTCCACAAGAAGGACATATTTTTAAGAAATCTACCGAGTAAGCAGTATGTGATGTAGCATCGATGTGCGCATGCTCGTTACCACAAGGTAGGACGAATCTAAGGGTACCAGTCACACTCTCCCATGCATACTCATGAAACCACCAAAAGGGCTGCAGCTTATGTCACCAGTGCTATGCAGCCAGGAGCCAGCATGGTTGAACGACGGCCCAGAGGTGCTGTGGTCAGAGCCAATGACAAACATGAAAGTGTTATCAAAACTACACCTGTAACCAGCTTTCACCAAATCGGTTCGACACACACACCATCAGCCTTTAATAACTGCAAAAATTCTACAAAAGGTGGAGTCCACTGCCATAACTGTCAAGGTTATGGCAGCGGTAGGCAGCGGTATGTGGAAGTCTGGAGGTAACCACATGCAAATCTATGAAACGGAGGTGTGTACTGTGTTGGACAGTGGGGCATGGAGAAATGTGCTGCCATTGCACTACTATAATTCTGTCGACCCTGACTCGAGACCTTTTCTGGGGTTGTTTTCTGATGCAGCCAGTGAGGGTGCTGGTTGTTCCCTGCTGTCTACATCAACTGCAACAGATCCCAATGCCTGGATGTTTTTGTCCCATCCTCCCCTTGCCACGTAAACCATGAGGATGGAGGGGGTGTGGTGGGCCCTCCTCTGAGCCCGCCAGTTCGACAATCTAGGTGTCAGCACAGAAAACTGGACCGGTATGGCACATGGACAGTTCTAAGTAGGACCATGGACTCAGTTTAAGGTTCTAGTGTGTTGCAAAGTTAGCCAATACTGTTTAAAAAATCCATATTTGTCTATTTGCTTTACTGATGTTCAGTTGTTCAAACTATAAAAGAAAACTTAACAGAAGAGCTGTTTATCTAAAAGAACATGTTTTGTTGCATTTGTTTTTCACACCAGATAGGGTCAGTTAGTGTCCTTCCCGGTCGTCATAGGTGCCACTGAGTAACTTCTCTCTTCCTCTATGGCATGTAAATGCTTAATTTTACACATGTAGGCACACTTTAAATGAGCTAATTATATCCCTGGCTATGTGGTTGATGATATACCTCACCTTATGTAATGATGATTGACACCGTTATCTCTTGTCAGGGATTATGTATCAGTTTTATGCATTGTAAGGCTGGAGTGGAATTATTACTTAATTGCCATCCAGAGTGGGGGTAGTGTTGCAGAAAGTGCCTCCACTATATCTGATGAGGAGCTCAGTAAGTAGTGTGTCTGTTGTGTGTGGGTGAGGAAGATGTGTGACAGCAGCCCTCCGGTCAGAAGGGGGCACTGTATGCTGTAACCCGCATGCTTTGGAGTCAGAGAGAGACGGAGTGTGGCTGAGAGTGAGTGGAGACGGTGACTGAAGTATCAGTATTTAGGAAAACCTCTGTGCGGCCTGTATTTGTTAAGTCGAAGCTATTAATTTTACCTCTAACCACCTCAGTGCCACCACATGGTTTATGTTCATACGGGCAAGTGAGGGAGTTAACCCCGAAGTTGAGACCTACTTCGGCCCTGGAGGAAATATCTCCCGTGTTTTCAGTCCATGGGTCAAAAGACAGCAGCAGGAACGGTTAACACAAGCCACCGGTCACTAGGTGGCAGCAGTGTTCAAACTAAACAAGCTCCGTGTTCAAACCAGTAGTAGGAGCCTACA
The DNA here is from genome assembly GCF_051168715.1 of Poecilia mexicana. Classification (NCBI taxonomy): domain Eukaryota; kingdom Metazoa; phylum Chordata; class Actinopteri; order Cyprinodontiformes; family Poeciliidae; genus Poecilia; species Poecilia mexicana. The sequence continues at coordinate 28,814,329 of NW_028263381.1, forward strand.
CAAGCACCTGCTGATGTAAGGAGAGCTGAGGATTCAAGCACAGATATTTTTAAATATAACTACCGTCATAGAGGAGCGAAGTTTGAAAGTGAAAAGAAAACTGCCAGCAGAGGTCAGTAAATCAAGAATGACTTAGTTTTATGGCCAGGCTAAGAAGCTTTCTTTTCAAATACAAGAATAAAGTTATATTATGAGAACAAAGTTCTATTAGCAGAATAGTTATACTATTCCCAGAATAAGGAAGCAATATTGCCAGAAAAAGCCATTATGAGTATAGGAGCCATGTGTCTTTTCCTGTGTTTATCCACACCAGGGGACATATTTAATTTTGAGTTCAGAGTATGTCTGAAGGGGATAGGGTTATTTAAGTTCAAGTGTGATTCTGTTCAGGTGTCGTAATGGGAAGGGGAAAACTGTTTTCTACTACACTTGTTTTGGATTTATGTCTGATTTATGTGGTTCTAAACAAAAATGTCAAGAGTGATCTGTGATGTGACCAGTGGCTAATACTTTCATTCTGATATGTTAAAAGATCAAGTATTTGCTTATTTGTAAAACTACTACCATCTATACCTTCACAAATGATCAGTATTCTCCATTTTAGTACCGTGTGAAGTAGAGTTATCAATTTAGGACTTTAGTTTTGAACAACTTTACTCAAATTTAAAACACAAACCAAAAAACTGAAAAAATAGTATGATCCCTACAGGGGGGATGTCAAAAAGTAATTGAGAAACACTGGCCCAGAACAAAAAGTTTTAGTGTGTTAACCCACACTTGGATCATAAGCGTCATGTCTCACTTGCCTGTCTTAATAGTGTTTCTGTTATGAGGCTGCAGCTGAGGACTTATGAGTCTACCAAGTTTGTTTAGTGCAGTAGTAGGATAATCATTAGGCGCACATGTGAGTGTGCTTTACCATTAACCAAAAAAAATGGGGTGAAATTTGTAGTGGAATGAACATGAGTGTTGTATGCAAACGCAACCCATTTTATGTGTTCATCCCACTACCCACCTTTTGAATAAAGGTACTTTATAAACTGTCCTTTTATTTATCCATTAGCCCAGAGGTTCCCAAACTGTGGGGCGCGCCCCATAGGGGGGGCGCCGTGTCATTGCAGGGGGGGCGTGGGAAGCCGTCTGGATGAAAAAACAAAACAAAACATGAACACAGTTTTTACCTTAGAATGGCCAACTCTCTGTTATTCCTATGTCAATTTGATACAGTAGAGGCTTCCACACTTCCCATATTTGTGTCCTCTGTCACTTTTATCAGCAGTTAAAACTGTTTAATCCGTTGTTAACATGTTGTAACCTGTTTTTCCGAGCCGCCTTTAAACGCAACATGAGCGCTACGATGCCCGCGCTGGGTTTACACCTGTGAAGGAGACCTGCTGCGGAGCTACGTAGGTTTGTGTTAGAATCACGGCAGCAAACCAGCAAAACGCAAAGAACTTTTCACAGTTTTTCCCTCCAAACTAACTGACTGAGTTGAGTAAAGCTGTTGGATGCAGGTAATGTTAGCTAAAAGATGATTAGTTAATGTCTATACAGAACCTTAAGCTTAACAAGTACCTTGTAGGCTACCGATGTTGGTGTCTATTTTCAGCTACGTACATTTTGCCCAAAACTCGATGCACTTTTGCTAGGTCAGGAAATGCATACAGGTCAATGTACTTTGTGAAATAGTTCATTACAACAAGCACGTATCTGTTTCCATGAGCAGTGACAGGCAATTTTGTGAAATCCATTGCTATTTTTATCCAAACGGCTTTGAGACATTTTTTTAAAGGTTTTATTGGCTCTAGTTGCCTCTATTTAATATCTAATTGACAGGAACATGGGTAATGAGAGAATATGCAGCAAAGGTCACCTGGCCAGGAATCAAACTTGTGACGGCCTCCATACATGGGTTGTGCCCTGCGCCACCACAGCATACCCCTAGACAACATGTTTAAAGGGACCTGCTGATGAGGTGTTGGCTACTGGCGTGCCTCACACACCACACATTGGAAACACCCCACTTAGTTATGTTTCGAGGCATGTATGGCCTGTAGCATATGCCTTGAGCACAATGTAAAGTTGTTACATCAAAATGTCCAATAAGAGAATGGCTATGTAGCCCCACTGACCACTTACTTTTGCAGATCACTTGGGACAAAAATCTGTATAACAGGATCACCAGGGCGATGCCAAACCTGCCGACAGAGAAGAGCATCACTACTAATAAGTTTTGGAAACTCCCTTTAAAAGTACCCGTGCTCAGGGGAGTGCTCAGAGTGGCAGTAGCTGTATTGAGATTTTTTCTTTTTCAAACTTTCATTCCTGCCTTTCTGGGGGAACATAGCTTTGTTTGGACAATTGTTCCTTCTTGCTTTGGACATTGCATAGTTTGACTGATTTTTGGCAATATTTTCCCATTCATTGTTACTTTCTTATGATGTGCAGCCATTGATTAAAATTGGAAAAGCTGAAAAAAATACCACAACTGAAGCCAGAACTCTTAGAGAAGTTGATAAGGAGGCATTGTGGATGCAGAGAGGAGGAAGTTCAAACCATCTGTGGCAGACACAAACTTTTATATTTCGCACCAGAATGTAACGTATAAATGTAGTGCTTTTCCAGTCATTTTGACCACTCAAAGCGCTTTACACTAGAGTCACATTCACCCATTCGCACTCCAACGCTCATACATTTATACACCGATACGCAGATCGGTAGGCAATTTGGGGTTAAGTGCCTTGCCCAAGGGCACATCGACATGTGGCAGGAGGAAGCTGGAATCAAACCTACAACCTTCTGATTGCAAGGTCACAGCCACAGTCACCCAAAAAGAATATAGCCTCTTATTGGGAAAGGGAGAGAGAAGGAGACAAAAAGGCCAGTGGTAGTCCCAGGGATCCTCTAATTAGACTTTTTGCTGCCAATTCCGTTATCAATTACACATGAGGGCCGATCACCGCCAATCACAAATACAGATCACCTGGACTGGTTGTTAATTTTGCACTTTAGGTATAAATGTTACTATGTGGTCTAGCAAAATGGAAAAGTGATCTGGCAATAAAAAATCACCTAATTTAGTCAAAACAAAAGAACAAGCCAAATAGAATATAGACAATGCAGAAAGTATTCAGTCAATAAGACAACTGTAAAACCTGTCTTTGAGAGTATGGTCAAGTCATTTTAACTGTATTTCTTGAATTGGATCTTTTTTTTATAGTTTGTGCATTTTTCCATGTGGGGTGAGTAATTGTTTTTATTGATTTGTACAGCACTAGAGGTGCTTTTAGTAAGAAGGATGCTTTATAGATAAGATTGATCAGTAAAAATCAGTAAAAAAAAAAAAAGATTTAACAGTAAAGGTTCTCAACGGCCTAAATCAAATAAAATTTTATTTGTATAGCACATTTCAGCAACAAGGCTTTTCAAAGTGCTTTACATCATAAAAATACAATACCAAAGTCATAGAACACAATTGAAACATTTAGTCAAGTGTTATTTTTTTCAAAAGCTACTCTAAACAGGTGTGTTTTTAGTCTAGATTAGCGGTTCTCAACGTGGGCGGTACCGCCCCCCAGGGGGCGTTCAGAGGACGGCAGGGGGCGCTGGCGGACATTTTTACAAAAGGGGGGCGCTGGGATGCCTTTGGGGGGCGTTTGGTCGAAGGTAAACTTTACACCTTAAATGCACAACAATGCCAGTTTAGACTTTGAGCAACTTGGTAAAACTGTATTGTGTAACATTAAACCATGCTTGGCTGCAACAATATACATGGCAGCTCTTCTTCTACTCAGTGTTTGTTAGCTTCTGTTAGCTTCTTGGCACAGCTCCGTTCTCCTGCTACTGGTAGCTAAAATCACGATACCCTCACTGTGTATCCCTCTGAAAAATGAACCCATTTAAATAAAGAAATCCCTCCATAGTGATACCATGATAGAGGGCGTTCATTTTATAGCGATAACACCGGAACTGTAAGGTCCGGTATGAAATGGGTGTGATAGAACAACACGGCACTTTTAAATTTCAATAATCAGAATACCGAAATTGTTTCCGTTGTTTTAAGAGGTTTATGTCAGTATGCCTTTTCCCCATCCATACGCTTCCCGACCGCCCTGCGCCATAGGGGCTTAAAAAAAAAAAAAAAAAAAAGACGCGCACATTGCGCAAAACTCTGAAACAGGAGAAGCGGGACATAAAACGGAGCGACGAACTAGATGTGAATTATGGCATAAAAACAGAGAATCTGACGCTGAACAGTGAAAATCAACATATGATGTGAAACATATAATGATTAGGCGGCGCAGCAGGTGATGAGTGAAGATTACTGATGGTGAGAGTCAATAAATAAAAATAAATCTAGCAACAGGAAATAACTAAAGTGGACATAGCAATAAACCAAGAGAGGATAATACTAATCAAAGGAAACTAAATGGAAATGAATGAAGAAGAAAATGCAAGAATAAACTAAGAAACTAAAGTAAATACAGAGGAATAAACTGGTATGGCAAGACCTTTCGATCAATAATTAATACAGAAGACTGTATGGCAAGAATAAACAGACACTATTTCCAGATAAAAAGTAAAATAATATTGTTGAAATGTCATGGGTTTGTTGAGACCACATCTAGTACTGAGAATAAATATATCTTACAGATCATAACAGTAAATAACTTATCACTTATTCATGTTTTTAATTAGATTTGATTAAGAACCAGATTTGTTCTTTATCATTTCTGTCCAGTAAAACTATTAATCTATAAATCAATAGACAGGTCTATATAAAGATATAATCAATGTTTCTGTCTCATATTTCTATGGCATTAAAGGACCTGGAACTTTTGTTTTTCCACTGAAAGCTCTGGTTTGCACACTAAATGCCATGTGAGTGAAGTTTTATGGATGATACTCTGATGTCCCATTCTCCTGAAGGCAGCACAGAGCTGCACCACCAGAAACCGACAGAAACACTGAAGAGAAGAAGAGTTATGATTAATGTAGTTACAGATCTATCCATGTTTTAATGTTGCAGAGCGTTTTGCAAATAGATCAAAGTTTAAACTGGCATGTTGAACATCTTTTATCTGATCATTTTGTGGAATATTTAACAACTAGAAAATGAGAACAAAATAAGAATATTTTTTCCACTCTGATTGGCTGCTGTTAGGGCTACCGATTTTAAGTTGAATGTTCATTGCATTTTTCGTAGGGACCTGTGAAAATAATTTCTATTCCCATGGCTTTTTTGTTCTCTGGGGAAATTATTTTTGATAATAAATACAGAAACAAGCATAAAAATCAAAACATATACAATAGTGATAGTAATATTAATGATAAAATAATGGTCAGTGCAAAGTAGCCTGCAAATTTTTTTGGTGGGGGGCGGTGAGGGACCTGGATAAGGGCTAGGGGGGCGCTGGCCCAAAAAAGGTTGAGAAACACTGGTCTAGATGTTGTTGGAGACTTTCACGTCTCCAGCTAAGGTTCGTTGATGCAGGAGATTCCAAAAGAGTCAGTGAGTTGAAATTAACCAAAATTTATTCAAAGTACAAGATATCTTGGAGATCCACTTATGCATCAAACATGCATACAAGTTACTAAAAGACAATTCCAGTGAGATCTGAAGTCCTTTGTCTCCTACTATATACCCCCCACCCCCCAGTGTCTGTCTTACTCTGCAGCCCGCCCCCTATGTCGAGTCCAGGGTCTAACCTCTAATGGTAGAGCTTTGTTTAAGGCCAGTAGTCAAAAAAAGTCTTTAATGGGGCTATAGAGTAAATATGCTTGTTTTGAGGGAAACACCTTTAATCTGTAACCACAGATCCTATCCTGGGACAAAGTTATAAAGTTTGGTTCATCTCCTCTTTGATTCCCGTTTTGGTTCCTGTCTTCTATCCTGCCGTTATCACTTCTCTATGCAAATCCATCTTACAAAATAGAAATTAACAAACATGACTGGTATATTGGGTTCTTGTTAATGGCAACCCTGTCAATAATGTCAAAATGTTTGGTTTGCTGAATAATGTATTAACTTTTGGATTCGTTATTTGGTAATCTATAATGTTAAGTGTCAATGAAATACATATGTATTATATTTTCACTCTGTCTAAAGCTCCTCACATTTTTGGGAGGATTGTATTAGGACTTTGATGCTATACACAATAATGTGTGGAGTGAATATAAGAGACTTTGTTCATTGAGAGGACACAGCGTTTATTTTTCATCTTTTGTTTGCCTCAACTCTCCTCTAAGGACCTCTCCCATTTTCAGTTCAGGTAGCTGCTTCCTCCTGAAGGAGATCAGTTGTTGTTCTGACGGTTCTCCTCATTGTTTACCATCATGTCAGCCATGTTCCTCTTCTTCTGTTCCCTGGAAAAATGAATCAGACGTTATTGCTTATAGCACAAAAATGTTGATAAATAACACAGAGTTACTAATGTGGAGTTACATAGGAATGATTTAAAACAGATGTATTACTTTGTATGTATGCAAACACTTTTTTACCATTGAGATAAATAACTGGAAAGTCATAAATTAAAGTCAAAACGTAATTACCCATGACTGTATGCAGACATAGTCATGGGTAAAATACCATGACTGTATGTTATGTATATTTTCAGGTTTATTGTGTTTTTATGTCCTGTACAACAAATAGTTCATAACTGTTTAATTACACAGAACAGAACATATGTTTTATTATCTCACAATGGGGGAAACTCTAGTGCAACAACAGCAAAATGAGAAACAATTGAAGCACATAGATTCACGTAGACAAAACACAAAATAAAAACAAATGAAGGGCAACATGGTGTACAATAGACAGTTATAAAGAGCACACTCCGACCCCAAAGAATGTGCAACTGAGTATCTTCAGAAAATGCGCATTTTGTTTGAGCAATAAAAATACAGCATGTCCTTCATGATTGTATGTAGGCAATCATAAATATGTAGACAGATATAAAGAATCTGTCTACATATATCTAGACAGATATATGTACAAACTGCTCACCTGACTGGAGTGCAGCAGCCGCGTTGACATGCATCTGAGTCGGTGTGCACTGTGGGGCTGCGACGGGCTCCAAAGTGGCTAAGTAGGCTTTTCATTCTCTGTGCTATGTCAACAAAAACGATTCATTCCTCACTGCTCCATCAAGTTGCCACTGAATGTTGAAATCCGATGCAAAGAAAAGCTGGCATCTTTGTTCACTGCTTGCTTGTAGCTTTCGTCACTTCTGTGTCGTGTTCTGTGTTTATTTTTCTTCTCTCTTTGCTGCTACGTCTGACCACGCCCACAGCCAATCAGTGAAAAGGAACAAACATTGCGTCACCCACGAAAGTACCCACTAGGTGGCTGCATCACTCACTTGGGAGGCCTGTGTTCCACATGGTTTGTGTTTTTATGTTGTCAATATATTGCTTTGTATATGCAGAGTTCTTTGGACGGGCTGTGTTGCGTTTGTACAATGACAATTCATGACATTATTTGAGTGACTTTCCTTACAGTTATAGTCTTTATAGTCTTTCAATGTCCTTACAATGAATATATCTGAAAATAAAGGATCATTGTTCCAATTCTCACCCTAAAAACATTTAGTAATTCCCTTTAACAAAATCACTGGGAATGGAAACAAAATTGATTTGTGATAAATATTAAAAAGTCCCATATCTTATTATAGTCAAAAAAGGGGAATGTGGTGGAATTTTGTATTATACAGGTAACGTATTACTAATAATCTGATGGTCATATTATGTTATGTTCTTATTCATAGTGTTTATGAACCACCACCAAATGAATATTGCTAAACTAGAAACTCATGGTTAGATGTCTTCTGCAGCTCCTCAGGAGTCAGACTCTCTACTGTTTTGGATTCGTTATCCCCACCTTGGTATAAAACTGTTATTTTGTCTGCTGGTTGTCAGTGCCAACTTTGAGCCATCTCCGTGTACACACAGAACCCACTCCGAGACTTACTTGGAGCTGTAATCTGACCTGTTCATGAGTTTTTGAGCTTGTGGCTCTCATATCATGCTCATGGTATTAAATAAACTTGTCAGTGATTTTCACCTGTGCTTGGCAATTAATGTTTTTCCACAACACTGGAAAAATCTTAATCAATTAAAGTTATTGATTGTTAAACACTAATACCAATGAAGTGTTGCTCCTACCTGGCATTGGAGAAGCATTAGAGAATGTAGGCATCAAGGGCGTCTGTGGTGTTCGTCCAGCATGACCCTGTGTGATGTCGTATCCAGCACTTGTAAAGAAGCCCGTCATGGGTGGGTGTACAGGAGGGGCAGCCATACCAGCTGCTGAGAGAGGACTAACAGAAGAAGGTAGAGGAGGCAAAGGGGGGGAATCCACAGGAGGGAAGGTAGAACTGGTAGGGAAAGGTAAGACAAGAGTTGATGAAGGGGGCAACTGGGAGAGAATGGAACATGGCGTGGTCAAAGAGCTACTGAAGGGGGGAAGGGAATCAATGGATGGAGGAGATTTGGAGACGGAAGTTGAACAATTTGTGATAGAGTTGGCTCCAGAGAAAGAATGCTGACTTGAGAGACCTGAAACAAAAAGGACAAAAATCAGATCTCTTTTCCTCTCTGCTTAATATATACAAAAGATTTTTTTGAGAGCCGGAGAAAGGCTGGCACAGTGCATGAAGGATTGAGAATTCTATAGATTATACATCATGAATCCGAAGGCGTCTTAGCATGTTAGTTATGTGTCATCCTTTGCACAATACATTTTAGCTGCAACTGATGCACAGAGATGACTCGACAGTTCTTTTATTAAAGGGAAGCTGCACTCGACGTGCGCTGAAAACCATCATGCTGCCAGGTCGACAGCATGGCATGTGAAATTACTCCCAACTCGTGTGGCCAAGGCATCAGTGTGGAGCCTAAATCAAGTCTGCTGAAGAGCTTGGTATGCATAAATATTTATTTTTACAGTAAAAGGCTGCTAATAACCAGTGGTGGGAAGCAACGAAGTAGAAGTACTTCGTTACTGTACATAAGTACAATTTTCGTGTATCTGTACTTTACTTAAGTAGATTTAATAATGGATACTTTCTACTTTTACTCCACTACATTTTACAGTAAGTATCTGTACTTTCTACTTCACTACATTTCTACAGAACCGTCGCGTTACTCGCTACATCCAAGTCGCGTTGCTCTTTTTGTCCATTAAAATGTGAAGTTCAGGGTCTTAAGGTGGCGCCGTAAAATCCGAGCAATGATGTGACTTAGTGTCTGTTGTCACCCATGCCTCCACCTTTACTTGCACGCGGAGCTCCAAGACATGTGCAGTGGTTTCCTCTGAGCGGGAGAAGTCTGTCTGATCGTCAGTAATATAATAGAGCTGCATAAATCATAAGATATGGCAACATGAAAAATAAGCAGCGCTTATTTTAAACACAGATGGTGGGGACTTTGTCCAACTTTTAGCGTCACTTGGAAAGAAAGCTTAAAGAAAGGTAAGATCTGTGGACGTGATGCTAGCAAAGCTAGCTGTACAGAGACATGTTGCATCTGCGATGAAAAAAAGTTGTCACTCATGCGCTGAATTATTGTGTGGAGGTGTTGACTGAGGTGTCGCTTATATGGGACAACGCTGTGACCAAAGTCTGCATTGATATGACATTCAGGAACGATCAGATTCTTCTGGGCGGATCTTTACTGATTAAATTTATTTCAGCTCTAAGTATTTAATATCTAGGTGTTTTATGGGAATGTGGATCTTTGATAGGTAAAACTTAATGTTTTTGTGTTGCGTAGCGCAGGGGCTGGTCTTGACTTGGTCTTGGGTAGGTGGTCTTGACTACAACTCTGCTACGTGGCTCCTCGGTTGCATGTCCTCCCCCACCCACCTTCTTTCCATCCCCTTTCTGTTGGATTTCTTTAAAAATAAATGCCACTAGTGGCAAAAAAAAAGTTAAGTTCATGCTATGTTAGGACAGGAGACAAGATGTTTCCATCCCTGAAATTATGATGCATAGAATCACATATCTAAGTCTAAACTATGCTACAGAGTAAACATAATGAAAACATGCTTTATCTGTGGCATTGTTCATTAAAATTGCACATTTCTAATGTATTAAAATTAAATACGATCGGTTCACTTAATGATATTGTATTAGGGATTAGATAATGCATTCAGCAAGTACTTTTACTTTTAATACTTAAGTATTTTTAAAAGCCAGCACTTTTTTACTTAAGTACAAATGTTAATGTGGTAGTTTTACTTTTACTTGAGTGCATTTTTGTCTGTTTATTTGTACTTTTACTTAAGTACATTTTTTGAGTACTTTCTCCACCACTGCTAATAACCAATAGTGTTACACTATTGTCATTGTTTGATAAGCTTTACATTGATAAAAATTTTATAATTTTTTTTTTTTTATTCAAGTCTTCAAGACTTTTTTATTCACAGGAAAACCTGTGCAATTGGCAGGCAAACCTCCCTCCTCCCATCCTCACCACTTTCAACAGAGGGACAATAGAGAGTATACTGACCAACAGCATCTCTGTCTGGTTTGGATCATGCAAAACCTCTGACTGGCAATGTGTGGAGAGAGTGGTAAGGACAGCAAAGATAATTATTGGGACCGAGCTTCCTTCCATCCTTGACATAGCTCATTGTCGCCGCTTGTCCAGAGCTCAATCGATTATCAAAGACTCCTTCCACCCTCAGCATGGTTTGTTCTCCCTGCTGCCCTCTGGGAAAAGGTTCAGCAGTTTCAAATGCAGAACAACCAACAATGCAATCTGGAGTAGACACCGGATGGCTCTTCTCCAGATTGCAGGTTTCCGTGACTGGAAACACGCAACAGAACACTTGAAAGAGCAACAAAACAGCGAAAGTCACAGAAAAGTAATGTCACTGCTCTGCTTGCGTGTGTTCAAGGCAATTTTTTTAAAAATGCCACTAGCCACCGGCTAGTAACTCTCCCTACTGCTACAGGCGAAGGTCCAAAGTGTGCAAAAATAGCTCAAGTGTGTCATGTCCTGCCCTGACACGCAGCTAAATCCAGTCATCATTGAATCAAAGTTTTGACCAGCTTTGGCTGTCAGAGGGGACATACTCGCCCTGAGTAACTGAGCTTGGTAAGGAAATAAACCTGATAATTAGAGAGAAAGATACAGTTGATAAAAATTGAAAGAAAAAGGGAGATGGATAAAAAAAGATAGAAATGAAGAAGGATAATACAGTACATAGAGGATGAATAGAGAACATTGTCAAGTTTTTCTTCCTTAGCAATGTTATATGTAGACATATTCAAGATGTTCAAGTAGTTTTTTTAACCCTTGTTAAAGAGGACTGAGGCAAATGATACAAGTTTTATGTGTGTGGGGTCGGTTGGACCCCATTTCTAAACACAAGGGTTAATAACTACTAAATATATTTTGTCTGTAATAAACATTGATTATGGTAATCAACCGTTCTACAGAGAGATCGCCATTTTAAAAAGAACGCAATGGTGCAATTTTCTACAGAGGCCCTGAAGTGCAAACCACTTCAACAAATTCAAAAACACATTAACAAAGCACAATTACAAATTACAAAAACGCTACAACATTAACAAAACGGAAGAGGTATGTTCCAGTGAGATATGTGAGAAATCACTGATTGGACAATAGGCATGTCCAATCAGTGATTTCTGGGCCCCCCCATGAATTACAAATAGCTGTCTGGTTGAATGAGGTGTGTGTGAGGGTGGGGGGGAGGATTCTTAGGGTGTGCTCACACTGCAGCCTGAAGTAACCCAATTCCGATTTTTTTGCTGGGGCCGTTCACACTGCCAGTAAATGCGACCTGTATGCGCTCTGCAGTCTGAACGGGCAAACGACCTGAAAGTGTCCCGCATGCGCACTAGAGGGCGCAATAGCGTCAGCATTCTCAGTGTTCTTCCAACTGCCATAAAAAGAAGTGCTCAGTGTTTGAGGAAGTAAACATGGAGGCTAATGGTGGAGCTTAGCTTACATATTTTAAGTTGTTGTCCGGGCGGAGCAGCATATTAACAACTTAATCCTCATTATAGTCCGTCATGGTTGTTGTTTTTCTTCCCACTTGCGCGTATCAGGACGCAGAATAGTGAGATTTGTTGAGTATCAGTGACGTTCAGTTCGGATAAATGTGGCCTGGACATTAGGTCGCATTTGAATCGGATACGTATCAGATATGGGCCACATTCGAAAAAGAATCCGACCTGTGCTGTTCACACTGCCATGAAAAGATCGGATACAGGTTGCATTACGTCCTAAAAAAAGAATCGGAATTGGGTCACTTCAGGCTGCAGTGTGAACACACCCTTAGAGACTCCCTGTCTCTAAGAAAGAGGGGGGTGGGGCGGATCGACTTTTTTGGGGGCAAAATGAATGTATGTAGCTGGACAGACAACATCGGTAGCCTACAGGCTACTTATTAAGCTTAAGGTACGTATTGATATTAGCTAGTCATCTTTTAGCTAACTTTACCTGTATCCAACAGCATTACTCAACAGTCGGTTAGTTTTGGGGGAAAACTGTAAAAGGTTCTTTGCGTTTTGCTTCCATGATTCTAACACACCTGCATAGCTCTGCGCAGCAGCAGGTGTCCTTCACTGCCGCACAGGGCGAGTGTCGTAGCGCTCATGTTGCATTTAAAGGCGGCTCGGAAAAACAGGTTATCACATGTTAACAACGGAATAAACAGTTTTAACTGCTGATAAAAGTGACAGAGGACACAGATATGGGAAGTGTGGAAGCCCCTACTGTATCAAATTGACATAGGAATAACAGAGAGTTGGCCATTCTAAGGTAAAAACCGAGCGCATACAACGTTCATGTTTCTTTTTTTTTTTTTTTTTTTCATCCAGACGGCTTCCCGGCATGGCGACCCCCCCTAGAGGGCGCGCCCCACAGATTGGGAACCTCTGACGTATATGCTGAGTCCTACTTACGTCGCTGCCATCTTGAAAGTGGCAGTGGTGAGAATGTGCTGCATGGACTAGTTTCAACTGTTTAACAGTGACCCACTGTCTTTTCACAGGAAGTGGACCCACTGCCTTTCACAGGCAAATATAATAACCTAAATTTACAAGCAGAATTTCTTGACTTTGTGGCCATTATTTTGCTTTTCTGTAGTGAAACAAACTTCTAAACAACCAAGAAATATTTCCTTTGTAACTAAATTGGCCCAGTTAACTACTCTGATTATTTTCTTAGCTTAGCTAACTCTTTTTTATACTGTGTAGTTTTTCTAAAGAGGGAGAGGCAATGAGAAACCTCTAATGGGCACGTTTGCCATTTGTTTATTGTTGCCATGGTTACCTAGAAGTTGGCAAGTTGGCAAGACAAGTCGTTCTTTGTCTGTGGTCAAACATGGTTACTTTAAGGTACCTCAGTTGTCTGTAAGATATTGTAGTGATTAGTTAATGTTTCTGTGTTTTTGAATTTGTAATTGTGCTTTCTTAATGTTGTGTTTTTGTAATTTGTAATTGCTATGTTAATGTTGAAGTGGGTTGCACCTCAGGGCCACCGTAATTTTCTGGCCAATCACCGATCTTTAAAAAACCTAAAGTGCTAATTTTTGTGTGTGTGTGTGTGTGTGTGTGTGCGCGTGTGTGTAAAATATAGCAAAAAAGTGACTAAGTTGGCAATCATGGGGTGACCGTCCTAAACCGTGAAAATGGAGAGTTGACCTGGTGGGCGGGACAATGATTTTCATTATCGTTTACTATACCCCCTTGAAAATGAGATGGTACATCTCAAGGTGCTATTCTTTAAATAAATAAAAGTTCCAATTTTAAAATGTCAGAATTAGAGCTGATAAACAGATTAGAGCAGTTCCCTCTCCATTTTTCCTTATGAAAAATACCTCACCGTTTACCAAAATAAACCTTACAGCAAATCTGGACAAATCAAGTCTTACCACTGGTGAGTGGTGGAATGCTGGCTGAGGCAGCGGGTGATAAAGGTGTTGGGCTAACAGGAGGCGTTGTCTCAATCCCACTCTCTTCCATCATCTTCTTTGCTACAAAGCTGTAGTCCAGATTCTGCAACAAACAAAATTTTTTTAAAATCTTTTCTTTGTAAACATATTTCTACAGGACTCTAAGGCGTGAACAGTTTAGTTGAAATGTTATCTAATTTCTCAGTAGTGCACACCAAAAAAATCTGAGGTTGCCCTAGTGCAACCTGATGTTTTAGTAAAAATAAAAAAAGTCTCTGCGACACGGTAAGTCTTCCTGAAGTTCAACAAGAGAAACAGATTACACTCATATCTTGTGTAACTCTTCTTGTTTAGTCGTCGGTCACCTAACACAACAAAGAACGAAAAACTCCTCACAATGTGACTCACAATGTTATTACATATAAAGTAATAACATTTACTTTATATGTTATTATAAAGTAAATGGCTCTGTTTGTTTTCAGATGTCCTACAAAAATCCCATTTATTTGAATTGCTGCATGTCCCAAAAAGTCCTGTCTGCTGGAAATAAAAATCCACCTTTCTGAGTAGATTACTGAAAACAGCTAATAACTTTATGTGATGGATTGAAATTTGGTTATTTCAGAGGCTGCCTAGTTTGATTTGGCTGAAGCAGTGGTCAGATTCAACCAGCAGGGAGAGTCTAGCGCTTGCGCTACCTATAGTGAAGAGCACCGGAACGTCCTCCTTAGATAATAATCGCTGGAGCAGAAGCACCGTGTCCGGCTCTTTTATTAAAATTCTTCCCTTCTTCAGGCTTTTACATTTGGAGGCACCGCTGGGATATTGATTGTGAGGCGCGGGAATCCTACATCAGAGGAAAACGCCCCATATCAACCATCCCTTTATCAAAACCCAGGCAGTGGAGAGTGCAGCTACAGCAAGGTGACGCCCAACCAAGAGGACTGTAAATTCTGAGATGCAGAAAAGCTACTAGGAAACAACAGTTCTGCTGTAACTGGCAAAACACTATTCTTCAGCACACTTTACCACTGACCTAGAAGAAAAATATACATGCATATGAAAAAAAATGGATTCAGAAGTGGACACTCTACAGTTTGAGATTAAAGGAGCACTCTTCCAACTTACCAGTGACCCGCTGATCGAAATGTGATTTCCTTGGAATTTCAGGAACACGCAAAGAAAATATTGCAGGCAAAACTTGTAATATTCCTGTTTCGCTGATCAGCAAGTATATTGAAAGTGATGAACTGAGACAATTAGAGGATGAAGGAATGTCAGCTTTGCTGAGTTTAATGGACATGATAAAATCAGTGCAGACACAGCAGAAAAAGAAAATGAGGAAGAGGAGAAATTAAGCAGAGAACTGGAACAACTAAAACTCAGTTCAACAGAAAGAAACTGAAATGAAAACCCTGGCAGACAAAAATACAAAGAACATTAAAACGGTGTTTGCTCAGGCTTCCCATACCCATGAAAACAACCTCCCATAGAAAAAAGAATTTAAGATTTCAGGTCAAATTGGCGACCCTGGACAAAAGGACAGGTTAACATTTTCCAGTTTGGCCCGCCAAATAGACAATGGTCTTAGCAAAGGTTACCCTGAATCAGAGATAGTGGATGCTGTTATCAGGGTAATGGTTCCTGGCCTACAACTGCACAGCTACTTGGAAGGAAAGAGTGACCTCTCCCTTCCCACTCTTAGGAGAATTCTTCGTTCACATTATCAAGAGAGAAGCGCAACTGAGTTACATAAACAACTTACCACAGAAGTGCAGAGCAGCAGGGAGACAGCACAGAATTTTGTGATCAGAGCAATGGACTTACGCCAAAAAATATTGTTCGCTTCACAAGAGTCTGAGTCTGGCCTCAAGTACCATCCTGCATTAGTGCAAAGAATGTTCATGTACACGGTTCTCACAGGCCTTTAGAGTGATAACGAAGGCTGATCTCCAGCCTCAATTGTCGAAATCAAGTACTTCAGATGAGCTGCTCCTTGAGGTTCTTAATATTGCCTGTGCTAATGACAAAGAGAGACAGGATAAGCAGAAGAACACAACACAAAGGTCTACCAGTGTGCACGCAGTTCAGTCTAATGATTCAAATAATGAAAGAAGACATGGGGAACACCAAAATGTTGCTGCACTCCCCTGAGATGTGCTGACCTGAAAGAAATCAAAGCAGATATGGTTTTGCTCAAAGATCTCAAAACTGAAGTTGCACAAACCAGAGAGTCCATTTACAACAATGAAGATAAAACTAAATTGCAAACTGATGTGTTTCAAGAAGCAGAATATGGTTTTTCCTACCACAGGGCTTATGCTACCCCACAGGTTGTTCCCTGGAGCACAGAGGGTGCAGCTGTTCATTATCAGAGAGGACTTCTGCAGGGTATCAAGGCATCTATGATCCAAGGTAAATTAGAGGAACTACTCAATTTCAACAGAGATTTGCACCACAAAGATACCCAGTGCCGCGCCCCCGACCAAGGTGCCTTGCATGTCAGCTGCAGGGAGAAAATTTCTGCCAGCACTGTTACAGGTGTGGAAGCAGCGAACATTTCCAAGCTGGATGTAGAGGATATCGACGCACGCCCACCACTGCAAGAGAACACCCTTTAAACGAGGGAGGGTTGCCCCAGAGGGACAGGTAGTTCCCACATCCACCAAAACGTCCCAAAGATGTGCCAATTGTGGAGGAATGGAAGGATGCCAAATGTTTGAACAGTGTTCAGTGTTTGGACAGTGTTCAGTGTGCAAAGGAGTACTCTACTGTTCCAAGGAGTGCCAGGAGAGTCATTGGCCAGAACATAAAGAGACCTGTAAGCCACCCACAAACACTGAAAAAACTTCTGAAAACATACATCTATGCACAACTATGACAGGGAAAAAGAAAAACACACTATCAAAGAAAGACTACATTAGTTGACCTGGTTGGTAAGAAGTGTCTTGTTAGCTGCTTTCTAGAGCAGAAGAAAACACAGGCGCTCTGAGATACTGGTTCGCAGGTCTCTGCAGTTGATGAAGCATGGAAAGCGGGGAACATCCCGGATGTTAAACTTCGAGACATAGCAGAAATTAACCCAGGTGATTCCCTGCAACTTGAGGCTGCTAATGGCACATAAATGGCATACATAGGATGGGTAGAAGTACTGTTTAAACTAGCAGCTGATCCTGAAGAGTTTCATGTTCCAATGCTTGTTATGAGAGGGAGTCATCTTCCCCATCCCATAATAGATTTTAATGTTATTGAACGCATTATTACTAACAGACAGAAAGAAATGAACTATGAAGAGAAAGAGGAACTTCTAAAAACAGTGAACATGGCTTTCCCAAATCTGAAAAAAGGGAATGAAGAAGCTTTCATTAAAGCGGTGAGTGGAGAGCGAACAAGTGAGTATCTAGTTAAAACAGCATGTCAGAAAATGAGTGTACTAAGCCGTAGTACTGTTCAAGTAAAATGCAGAATAAATGTTGGACCTTTCAAAGAGGACACCACTCTAGTGTTTGAGCCAGATGAAAACCCACTGTGGCCAGAGGGACTTCAGTTTTGTGACACACTATTTCAGGTACACAGAGGTGCCCGGCCCAATGTTATCCTTAGTGTACAAAACCCCACTGAACGTGACATTACACTAACAAAAAGAGTAGTTATAGGCACAGCACAGTCAGTCACATCAGTGTATCCATTCAGTCTAAGCACGATTCACATTTGTCTGCTTCTGTAAATCAGATACAGACCACCATACCAAAGATGACGCTTCCACAGAACCCTGGGATCCACCAATTGATCTCAGTCACCTGAATGAGACTCAAAGACAGGTCGTACGTGAGATGCTAAGGGAGGAGTCAGATTCTTTCTCCCAATCAGACCGTGATATTGGCTGTATAGAGAAACTACAGTTAAAAATTAAGCTGAAAGATTCTGAACCTGTTGCTCGTACCTACACGTGTGTTCCTAAACCCTTGTATGATAAAATGAAAAACTACCTAATTGAAATCAGTTATGCCCCTTTTCCACTGGCTCTACTCGGCCGGCTTGGCTCGCTTTAAATGCGTTTCCACCAGCCCTTTTCAACGGGGCCCGGCCCTGTATTTTAGGCCCCGTTTACACGACAACGATTTCGGGGGAAAACGGAAGAGTTTTGTTGCGTTTGTAGTGCGCATTTACACGAAACCACCGAATGTTTTCTCTGACAACGGCACAGATTGAAAACGGGTTCCAGAGTGCGATGTTTCTGAAACGTACCGTTTTCCGTTGTCGTGTAAGCCGAGAAAACGAATCTTTTCTTCCAGAGAATCCCCAGCTCATGCATAGTGTGACGCAAAACATAGCTGCTTCCTACAATCCACGGAAAAAGAAGAAACTACTCACAATACTGGTGTTACTGTTTTCCCATCAGATACGGTTCCCTCAGCGTCTCTTCAGCGCTCCACCGCCCAGGTGGCAAAATACACGGCTGTTTGTTCAGCCTCTTATCTAGAAAACTACGGACCAGCCCTGTCTCCAGACGAGTTTAACAGGGGGGGCATCGACTTATTTTGGGGGGCGTTTGAAGGCGGCTCGGAAAAACAGGTTACAACTTGTTAGCAACGGATTAAACTGTTTTAACTGCTGGAAAAGGTGACAGAGGACACGGATATGGGAAGGGCGGGAGCTCCTATTTGATCAAATTTATATAGGAATAACAGACTGTTGGCCATTCCAAGGTAAAAACAATAAACAGCTTCCGGTCCGGGGGCCGCTACGGACACCGTGAAAGCTCAAACAAGGTGTTGCAGCAAAGTTATCCCACTTTTTCCAACTGCATGCGCCCTAATCAGACGCACACAATGCGTGTTTTCTCCAAATCTATGGGAGAACGGTATCTGATAGGGAAACACAAATTCACATGCCTTCAAGTAAAACTTTTTTTTTAAACACATGCGCACTCAGTTTTAAAGAACCTAGCACCAACTAGGCGCAGCGAGAGCATTACACGTTTTCGATGTGTGCCGTTACTGTGTAAACACAGATCGTAATTAGAACATTTTCGTGTAAACGATCCAACAAAACGGAACAAAACTTCCGTTTTTGTTTGATTGTTGTCGTGTTTTTTAAAACACAAAGTCTGCTTTATTTTTATTGCTCAAACAACATGCACATTTTCTGAAGACACTCGGTTGCACATTACAAGTTATAAATAACTCAATATTGTACAGCATTTTACCTTCGATTGTTTCTTATCTTTGCGTGAATCTACGTGCTTCGATTGTTTCTCATTTTGCTGTTGCATCTGAGTTTCCCCCGTTGCGAGATAATAAAACATATTATGACATCCCATTGTAAAATGGCTAGATATCAGTTCTCTAATCAAATTATGAATTAGTAATTGTAGAATGAGCAATAAACCTGAAGAAAACGATAGTGGTATTTTATCCATGGCTGTATGCATGCATAGGTCTAAAACTTACAAGAAATTACATTTTGTCTTTAATTTACACTATTCCAGTTATTTATAATTCTGTATGGTCGGATGGTAAATAATTCCTTATGTGTATGTAACTTCCACATTAGTAACTCTTTTATCTACATTTATGTGCTATAAGCTATAACATCCGATTACTTTTCCCAGTGAGCAGAAGGAGAGCAACATGGCTGACATGATGGAGAATGATGAGGAGAACCATCAGAACAACAGGATCTCCTTCAGGAGGAAGCAGCTACCAGCAGATATGGCAGAGCTCCATGGTGAATTGAGACAAACAGAAAAATAAAAGTTGTTGTGTCTCAGTGAACAAAGTCTCTATTTCTGCTCACTCCACACATTATTGTATATGCTGTAGTTTATAAGGCATCAAACTCCTAATACAATCCTCCCAAAATATGAGGAGCTTTAGCCAGAGTGAAAATAACATTATATTACATAAAAATTTCATTGAACTTAACATTGTAGATTACCAATGAAGCCATCCGAAACTGAATACGTTATTCAGCAAACCAAACATTTTGACATTATTTTCAGGGTTGCTATTAACAAGAACCCTAAATACAAATCATGTTAGTTTCTAGTTTATACATCATCATTCTATTCACTCACTGTTTATCTGTCTTCCTGTAGAATCTTCAATGTAAGAAAGGGATAAAATGTGTCCAAAACATGTAACCTTAATTAGTGGTTACAGTTATCTGTAACCACTAAGTTATCTGCAACACCCTGACTGACATTAGCTCATGTGTATTCGGCACTATTTCATGTTTTGTCGTAGTTCAATACAAAAATCATCGTTAGCTTACCTGAACCGTCTGAGCCACCTGCTTTCCTGCCGCTGCAAGGCGGAGATCAGCTCCTCCTACCAAATCGGAGCATTCCTCCCACTGTCACATTTTCTTTTAGTCTCAGAAAAATCTCAATCAGGCTATAAAAAAAATAGCTCAGCTCTCTCTTCTTCTTTTGTATCAGAAAAACAACAACTCGCGTTAAGTCGCATGTAACGAAGCACAGCACGTAGCTCCTTGAGGCGGGGTGCTATACCCCCCGCCACCAGGAGGCGGTACCCTGCAACAGAGCCAAGTGGGCTGGTGGAAACGAGGTCACTCCGAAACAGAGCCGTGCCGAGCCGGGTTGTTGAAGTAGAGCCGGTGGAAAAGGAGCATTAGGTAGTTTTTCATTTGAGAAGTCTCACTCATCCTACACGTCACCCAGTGTTTGTGTTAGGAAAAAGTGTGGTTCGTTGCGTTTGTGCATCGACTACAGAGAACTAAATCGGAAAACTTACCCTGATCGACAGCCAATCCCAAGAGTTCAGGATATTATGGATGGACTTGGTGGCAACACCATGTTCTCATTGCTTGACCAGGGAAAGGCGTACCACCAGGGGTTCATGGCGAAAGAGAGTAAGCACTTGATAGCTTTTGTTACGTCATGGGGGGATATATGAATGGGGTAGGATTCCATTTGGGCTCATGAATGCCCCAGCAGCCTTCCAACACTGCATGGAAGAGTGCCTAGAAGGGCTTCGTGACAATATTTTGTCACGCAGTTAGATACTAAAAACTAGTGTGTGATCTAAATATGGCACATATATTTGTGTACCATATTTAGATGGTACACTAGTTTTTAGTAAAACATTTGAAAGTCATGTTAATGATGTTCGAAACGTTTTGCAAAGACTCAGACAACATGGAATAAAACTAAAACCCAGCAAATGTGAGCCGTTTAAGACTGAAATCCGCTACCTCGGAAGGATTGTATCAGCAGAGGGAAATAAGATAGATCCTTCTGACACTGCAGCTGTCCAGGTTTTAAAAGACAGACAAAGAACCAAAAACAGTCGGTGAGTTAAGGCAAATTTTGGGACTGTTAAGTTACTACCGTCAGTACATCAGAGATTTCTCCCGCATTGCTGCCCCCTAACCAAGGGGCTAATTAAAGATCAGAACCAGTCGTTCAGTAAGGGGATGAAGTCACAAAACTGCAAGAATGCAAAAGTAGTGCCATCCCACACTTCAATTGAATGGACAGTCACCAACAAGTTCTTGAGCAACTGATAAATTGTCTGACTCAGCCACCCAAATTGGCATTTCCAGATTTTTCTCTCCCATTTGTTCTTCATACGGACGCATCCAGTAAGGGCCTTGGAGCCGTACTGTATCAAAAATAAAACGAGAAGTTGTGCATTATTGCATATGGATCACGAACACGTCAGCATCAGAAAAAAATTACAATCTCCATTAAGGCAAATTAGAATTTCTTGATCTTAAATGGGCGATCACAGAGAAATTTCGTGATTATTTGTACTATGGCCTGTTTTTCACCGTTTACAGTGACAACAACCCCTTAACCCAGAGGTTCCCAAACTGTGGGGTGCGCCCCCAAAGGGCGGCGCCGTGCCATTGCAAGGGGTGTGCGGAAAGCCGTCTGGATGAAAAAAAAACACTATGCGCTGGATTTTTACCTTAGAATGGCCAACTCTCTATTATTCCTCTGTCAATTTGATACAGTAGGGGCTTCCGCACTTCCCATATCTGTGTCCTCTGTCACATTTATCAGCAGTTAAAACTGTTTAATCCGTTGTTAACATGTGGTAACCCGTTTCTCCGAACCGCCTTTAAAAGCAACATGAGCGCTACGACGCTCGCGCTGGGTTTAAACCTGTACGGCAGTGAATGAGACCTGCTACTGCTGTGCAGAGCTATGCAGGTGTGTTAGAATCATGGCAGCAAACCAGCAAAACGCAAAGAACTTTTCACAGTTTCCCCCCCCAACAGACTGTTGAATAATGCTGTTGGATGCATGTAAGGTTAGCTAAAAGATGACTAGCTAGCTAATATCAGTACAGCACCTTAAGCACCAGTAGCCTACAAGTAGTTTGTAGGCTACTGGTGTTGTTTATGTTCAGCTATTCATTTTGCCCCCCCAAAAGTTAACTCCCTCCCCCACCCCCCAGCAGGGGCTGAGTATAACAGGGAGTTTTTCTATGAATCCACCCCCCACCCCCTTCGCTCGCACACATCGTTCAATCAGACAAGCTATTTGTAAGCCATAGGAGGGCCCAGAAATAGTTTCGAAACCACTGGGGGGGCCTAGGAGAAAAAGTTTGGGAACTACAGCCTTAACCTATGTGTTGTCAACTGCAAAGCTGAATGCCACAGGGAGTAGATGGGTTGCAGATCTCGCCAACTTTAATTTCACAGTTAAATATTGTCCAGGCCAAAAAAAACATTGATGCTGATGGCTTGTCTCGGATGCCATTGAGAACTTGATGGCTGGGTGCACGGAGGAGATATCTTATGATGCTGTAGGAGCGACTGTAATGGGAGCAGAGACAGTTTTAGCCAAATGCCTCCTGGCCTATGCCTACCTCTATTTACAGTATACTAGACACTCAGGGGAACTCTGTTTCATTAGCCCCAAGATCAAAAAGATGATTCACTTATTGAGGTGGTGTTGCAGTCCAAATTGTCTGGAGTGAGACCCCCACGACATGAACTAAACAGGCTGGGGCCACAGGGTCAGTGTTTAGTAAGGGCAATTGGAGTTGGATGAATATGGGGTGCTTTGGAGAAGAACTGCCCACAGGAAGCAATTGGTTCTTCCAGAACAAAAAGCAAGGGTCCTAAATGACCTACACAATCAGATGGGCCATCAGGGCACCGATGGGACAGTGTCATTGATCAGGGATCATTTTTTCCTGGCCCTACATGCAGCGTGAAATAGAACAGTATGTAATGAAATGCACCTGTCTGAAACAGAAAAAGACCTAGCCGTGAGACAAGGGCTCCCCTTGTAAACATAGTCACCACACAGCCCTTTGAACTTGTGTCAGTGGACTTTCTTCATCTAGATAGGTGTAAAGGTGGCTATGAATACATACTTGTGATTGTGGCCCATTTCACACGATTCGCACCTACAACCCTACAACCTACAACATCAAAATCTGGAAAAACGGTAGCTGACAAAATATTCAATGATTATGCACTAAGATTTAGGTTCCCAGCATGGACCCACCATGACCAAGGTGGCGAGTTTGAAAACCAACTCTTCTCTCAGCTCTCCAAATATTGCAGTACGGCAGGACCAAAGACTTCCCCATACCACCCTCAGGGAAATGGTCAAGACAAAGGCTTTAATCAGACACTGATTCAGATACTGAAAACCCTCACAGACAAGGACAAGACAAATTTGAAAGACTCTGAATAAACTTGTCTTTGCCTACGACTGTACGTGCACAGAGGTGACAGGATTCTCACCAATCTGTTATATGGGTGATTCTCACGAACCCAGTCATTTGAATGTCTAAGAAGATTTTAAAGTCATACTCATGAAAATTAAAAATAATTCACTTTTATTTGAACAATCATCATTTCTAATATTTGGCACAGTTAATTGTTAGTTACCAAAATATTTTTTTAAATGTTTTTTAACTAATTTTAGAGTCAGAAATTCATTACCGTAATGCGTCCACAGTAAAAAAAAATGCTTTCACCTCAATTTATCATTGTAATTATTCAAGCTGGTTTATAAAAAAATACTACCAACTTGTGTAAAATAATGTAAACTAGCTCAATATTGTAATATCTAATGATTTCCTATTAAATAATAAAATATATTTTAATAAAAGTGAGTGTCCAGAGGTGCAAAACTCATTACCGTAGCACCTTGTTCGAAGTCCTGTTAAATTTATAGAATTTTTTAAAATTGAGTTATTTTGACCCATAATGTACCACAAAGAAGAGAAGACAAAATATGGCTAAAAAATAAGATTGTTTGACATATTTTGATTATGATAATTGTTATGTTTCTCCTTGCATACGCCTATTCGCACACCATAGGCGATCATTACCGTAATGTGCATTACCTCATGTGCTTAAAAAGTAAATGATTAGATATTTTTCTGTAGAGAAGATATCAGGGAATTTGTATTGTAGGTGAAAATTTTTTAGCTGACTCACCATGGCATGCTACCATTTTAAGCTATCTCATGCGAATTTCACTCATTACCGTAATGCACAACTTTCATTACCGCGTAATTTTAGACCTGTTGCGGTAATGAAAAACAAGATTACGGTGATGAACAGTGTCTTTTTGAAATGAAAAAATAGATAAATACATAGTGCATTTAAACTTTAATACTCCTTCTTATTGTTTTTTTTTACACAATTACAGCAGTTTTTTATTTACTTCCTACTTATGAAAAATGGTTATACTATTTTATGGCAACAAATATTAATTACCTAATGTGAAGGGCAAAAGGAAGTAGTGCTGGATATCAATTAAAATTTCCAAAAATGCTTAGATTCAGAGGGACCCATTTCAACTCATGATCCAATTTGATGGTTTTTCGATTCAGTTAAGGATATTCCGCTATCAAAATTTTACTTGGAAGGTGAATGAGTGAAAGAAGATGTATACTGGGGGCAGTTCTCCTGGACTGGCAGCCCAGGGGGGTGGTCCACCTACAGAGTATGCTCCAACTACAGAGGGTTCTTAGGCCTCCCTGGTAATGTCTATTCTGTGGTTCTGGATTAGTCGAATCTAAGCTTCAGGAAGAGCAGTGTGGGTTTTGTCTTGGTCGTGGAACACTAGACCAGCTCTACACCCTCAGCAGGTCCTGGAGGGTCCGTGGAAGTTCGCCCAATCAATCTACATGCGTATTGTGAACTTGGAAAAGGTGTTCGACCGTGTCCTTCAGGGAGCCCTGTAGGGGCTGACAGTAAGTCGGGCTGGTTTCCGGTGAGAGTTGGACTCCGCCAAGGCTGCCCTTTGTCATCGATTCTGTTCATTACTTTCATGGACAGAATTTCTAAACGCAGCCAAGATGTGGACAGGGTCCGTTTTGGTGGCCTTCGCATCTCTGCTTTTTGCAGATGATGTGGTCCTGTTGGCTTCATCAGGTCATGATCTACAGGTTTAGTTCCCAGTATATCTGTAGTCATGGATGGGAAAATGGAGTGAGAAATTGACAGGTGGATTGGTGCAGCGTCCACAGTGAAGGATATACTGCTTTTCATTGTAAGCAGTAATGGCTTTCCATTATGGTTCAGCAATATGCAACATTTTCTCAGTTGCACTGGTCTGCCCTGGTGAAGAGAGAGCTGAGTCAAAAGACAAAGCTCTCAATTTACTGGCCAATCTACAACCCTTCCCTCATTTATGGGATGAGATTTGGGTCATCACCAAAAGAACAAGATCACAGCTACAAGAGGCTAAAATGTTTTTTCTCTGAGCTCTCCTATAGAGCTCTCCTGTAGAGACAAGGTGAGGAGCTTGGTCATCTGGGAGGGACTCAGAGTAGAGCCACTGCTCCTCCACATTGAGAGGAGCCAGTTGAGGTGGCTTGGGCATCTGGTGAGGATGCCCGAGCCACCTCAATAAATAAATCACCCTTACATAAGAATAAATGAATAAAAATAAATAAAAAAAACACCCAGTGAAGGACATAGCCTATTATCCAGGTCTGTGTAATATCGATTTTTGCGATATATATCAATATTTTCTTTCCTAGAAAAAAATTGATATAGTAATGCAAGTATTGTAACATCCAACTGTCATCTTGTTCACTCACTGCTTGCTTCGCCGGGAGAGTGATTAGGTCATCAGGCTTAGAGTGATTCCTTCAGATGTTAAGTGTCAAGGTTAAAAAGGTATCAAACTATTCAGAGCAGGTACTTGGTGCACTTTATTTACTTCACAAATGCATGTAAGCTACAGTTTGTACTGTTTCAATTAAAAGAAACATGTTTTCTCACCACTTCTTTGATTCATTTTGTCCAGCTGTTGACTTTAAGTCTGTGTCCATGTCCAACTAGAGCCAGGTGTTGTGTAGTTGGTGCTTTTAATCAGTTTTCAGTTAAATTAATTCAATCCAACTCTAAGTCACAAAATGTCACCAAAATCACTCTGTCCCTCTAAAATCTTTCAGAAAATTGCAAAAGTGTATTGAATTGTATTGTTTGCTGAATATCGCAATATATATGGTATCGTGAGCAGAATATCGTGTATTGTATTGTATCGTGAGATTATTGAATCACTACAGCCCTACTATTCCTGAGGATTGATGAATTCGTCCAATTGCCCAACCTTACATTCCAAGCAATAAGCAGAGATGAAAAAAAGTCAGTTGTGGGTTTGTTTCCATGGCTCAACGTTGGTAAAATGTTTAATTTGCAGATGTATGTTTTGTTACATGCCATTTTATTATTTATGTGTAGTTAAATGTTAGTGTAATTATAAAGTGTTCATTACCGAAACATTCTTATTCATTACCGACATACGTTTTTTCATTACCGCTATGCTCATTTTATGATAATTTATTTAGATTAGATAAAAGAATTACATGAACTTTTTAATTCCTCAATGAAATGGTCAGACTCTTTTATATTATGGTTGTGTTGTTTTTTCAATTTAATGATTTAACACAAAATTAGAACAAAAATAGATTTTAAAAATGTATTCATGTTACGGTAATGAAATAATTGTTTACATTAAAATAATAAATTTTGTTATTAATGACTATTCTTTGTTGGTACCTTCTCCTTTGTGGACACTGAAGTCCATGGTGTCCAAAAAAAGTGGAAAAATGTTTTTGTGGTTTCATATTTCTTCATCAAAATTGTGTTACGGTAATGAATTTATTTCTTCAAAGTCAGACTAAAATGTCTAAAAATACCTTTAAAAATATGCATAGAGGTTATAATTTTACATTGAAAGATAAAATTAGATTCTATTTTATAAAGAAGGTGTGTTTTTGTGTGCATACAATGCATTTTTATTTTTGTTGTAAGTTGTACCATGTTCGTGAGAATTACCCATATGGCCGTTCCCCAAAACTGCCCATTGACATGTTGATCGGTTTACCAGCAGAAACAGGTAACCAAGATCACCATGCTTATGTTGAACAGTGGAAAGAAAGGATGCAGCAGGTGTATGCCATTACACAAGAAAATGCGCAGAAATCTGCCCAAAGAAACAAAAGAATCTATGATTCAAAAGTAAGGAGCTCAATGTTGTTTCCAGGAGACCAGGTGACTCCTCGTGGTGGTCCTGGTAATCTTAGGAATTATTGAGAGGAAGTCATACATACCGTTGCCCGCCAAGTGGGAAAATTTGTGCCAGTGTATGAACTAAAACCTGAACATGGGAAAGGAAGATCCAGGACACTTCACAGGAATCACATCTTGCCTTGTGATCACTTACCACTGGAAAGAAACGCTACAGAAAAAGAGGAAGCAAGGGAGGAATGTGAGGAGGACGAGGATGATTATTATCCCATGAACTTATTTCATTCATCAATTCAGCCAATGACATCAGCAACTGAGGCGCCTATAACTACACCTGATTCCTTTGAACCAGCACCAGTGGAGCGCGCATTGGAAGTTCGCCAGCTTGACTTTGATTCTGAACATCAGTCAGGAAACCAGGTGATTCAAACTCAACACTCACCTAATACTGGTGCAGAGATATCCATGACCCCAACTGATCACACTTGTTGCTCTTCTGAATGTGAAATGGAAATAAGACCACATCGACCACAAAGACTGCGTTGACCCCCAAAGACCCTGAGATATGATAAAATGGGTTCTCCATCGTGTTACAGTATTGCTGCACTTCCCTCTTATGCAAGACATCCAACTTTGATGCATCCTGTATATCTATGCAACAACCAGCACCTTTACTTGTATGGACTGTAAAATGTGGACTTTCTCCAAACAGGCACTTAAGGAGTGAAAAGGAAAACAGACTTGTTTTGAGGATGCTTGAGGCACCAGAAGTGAGGACATTATAAACTTGTTTGTATGATTTACAAGAAATATTCACTTACGTGGAAATTAAAATTTAAAATTTGAATATTCTTTAGCAGTGTTATGAAGCTTTTCAAAGTGTTTCGAGTGACAAAATGTGACTCAAAAGATTGTATATTTCACAAGTCCGGGTTTGTAAGACTTATTGTAGAACCGCCCCTATAGAAGTATTTCATGATGTTGAGGACAACATCTAGCTTTGAGGGGGAGTATGTGATGGATTGAAATTTGGTTATTTCAGAGGCTGCCTAGTTTGATTTGGCTGAAACAGTGGTCAGATTCAACCAGCAGGGGGAGTCTAGCGCTTGCGCCAGCTATAGTGAAGAGCACCGGAACTTCCTCCTTAGATAATAATCGCTGGAGCAGAAGCACCGTGTCCGGCACCTTTATTAAAATTCTCCCCTTCTTCAGGTATGAGTAAATAAAAAATTCCCTTCTCACCCTTCGCGGGTGGTCTCTTTCATCCTCTGAGCTCGGGTCCTCTACCAGAGGCCTGGGAGCTTGAGGGTTCTGCGCAGTATCTTGGCTGTGCCTAGAACTGCACATTTCTGGACTGAGATGTCTGATGTTGTTCCTGGGATCTGTTTGAGCCACTGCTCCAGTTTGGGGGTGACTGCCCCGAGGGCCCCGATGACCACAGGCACCACTGTGGTCTTCACCTTCCAGGCCTTCTCCAGTTCCTCTCTGAGGCCCTGGTATTTCTCCAGTTTCTCATGTTCCTTTTTCCTGATGTTGTGGTCACTTGGTATTGCTACATCCACC
Source organism: Poecilia mexicana (assembly GCF_051168715.1). Classification (NCBI taxonomy): domain Eukaryota; kingdom Metazoa; phylum Chordata; class Actinopteri; order Cyprinodontiformes; family Poeciliidae; genus Poecilia; species Poecilia mexicana. The sequence continues at coordinate 28,843,301 of NW_028263381.1, forward strand.
ACAACGGCTTTCCTCTGTTCTTTATCCATCACCACAATGTCCGGTTGGTTCGCCATTACCATCTTGTCTGTCTGGATCTGGAAGTCCCACAGGATCTTAGCTCGGTCATTCTCCACCACCTTTGGGGGTGTTCCCCACTTTGACCTCGGGGCTTCCAGTCCATATTCGGCACAGATGTTCCTGTACACTATGCCCGCCACTTGGTTATGTCGTTCCATATACGCTTTCCCTGCCAGCATCTTGCACCCTGCTGTTATGTGCTGGACTGTCTCAGAGGCCTCCTTGCACAACCTACACCTTGGGTCTTGTCTGGTGTGGTAGACCTGAGCCTCTATTGCTCTGGTGTTTAGGGCCTGTTCCTGGGCGGCCAGGATGAGGGCCTCTGTGCTGTCCTTGAGTCCAGCTTTCTCTAGCCATTGGTAGGATTTCCTGATATCAGCCACTTCAGTTATTTGTCGGTGGTACATCCCATGCAGGGGCTTGTCTTCCCATGATGGTTCCTCCAGCACCTCTTCCTCTGTTCCCCATTGTTTGAGACATTCGCTGAGCACATCGTTCATTGAGGCTTTGTCCTTGATGTATTTATGGATCTTGGATGTTTCATCCTGGACAGTGGCTCTCACACTCACTAGTCCTCTGCCTCCTTCCTTACGGCTTGTGTACAGTCTCAGGGTGCTGGATTTGAGACAGCACCCTGTCTCAAATCCAGACATGCTTCCGAGTTAGTAGACTCGGAACCATGCTTCCGAGTCTACTAACCAAGACTCGGAAGCATGGTTAGTAGCTTCCGAGTCTTAACGTCCGTGGCCTTTATCTCTTCCATTGGCCAGCTAATTATTCCGGCAGGGTATCTGATTACTGGTAAGGCATAGCTTATTCGTTGGAGGTATTTGGCTGTGGCTCCTTTCCTTGTGACCTCATCGAGGTTGCCATTTGCTTGTGGTATTCCCAGGTACTTGTAGCTGTGCTCTATGTCTGCTATTGTTCCTTCTGGGAGTGAGACCCCTTCTGTGCGGACGACCTTCCCTCTCTTTGTAACCATCCGGCCACACTTCTCTAGTCCGAATGACATCCCAATGTCAGTGTGGATCAGTGAGTCGATGTCTCGCTCGCTCTTGGCGTACAGCTTGATGTCATCCATGTAGAGGAGGTGACTGATTGTGGCCCCATTCTTGAGTCGGTATCCGTAGCCAGTCTTGTTGATGATTTGGCTGAGGGGGTTCAGGCCTATGCAGAACAGCAGTGGGGACAAAGCATCTCCTTGGTATATGCCACATTTGATGGACACTTGTGCAAGTGGTTTGCAGTTGGCTTCAAGGGTGGTTTTCCACAGCCCCATCGAGTTTGCAATGAAGGCTCTCAGAGTCCTGTTGATGTTGTACATCTCTAAGCATTCAATGATCCAGGTATGTGGCATTGAGTCATAGGCTTTCTTGTAATCAATCCAAGCGGTGCACAGGTTGGTGTGTCGGGTTTTGCAGTCTCGGGCGACTGTGTGGTCTACAAGGAGTTGGTGTTTGGCTCCTCTGCTATTTATGCCAATGCCCTTCTGTGCCGTGCTCATGTATTTATCCATGTGCCCGCTTATCTTAGCCGCTATGATGCCTGACATGAGCTTCCATGTTGTAGAGAGACAGGTTATCGGCCGATAGTTGGATGGGACTGAACCCTTTGAGGGATCCTTCTGGATCAGGATTGTGCGCCCTTCAGTTAGCCATTCAGGGTGAGTCCCATTCTGTAGCAGCTGGTTCAGTTGAGCTGCCAGTCGCTCATGGAGGGCAGTGAGTTTCTTTAGCCAGTAGGCATGGATCATGTCAGGCCCTGGTGCTGTCCAGTTTTTCATACCCGAGTGTCGAGAAAAGTCGAGCTCATCCCACTTCCCCATGCTGGAGATTTTAGTTTAATAATAACAATAAATAAAGTTATCTTTAAAACTGATTACACAGGTGACATCAAGACCCAACAGTAGAGTCAGACGGTAATAAAATTAATCTGGTTGTGTGTGTTGTTATTGTGTCCTGCTTTAATTCTACTTTTTTCTATTTAATCATAAAAAAAATCATAGTCTGACAGGAGAGTTATGAAACAGGAAAAGCAGGTTTCCTGGAAAAAGAGGAAGTTTCCAGCCTGCAGTGATTAAAATAGTTCAGACTGCTCATTTTGGGCATTAAAGGTTTAAAGAATAAAATCTAAACATTTTGAGTAATTGGATAAAACCCAGAGTAAAATACTTGAATTAATAATGATAACTTATAATTAAGCTAATAATTAATATTGGTTGATGTTGGTTTGATTATAAGAATATTTAACACTTACTCTTACACTTATGGAAGTACTTAAAGGTGAAACAAGTAACTGTAACATGGTGTCAAATGATTAGAATAATGAATTATTATTGGTTTCTTTTCAGAAATGTTTGTAAGAACTCACATTATGATTATAAGAGTAACTAATAAGTAATGGTTATTATAATATTATAAGTGAATGCTAAATCAGAGAAACTAAGGGGTTATAAATGTGATTTTGACATTGAACTGGAAATGGTGTAAAGTGTGTAACTGTAACTAAAGGTCACTGATGTTGTGTTAGAGGTAGATGGTAGGTGAAAGGTCAGGTGGAAAGAGGAACTGATGGGAGAGCGGAGGTGTCCAACGCCTTATTGCTAAACTTCAACTTACCTAAGAGAAGGTTAGACACAAGAGAGCTGTTGAGCAACCCTGGGACACTGGTACAGACATCAGGTCATGTCCAAAGATGGTGATGGATATGAGATTATCGGTCCAAGCAGTCAGCCAATGAAACAGGCACAGCAACAAAGCTAGCCAATGCAAATGCACTAAAAGGGTGGATAAACCCTATATAAGGTGAGTGCAAGAGAGGAGTCTTTGGTTGGATCCTTCAGGCAGCTTCGAGCCAAGAACGAGATGGACAAAGAACTCTGAAGCTGAAGAAGAGCCGGGGCCACAGAACCGAAGACTGTTCTGCACATGGGGACCAACCCGTTAGCCCCGCAACATGTGGCTTCAAATTGCACTTTTCTCAGCTGGGTTCGAGACCCCAAAGACAAAGACCAAGGCAAAGATGAAGATAAAGACAAAGGCAAAGAACAAAGGCAAAGAGGAAGAACTGGTGTGTTCCTTCCATGAGATCAGCCCTTCTACATCTCGAGAGACCAGAAAGATCGTGAGACGAGGAGAAAGGAGCTACAGAGCTGCAAGACAAGAAGGAGAGGGCCGCTACGAGCATGAGGAAGTCACCCTGAGGCCCGAGACCTGCCGCTCTGACTCAGTACTCTTCCTGTACTGGGAGCCTCCTGCTGCTGCAACACCTTTTTCATCATCAGGCCAGTTCTGGGGTTCAAAATGCCAAACACCGTCCGTCTCTTTCAAAGTTTTTCTTTTTTAGTTCACAGTGTCAGCATTAGGGAAAGATAGGCTAGATTATTGATTTTACTTATTTGATTATTTCTGCTACTGATTTAAGCTGTACTGACCCTTGCAAAATTGCCTTACTAATAAAATAATTAGCATTAAGAAAATCTAAAAGATGTTGTGGACATTCAGTTAATGAGTCACCTTAAAGTTCTTTGATGGTTGTAAAATAGCTATGAAGTTTGATTCTGGGAGGAGAAGGTGGAAAATGTTTTATAGGTTGCTTTTAGCCAAAACTAAAACAACATCCTTGGGACTCGCCCGAGTCACTAAAACCAACCTGGTTCAATAACAAGTGCAAGTTGTAATAAGAGAAAGAGCGACCGTTAACAGGTGTGCTCTGTGAAACTAGCTGATTCCGGGCTACTCTATCTGGCTAATTCACAGGGTGAAAAAGGGTGGGACATCTGGATGGAGGTCGTTAGAAACCAGGCTAGTCTTTCTCGCACCCAGCTTAAACAGAGTTTACTTCAGTTCTGGGTAGGGTAAATCTCGGCAGATTTAGGAAACTCAATTCACCCGTTAGACGGAGAGCTGGGAGCAACATCTCCCTCCTCTCAGAAGAGGAAGTAGAGAGAGAGAAGGGGGGGGGGGGTGTTGTGCAACAACACCGAGCCACAGTGATGGTTACCGGGGCTTGTTCAGGGAGGTTGCTGTGGTCCTCTCGTAGAGAGGTTAGCCACTGTGCATTGCTGTTGTGGGACGCCATTGAGAGTACACTTTAGCTGGTTGGGTGGAGAAGAGCCGGTTAATCCTCCTGGCTTCATTCTCTCTTGTGTATCTCTTTAGGCAGCTGGCCAAGGCTTGGAGTCTTTGTTTGGCAGTTTCGAGTGCTTCAGGTATGGGCATCTGGCTGTACTTCTTCGGTACTGGTCTTTTCATTGCACCTCTTTGGAGCTCTGATAGTTGGCTCACTTCCCTCCTTGTTATCTTGATCTTAGCCTCTAACCGTCTTTTCCATGATGGATATTGGGTCTCATGGTTGCTTGTATTAGCATTTCAAGGATCACTGATGCTGAGTTGTATATCAGCTCATTGGTTTCTGTTATGGTGTTGGTAGGGATTGTTCTCAATGCTGCATTCACATCTTCAATGAGACTTTCTGATGGTACTTCACTCAGCCGTTGTAATTGGCGTCGGGGTTGCCTGGTGTTCATTCGGGCCACAATTCTTTCTCTCAGGTCAGTTGCTGTCTCGTTCAGCTTTGATAGTTCGTTCATTACTGGGGCTGCATACCCAGTCTCGGGGTGGGGAGTTGTAGTTAACTACCCCCTGACCTTACATCCGGGCTCCTCCCTTTTGGCGTAGCATTTGTGTTGTACCTCGTCAATCTCAAGTTGTGATAGCAGTTGCCGTTTGCGGATGTTGGAACACTGAGCTACTAGTTGTTTGGCAGTCATTGTAGACTGTGGGTGTCGAAGTAACCATTCCACCCTCAGTCTTTGCATGTAGCCCCTCTGACTAGGGTTACTTGAGTAGTAGCATTCCAACAGATCCATGTTTTCGTCTCTCGCCCATTTCCGTCTTGTTCCAGTAGCCCATTTTTCATCAAGGTGCTCTGGTTCCCCAGCACCTGACGCAGACCTTGTTTGGCCGGGCGACGTCTGAGCCGGCATGTTATGCATATCAATGTCTCTCATGGTATGAGGTAGGCTATATAGCTCCAAGGGTCTTGCCTAAGGACCCACACTGCATAGCTCAATTGCACTGTTGTAACTTGCCCCAGCCTGGATTCGAACCCCGGTCTCCCGGGTGGTAGACTGGTGTCTTACCCACTGTGCTATACAGTCAGCTATATATATATTAGAGGTGTGCCGATCGATCGGTCACCGATCATAATCGGGCCGATTTTCGTGAAAAAGTGCATGATCGGTGATCGGCGATCATTGGCTCTTGTTGCCGATACCGATCATCTCACTTCGCAGCCTGCCTGTGCAGCTGGTCTCCTCTTTCCTTCACTCTGCGCAAACGCGCAGCAACAAATCCTAAGCGATGTGGAACTATAACGCACTGAGTGAATGGGGAAGTTTGCGTGTTGCGGCGGAAAATTGAAGCACGTCAAAATGCATCAACACAAGTTTTTGTCTAAATTAAGGTGAATTCATGGTTCCTTTTTCCACATAATGTAACTGGTAGTGTTTATGATAAAAAAAAAAAAGTAATAATAATTATAATTATGTGATCGGTATCGGTGTATCGGCCCTCATGGGTGATCGGTATCGGTAGGAAAAAACCTGATCGGCACATCCCTAATATATATATATATAGGTATATATATATAGGTATATATATATATATATATATATATATATATATATATATATATATACACACACACACACACACCTGTAGATTGTACATTTGTTTCTTAACTTTCAGAAAGATTGTGAGGTTTTTTTTGGACGCTCTGAATGCTAAATTTCGTTGTTAGCTCTGTTAGCACCGTTGCTGACAAGCATACTACTGTGTCAACATTGATATCGTTGTGTATGTTTGGACGGTGCTTATCACGGTGCTTCTGCTCCAGCGATTATTATCTCATTAATGAGATAATAATCGCTGGAGCAGAAGCACCGTGTCCGGCTCTTTTATTAAAATGTTCCCCTTCTTCAGGGCTTTTACATTTATTTATACTTGTAAAGCCGGCAGCTTTACGAGAATAAACTGGACAGACCACATTAATAGATCATATTACAGAAAAAACTAATTAAGGTCTCAAATCACAAACATGGTTCGAAATGTTCTGCAATTATTTGAGAATAATCTAGTCCAGGTTTGAAGAGTCTAGGTCTTGTAGTTTGAAATTAGAACAGTTTTAGTGTGATCAAGAGGCAAAAAAGTGGTGAAATCAACCTTTATTGATGTTTCACAAACCAGAAAATGGTTTCACAAATCCCAAGCATGGTTTTAAAAATTCTACTAGAGCAGAATAATCTAGTCCAGGTTTGAAGAGTCTAGGTCAGTTGTTCTTAACCTTTTTTGAGGTACCGAACCCACCAGTTTCATATGCGCATTCACTGAACCTGATAAATTAAAATATGATTCCCCCCCCCAAATTCAAGACATAGGGGTGACCCAACGAGAGTCTAGTTGGGTGACCCAACGAGAGTCTAGTTAATAATAAATAATAAAGACTTTGCGGTATTCTGATTTAGAAATGTAATTATATTAGTTGTGTTACCACTAATATGGCACTAGAGGCAGTAGCAACCCCGAAAAGATGCGACTAAGGAGCAGATTTAGAAGTACACCGAAAGCTACAGAATTTGGTAAAAACTGTGACCTTTGCTGAAGTAATTAAAGACACAAGTTCAAATCCATGCTGAGAGTGGAACTCCTTCAATCAGTGCTCCTCCGCAGCACTGATTGGCTAAGCAATGTAACGTGATCTTCTGCAGCAAGTGATAGCAAAGCGGGGCGCATCATCACGACTTTACACAAGTGTGTCTTTACCTCCGCGGCAGAGGCTCCGACGAACCCCTGAGACCGACTCATTGAACCCCTGAACCCAGGTTAAGAACCACTGGTCTAGGTGTTGTAGTTTTTTAACTAGAGTAGATTAAAAATGTGAAAGGTAGTGAAAAATTAGGTGGAATCGGATTTTAGCCATTTCCCGAATCGGAAGCTGGAACCGGAAACCAATTTCAGTTTACCGCAGTGAAGTTAGTTTCAAGTTTGATATTCGAGCTCCGCGGAGTAACCGGTGTTGAGCTCAAGGTTGATCCAATTTATGAATGCTAATGTTGGCCAGTCGTTCTCCGCTCCCGGCCCAAGCGCTTGAAGGTTCACTTAGGGATTGTTAAATTACCAAACCAAACACTCCTGTCAAACAAATGCTAATAAATACCTTGAATTGTGACCAACTGACTAATTGTCAGTGCTGATTCATGCTTTTACATGAGACACAATAGCCTCTATTAAATTCTAAAGTCATATGCAATATTTTAAATAATTTTAATAATAAATAATATAATGTTTTCTTCAATAGCTTCCAGGTCATATGACCCATTTACTCAGAATCACTTTGAAATATTTCTACTAGTCTGTCATTTGACTACTACAGTCATTTGTTTTCCATTTTAAGTCATTTTCCTTTTTTTTTTTTTTAGGAATTTTATTTTGTCAAAATTGAGTGTTTAGCTTCCAGGTCATGACCTGTTGACTCAAAATCACTTTGAAATCTTTCTACAAATTTGTAGAGATGAGGCACAGTCATTTGTTTTCCATTTTAACCCCACTTTTATTTTTAGCTATTTTTTTGTTAAAATTTAGTATTTTTCTTCAGTAGCTTCCAAGTCATGTGACCTATTGACCCAGAACCAGTGTGAAATTGCTCTACAAATTGAGAGATGAGGCACACTCCTTTGTTTTCTATTTTAACTTATTTTTTAGCAATTTTTTTTTTGCAGATTTAGTATTTTTCTTCAATAGCTTCCAGGTATTTTTTGCACAGCGCATTTCAGCAGCAAGGCATTTCAAAGTGCTTTACATCATAAAAACACAAAAACACAGTCATGCAACATAGAATCAACAATCAAAACATTACATTCAGTGAAGAGCCATCATTAACTTCGTCATTGATTACGTTTTAAATACAACTCTAAGCAGCTGGGTTTTTAGTCGAGATTTAAGGAAGTCAGTGTTTCGGCTGTTTTACATTTTTCTGGAAGTTTGTTCCAAATTTGTGGTGCATAGAAGCTGAATGCTGCTTCTTCTCGTTTGGTTCTGGTTCTGGGGATGCAGAGCAGAACTAGAACCAGGAGACCTGAGGGGTCTGGAAGGTTGGTACAACAGCAGATCTTTAATGTACTGTGGTGCTAAACCGTTAAGTGACTTATAAACTAACAACAGTATTTTAAAGTCTATTCTCTGAGCTACAGGGAGCCAGTGTAGGGACTTTAAAACTGGTGTTATGTGTTCTATGTTCATGGCTTCAGTGAGAACGCGAGCAGGAGTTCTCACTAAACCGTGACCCAATTACTTGAAATCAGTGTGAAATTGTTTTAGTAGACTGGAGAGATGAGGTACACTCATTTTAGTTCATTTTGACCCATTTTATTATCTTTTAGGTAATTTTATATTTAAAAAAATATATATTTCCTATTTTCTCTTTACTTCTCCATAAGTGACTCTAGGAGTTATGCTGTCAGAGCCTTCACACACCTTGTAGGGTCACCCAAGGCTAGAGTTTTTAGGTCAGGGGTGCCCAAAGTCGGTTCTTGAGGGCCGGCATCCTACACATTTTAGTTCTCTCCCTAGTTTAACGCACTTGGATCAAATGATAGCTCGTTAGAAGGCCTAAGAGGAACATTGACAAGCTGAAAAGGTTGTTACTAACACCAGGGAGAGAACTATAACTAAAACTAAAGCCCCAACTCCAGGCTATGGCCTAGAGTTGGGGCTCCTTGGCAAGCACCTGGTGTTTGCCAAAACACATGGAGTCGCATGACTTGAGATGAGAGCCATGTAGTCTGATATGTAGTGAGAAAATGTAATGTTTCAATTCAGTGGCTGTGTTTCTATAATTTTGTATTTGTGTGTTTTTATGGTGTAAAGGCCTTTGAAATGCCTTATTGTTGAAATGTGATATTTAAAATTTGATTTGATTTTTTTGATTTGGGGGTTTTCTGTCCGAGGCCATGTTCTGCGCAACCAGGCTTTTTAAGGGATTCATTTTGGTGGCTTTGGGATCACGCCTCTGCTTTTTGCAGATGATGTGACCCTACTGGCTTCATCAGGTCGTGATCTACAGCTTTACTGAGCAGTACGTAGCCGAGTGTGAAGCGGCCAGGAGGGGGATCAATACCTCCAGATTCAAGACCATGGTCTCGAGCTGGAAAAGGGTAGAGTGCCTCCTTATGTTTGGGGAAGATTGTCCTGACCCAAGTGGAGGAGTTTAAGTATCTTAGGATCTTGTTCACTGTTGGAGTTTGTTCATTTCTGTCTCTGTTCACCACCCATGTCCGTTAACCAGTTTCAGGACCCGACCAGAAACACTCATTGTAAATGACCTAGAGAAATAATGAAATTTGGTTAAAAACAAGCTTTAATGCCAAAAGATGATCAAATTTGGCAAGTCATACATGTCATCCAAACGGAACATCATGCTTCTTATATTATCTTCACCGTCCAGCCCTTGGGCCAAGTGACAAATGACAAGAAGCCAAGTGAGGCAAAGTTTGTAGCAAGTTTAGCTTTTTATTCATCTCTGTAATCTGTACCCTCCCTAAAGGGTACTCTAATCAGTTTCAGTCTGTTTATGACTGCAAAGAGTCACATATAAACATGGTTATGTATGCTGCAGCATGTTAAACAGATGAAAGAGGCTAAAAGAGATAGAGGAAAATACAGAATCCATAACATCAAGAATGAGGGCAAAATGGAACAAGAGATCAATAGACGGATTGGTGAAGCGTCTCCAGTAAAGTGGGTGCTGTACCAGTCTGTCGTGGTGAAGAGATAGCTGGATCAAAAAGCAAAGGTCTCGATTTGCCAGGACTCTACGTCCCTACCTTCATCTATGGCATAGGTTTAAGGGTCTTGACTGAAAGAACAAGATCACAAATTAACAGCCAAAATTACTTTTTTCCATAAGGTGTCTGGGCTCTCCCTTAGTGATAGGATGAGAAGCTCAGTCATCCAGGAGGGACTCAGTAGAGCCGCTGATTTTTCACTTCGAGAGGAGCCAGCTGAGGTGGGTAAGGCATCAGTTAGGATGCCTCCTTGACGCCTCCCCTAGTGAGGTCTTCTGGGCACGTCCCACCAGGAGGAGGCCCACAGGAAGACCCAGGACATGCTGGAGGGACTATGTTTTTCAGCTGGCCTGGGAACGCCAGCTGACTTCTCCCAGCCACTGGAAGAAGTGGCTGGGGAGAGGGAAGTCTGGGCCTCTGCTGACCCCGCAACCCGACTGCGGACAAGGGGAAGATGATTGATTGATTGATTTTTCTTCAATAGCTTATGGGTCATGTGACCAATTAACTCAAAATCAGTGTGAAATTATTCTACTAGACTGTATAGGTAAGGCACACTCATTTTTATTCCATTTAAACCTTTTTATTTCTCGTCAGTGGTACACATGAAAATTAAGCTATTAAACACAAATCATATTTTTAATTCAAAAACTTAAATTACATAAAAAATGGAAAATGATCCAAAATGGGGAGGGGGACGAGTGTGCCTCATCTCTAATGATTTGTAGAACAATTTCACACTAACTTAGGATCAATAGGACAAATATATTGGAAGCTATTGCAGACAAATACTAAATTTTGACAAAGGAAATTGCTAAAAAATAAAAAAAGCATTAAAATGGAAAACAAATGACTGTTCCTCATCAATACAGGATACTAGAACAATTTCACACCAGTTCTGGGTCAATACGTTTCATGACTTGGAAGCTATTGAAAACAAATACATTTTGACAAAAAAATGCTTAATTTTAAAAAAAAAATGAGTTAAAATTAGGGCTGAAACGATTCCTCGAATGATTCGAGTACCTCGATTACTAAAATTCCTCGAGGAAAATTTACCTGCCTCGAAGCTTCGTTAATTTATGTTTTATTAGTTAGCGCACCGTGTTCCGGCCGGGACTTCATTTGCGTTGCGCGGAGCTCTCACTTCCGCCTCTGAGTTGTTGACAAAAGCTAAGTCTCAGCGGCATAAAGTCCAATCTTCAAGATTGGCCCGTGGGGATTTTATTGATTGATGATAATGCCCGACCTTAAAATGACTGGGGGAATGCCTGGAGTACGGCAGCATTTCTCCTCCGGGGCTGCTGGTTGAAAGCGAACGGCGGGAAGAGCGCTGAGGTGAGCGGATAGCCTGAACAGGGCGGGCGGCTGAGTAGCTGATGCTTACCGTGTAAATGTAGCTTTACCGACGAACCGCACAATAAAGTTCATATCCCGGTCTGAAGAAACGGGTGGCGGAGCGCATCGTACATGGCTGGTAGATGAGTTTCTGAGTGTGACCAGTGAAGGTGTCTTAAATATCCCGTATTGCTTCCCCCCGTGTTCGTCCCCCGGTCTAACGGTTCGTCAGTCCGCTGGTCTATTTCCTCCCCTCCACCCCATCTTACGTTCGTTCATTCGCCCTCTCCTCCCACTCCAGGCGGCATTTCCCGTATTTTCAAACCCAAAGCGTGACAGGTTAGGTGGCAAGGTGAGTTTAATTAATCTATTAAACTCACTGAAGATGAATACATAAACTAAAAGCTGGATTGTAGAGATTTTTTATAAGCATATTTGTGAGCCTGCCTCTTTGTTATTAAATTCAATATAATTTCAGATTTTTCTATAACTTTTCTTCTGGTTAACTTAGAAAGTGAGCTATTATTGTTACAGGTTAGTTTTCTAAACTACAAAAAAGCAACTGTTAGGGAAGCTCATATATGAAAAATTGGACTGATATTGATATCTGATAGTAACACCGGTATTATGCCAGATTTACCAATATTTCATTTTATAATTTTTTTTATCCGATTACTCGATTAATCGTAAGAATAATCGATAGATTACTCGATTACTAAAATATTTGTTTACAACAGCCCTAGTTAAAATGGAAAACAAATTAGTGTGCCTCATCTCTCTCTATTTGTAGAACAATTTCACACTGGTTCTGTGTCAATAGGTCACATCACTTGGAAGCTACTGAAGAAAAATACTGAATTTTGACCAAAAAAAATTGCTAAAAAATGAAAAATGAGTTAAAATGGAAAACAAATGACTGTGCCTCCTCGCTACTGATTGTAGAACGATTTCAGACTGGTTCTGGGTCAATAGGTCACAAGACCTGGAAGCTATTGAGAAAAAATACTAAATTTGGACAAACAAATTGCTAAAAAATAAAAAATGAGTTAAAATAAAAAACAAAGGAGTGTGCCTCATCTATAGAGACTAGTAGAACAATTTCAAAGTGATTTTGAATCAATAGGTCACATGACCTGGAAGCCATTTCAGAAAAATACTGAATTTTGACAAAAAAAAAATTGCTAAAAAAATGAAAAATGAGTTAAAATGGAAAACGAATGACTGTGCATCCTCGCTACTGATTTGTAGAACGATTTCAGACTGGTTCAGAGTCAACAGGTCACATGACTTGGAAGCTATTGAAGAAAAATACTAAATTTTGACAAAAAATGGCTAAAATATGAAAAATTAGTTAAAATGGAAAACAAACTTTGCCTCCTCTCTACTGATTTGTAGAAGAATTTCACACTGGTTCTGGGTCAGTAGATTACAAGACCTGGAAGCTATTGAAGAAAAATACTAAATTTGGACAAAGAAATTGCTAAAAAAAATTTTTAAATTAGTTAAAATGAAAAACAAAGGAGTGTGCCTCGTCTATAGAGACTAGTAGAACAATTTCAAAGTGATTTTGAATCAATAGGTCACATGACCTGGAAGCTATTGAAGAAAAATACTAAATTCTGACCCCCAAAAAATAGCTACAAAATAAAAACTGAGTTAAAATGGAAAACAAATCAGTGCGCCTCCTCTCTACTGATTTGTAGAACAATTTCACACTAGTTCTGTGTCAATAGGTCACAAGGATCTATTGAAGAAAAACCCTCAATTTTGACAAAATCTTCCTAAAATAAAGGGGAAATGACTTAAAATTGAAAACAAATGACTGTGCCTCATCTATACAGACTAGCAGAAAGATTTCAAAGTGATTCTGAGTAAATAGGTTAGATGACTTGGAAGCTATTGAAGAAAACAGTATATTATTTAGTATTGAAATTATTTAAAATATTGTATATGACTTTAAAATGTAACAGAGGATATTGTGTCTCATGTAAAAGCATGAATTAGCACCGACAATTAGTCAGTTGGTCACAATTCAAGGCATGTGACAGGAGTGTTTGGTTCGATAATTTGTTGACAGTCCCTAAGTGAACCTTCGAGAGCTTGGGCCTGGAGCGGTGGAGAACGGCTGGCCGACATTAGCGATCATAAATCGGATCAACCTTGAGCTAAAGGCCGGTTACTCCGCAGAGCTCGAATATCCAACTTGAAACTAACTTCACTGCAGTCTTCAACCGCGTCTCGTACAGGATGAAAACCAAACTTTCTTTATGTAACGTCCTCTTAAGATCAAATGACAGCAGTAACGGTCTCAAACTTTCAGTCAAAAACTTTCTTCTACAACCGGAGCACAAACAATAACTGTTGTCCTCCAGGCATTTTTCTCCTAAAAGTTGCGAACACGCCAGCCGACAGAGATATGAAGCTGTATTTTAACTCAGCTGCTGCGCGTGTAACATGCTAACCTGCCAGTGCCTATGAATGACAACGAGAATGCAGAAATACACTAGCTCATATGTAACCTTTCGGATTAGTAATTCATACACAGCGGTCCTTTGGTAGTTTCTCTACTTACCAGATTGCTGTTTCGGAAGTGCTCAACAAATGTGTGATCGGCCGTTTGCCACGTCTGCCATAAACTATAGAATACGTCGGCTGGGATCTTCTTCTGGGGAGTTTAGTCGCAGATTACATCCATAAAGGTGTATTACTGCCATCTAAAGGTAGCCCCGGTCCAAATACTCGCAGTTCCACTCTCCTCCTCCTCCTCCTCCTCCTCCTCCATAGAACACAAATACGTAGTCTATGACGTAGACCCCTCATGGGGGGCGGGTCCATATTATATTATGTCTATGGGCGGGTCGGCCTGTTGCTACGATACGTAACAGTGTCCGCCATATTGAATGTGGAATATGTGCCAGTAAGCTAATACAAGTAAATGGACCGAACTTCACAAAGTGCCGTTCTACAAAGTATTTTAAATTAATACCTGTCATTGACACATTTTCTCACACACATTAATATATTTGGTAATTAAAGAAATGACTAAAGACAGAGTTTCTAACTTTTGATGTGATTATTTCATTGTTTTGGGGCATTTCTGAATCAAGAGCAATGTTTTATTTGATAGAAATGATTCTGATCATTTTTATATTGACATTGAGGAACAGACACTTTTACAGTGTTTAATTAAATAACATATTTACATAATGACAATTTAATGTACATTTAATGTTTCAAGTCAAGAAACAAATTATTTTCTTGTATTTATTTTTACATTATTGAGAAATGACTTTTGACTTATAAATCAGTCATTGTCAAACAATAAACTACACATTTTTCGTACTTTTTTTCAGAGAAAAATATTTATTATAGAATGTCAATTCTGCTATTGACAGCAAAGAGTGAAAATAATTCTAACAGAGTAAATTATTTTTATTTCGTTACATAAGCTGTATTAATACACTAATACTTCAGATTGAGATATCTAAAAATACACAAAAGTGAAAGAATAAAACATTTATTTATTATACTGGGAACACTGGCCAGCGGCAGGGCTTCAGTCTGCTGGTCACACTGGGAGACCTCAATGACTTCTGAGACATCCTGGTTCACAGGCTAACGCCAAGGATAAAAGAGAAATTATCCTAAAGTGAAATAGAAATTACATATATGTTTCCGTCCTATTCAGAAAAAGACATTTTCGGCATGTTGGGCTCTGACTCGTAGCATCTTTATAGCTAAATACCGACATGGAGAAGCTGAGCTGGGAAACAGACTGAAGAACAGCAGTTCCAGCTCTGATCCTGACTGATCTTTCCTCACTAAATCCCCTGGTTTTTAATGAACTTCTCCTCCAACAGTGGTTTTTCATCACCTCTCTCTCATTAGAAAACACAGTGTGAAAACGTTAGCTGCTACGCTAACAATTAGCGGTTACTTCGGGCCAATTAATTAATTAATTACATAGGAAATATTTCTCGGTTGTTTAGAAGCGAATTTCTGGCTGTAAAGTCAAGTAATTCTGATCTTTCATCCTTACCTGTGAAACGTAATGGCAATGAATCCAGATTGCTTCGTAAAACAGTTGAAACAAGTTCACACAGCACAGGACTTAAGGAGCTCCGATCGCCCTGCTGCCACATAGAAGATGGCGGACGCTGTTACGTACGACTCAGCGCTCCATGAGGCGTCTATTTATTTATTTTTTTTATTTATTTATTAAACATTACAGGATCACGTGGCATGTACAAACATAGAGACGATATGTTTTATAAGCTTAAGGCACATAAAAATATGAGAAAATAATTACACACACAAAAAAAAAAAGAGACAAAGGGGCATTAGTTTTCAAATAAATTCACATCATTATAGGCATCCAAGAGCTGTAGTCCATGCTTGTTTTTCATCAGTTTTAAAGTTCTGAAGTGGTTGTCCATTAGAAGGTTTTTAAAGGCTGAGAAGTCAGGTTTTCTATTTCCCCATTTACAAGAGTGGATAAAGAATTTTGCAAGGATCAGCAGGTTGTTAAGTATGAGGTCGGTTCTTCTGTCTCTGTGGGTGGTTCCAAATATTATATCCTCTCTTTTTAAGGGATGATTTAGGAAAAGCTTTGTTGAGATCCAGTCCTGAAAGTTTCCCCAAAATGTCTCAGTGTGCACACAGAAGAAAAAAAGATGATATGTTGTTTCAATATCATTATCACAAAAGGTACAGTTGTTAGTGTCAAAGTTGAATCTTTGTCGTAATAGTTCCCTGGATGGAAAAATATTATTGAGAATTTTAAAATGAACTTCTTTAGCTTTAGGGCTTAGAGGGAATTTAAGGTAGCTGTTCTCCACTTATTCACCTCCGAAGCAGGAAACAAATTTAAAATTGAGTTTTTATTTGGTCGGACAGGAAATATAAGATTGGTTAGATGTTGACGCATCCTTTTGTTAGAATTATTTTTGTCTAAAAGGTTAACTCCAAACAGTTGAAGTCCAGGTAACTGAAGGTCAGCTGATTGAATGTTGATATTTTGAACCATATATTTGACTGCAGTGGGAATAGAGTTCATTACTATGTAAAACTGAGTGCGTGAGCAGTCCAAATTATACAGTAAACAAAATTCATCATAAGACAACCAATCTCCACTGTCATTAAGAAAATGTCTTATGGACCAAATACCCTTTTCCATCCAGTGATCCAAATACAGAAACTTATTCCTGTGCAGCACATATCTGTTGTTCCAGATGGGAGTCTGGTGAGGAGTAAAGTTGTGCGTGTACATAAGTTTCCAACACAACAACACTTGCTTGTGAAAGGCAGATAACTTAACAGGAAGTCTGTCAACACCAAAGTCACATCTAAGAACAAAATCTATGGATCCAATTTTTTAAACAAACTCTTGGGGAGACAAAACCAGATACTATTACCATTAATTAAAAAGGATTTCAGCCAGTTTACCTTTAAGACCGCATTTAAACATTCAAAGTCAATAGCTTGTAAACCTCCATCTGTAAAGTCTTTTACCATATTTGCTTTCTTTAAGTAGTGGACTTGATTTTTCCAGATTAAAGTTAAGCTGATTTATATCTTTAATGTATTTATTAGGTATGGCCATAGAATAACAGCGACTCCACGTTGGTTAAATAGGTTCTCCCAAACAGGGTCAGATCTCTTTGGAGCCATCTATTTAACTGAGATTTGCAATTCTGTCTTTAGCCAGAAGCCAAAAACGCTTTATCTCAGCGAAAGAAGTCAAAAATGGACTATCTGTGAATTTGCAGCTTTACATTCAATTTTCAGCCTTGTTAGTTGTTGGACAGCTCCGAAATGCTGAGCAGCACTAGATCTAGCTGTAATAAGCTGAAATTAGTTGATCTGCTTAAGTTACAAATGATCAGAAAGCCAGAAGCCAAAAACGCTTTATCTCAGCGAAAGAAGTCAAAAATGGACTATCTGTGAATTTGCAGCTTTACATTCAATTTTCAGCCTTGTTAGTTGTTGGACAGCTCCGAAATGCTGAGCAGCACTAGATCTGGCTGTAATAACCTGAAATTAGTTGATCTGCTTAAGTTACAAATGATCAGAAAGCCAGAAGCCAAAAACGCTTTATCTCAGCGAAAGAAGTCAAAAATGGACTATCTGTGAATTTGCAGCTTTACATTCAATTTTCAGCCTTGTTAGTTGTTGGACAGCTCCGAAATGCTGAGCAGCACTAGATCTGGCTGTAATAAGCTGAAATTAGTTGATCTGCTTAAGTTACAAATGATCAGAAAGCCAGAAGCCAAAAACGCTTTATCTCAGCGAAAGAAGTCAAAAATGGACTATCTGTGAATTTGCAGCTTTACATTCAATTTTCAGCCTTGTTAGTTGTTGGACAGCTCCGAAATGCTGAGCAGCACTAGATCTGGCTGTAATAACCTGAAATTAGTTGATCTGCTTAAGTTACAAATGATCAGAAAGCCAGAAGCCAAAAACGCTTTATCTCAGCGAAAGAAGTCAAAAATGGACTATCTGTGAATTTGCAGCTTTACATTCAATTTTCAGCCTTGTCAGTTGTTGGACAGCTCCGAAATGCTGAGCAGCACTAGATCTAGCTGTAATAAGCTGAAATTAGTTGATCTGCTTAAGTTACAAATGATCAGAAAGCCAGAAGCCAAAAACGCTTTATCTCAGCGATAGAAGTCAAAAATGGACTATCTGTGAATTTGCAGCTTTACATTCAATTTTCAGCCTTGTTAGTTGTTGGACAGCTCCGAAATGCTGAGCAGCACTAGATCTAGCTGTAATAAGCTGAAATTAGTTGATCTGCTTAAGTTACAAATGATCATAAAGCCAGAAGCCAAAAACGCTTTATCTCAGCGAAAGAAGTCAAAAATGGACTATCTGTGAATTTGCAGCTTTACATTCAATTTTCAGCCTTGTTAGTTGTTGGATAGCTCCGAAATGCTGAGCAGCACTAGATCTAGCTGTAATAAGCTGAAATTAGTTGATCTGCTTAAGTTACAAATGATCAGAAAGCCAGAAGCCAAAAACGCTTTATCTCAGCGAAAGAAGTCAAAAATGGACTATCTGTGAATTTGCAGCTTTACATTCAATTTTCAGCCTTGTCAGTTGTTGGACAGCTCCGAAATGCTGAGCAGCACTAGATCTAGCTGTAATAAGCTGAAATTAGTTGATCTGCTTAAGTTACAAATGATCAGAAAGCCAGAAGCCAAAAACGCTTTATCTCAGCGAAAGAAGTCAAAAATGGACTATCTGTGAATTTGCAGCTTTACATTCAATTTTCAGCCTTGTTAGTTGTTTGACAGCTCCGAAATGCTGAGCAGCACTAGATCTGGCTGTAATAACCTGAAATTAGTTGATCTGCTTAAGTTACAAATGATCAGAAAGCCAGAAGCCAAAAACGCTTTATCTCAGCGAAAGAAGTCAAAAATGGACTATCTGTGAATTTGCAGCTTTACATTCAATTTTCAGCCTTGTCAGTTGTTGGACAGCTCCGAAATGCTGAGCAGCACTAGATCTAGCTGTAATAAGCTGAAATTAGTTGATCTGCTTAAGTTACAAATGATCAGAAAGCCAGAAGCCAAAAACGCTTTATCTCAGCGAAAGAAGTCAAAAATGGACTATCTGTGAATTTGCAGCTTTACATTCAATTTTCAGCCTTGTTAGTTGTTGGACAGCTCCGAAATGCTGAGCAGCACTAGATCTGGCTGTAATAACCTGAAATTAGTTGATCTGCTTAAGTTACAAATGATCAGAAAGCCAGAAGCCAAAAACGCTTTATCTCAGCGAAAGAAGTCAAAAATGGACTATCTGTGAATTTGCAGCTTTACATTCAATTTTCAGCCTTGTTAGTTGTTGGACAGCTCCGAAATGCTGAGCAGCACTAGATCTAGCTGTAATAAGCTGAAATTAGTTGATCTGCTTAAGTTACAAATGATCAGAAAGCCAGAAGCCAAAAACGCTTTATCTCAGCGAAAGAAGTCAAAAATGGACTATCTGTGAATTTGCAGCTTTACATTCAATTTTCAGCCTTGTTAGTTGTTTGACAGCTCCGAAATGCTGAGCAGCACTAGATCTGGCTGTAATAACCTGAAATTAGTTGATCTGCTTAAGTTACAAATGATCAGAAAGCCAGAAGCCAAAAACGCTTTATCTCAGCGAAAGAAGTCAAAAATGGACTATCTGTGAATTTGCAGCTTTACATTCAATTTTCAGCCTTGTCAGTTGTTGGACAGCTCCGAAATGCTGAGCAGCACTAGATCTAGCTGTAATAAGCTGAAATTAGTTGATCTGCTTAAGTTACAAATGATCAGAAAACCAGAAGCCAAAAACGCTTTATCTCAGCGAAAGAAGTCAAAAATGGACTATCTGTGAATTTGCAGATTTACATTCAATTTTCAGCCTTGTTAGTTGTTGGACAGCTCCGAAATGCTGAGCAGCACTAGATCTGGCTGTAATAAGCTGAAATTAGTTGATCTGCTTAAGTTACAAATGATCAGAAAGCCAGAAGCCAAAAACGCTTTATCTCAGCGAAAGAAGTCAAAAATGGACTATCTGTGAATTTGCAGATTTACATTCAATTTTCAGCCTTGTTAGTTGTTGGACAGCTCCGAAATGCTGAGCAGCACTAGATCTAGCTGTAATAAGCTGAAATTAGTTGATCTGCTTAAGTTACAAATGATCAGAAAGCCAGAAGCCAAAAACGCTTTATCTCAGCGAAAGAAGTCAAAAATGGACTATCTGTGAATTTGCAGATTTACATTCAATTTTCAGCCTTGTTAGTTGTTGGACAGCTCCGAAATGCTGAGCAGCACTAGATCTGGCTGTAATAAGCTGAAATTAGTTGATCTGCTTAAGTTACAAATGATCAGAAAGCCAAAAGCCAAAAACGCTTTATCTCAGCGAAAGAAGTCAAAAATGGACTATCTGTGAATTTGCAGCTTTACATTCAATTTTCAGCCTTGTTAGTTGTTGGACAGCTCCGAAATGCTGAGCAGCACTAGATCTGGCTGTAATAACCTGAAATTAGTTGATCTGCTTAAGTTACAAATGATCAGAAAGCCAGAAGCCAAAAACGCTTTATCTCAGCGAAAGAAGTCAAAAATGGACTATCTGTGAATTTGCAGCTTTACATTCAATTTTCAGCCTTGTCAGTTGTTGGACAGCTCCGAAATGCTGAGCAGCACTAGATCTAGCTGTAATAAGCTGAAATTAGTTGATCTGCTTAAGTTACAAATGATCAGAAAGCCAGAAGCCAAAAACGCTTTATCTCAGCGAAAGAAGTCAAAAATGGACTATCTGTGAATTTGCAGCTTTACATTCAATTTTCAGCCTTGTTAGTTGTTGGACAGCTCCGAAATGCTGAGCAGCACTAGATCTGGCTGTAATAACCTGAAATTAGTTGATCTGCTTAAGTTACAAATGATCAGAAAGCCAGAAGCCAAAAACGCTTTATCTCAGCGAAAGAAGTCAAAAATGGACTATCTGTGAATTTGCAGCTTTACATTCAATTTTCAGCCTTGTTAGTTGTTGGACAGCTCCGAAATGCTGAGCAGCACTAGATCTGGCTGTAATAACCTGAAATTAGTTGATCTGCTTAAGTTACAAATGATCAGAAAGCCAGAAGCCAAAAACGCTTTATCTCAGCGAAAGAAGTCAAAAATGGACTATCTGTGATTTTGCAGCTTTACATTCAATTTTCAGCCTTGTCAGTTGTTGGACAGCTCCGAAATGCTGAGCAGCACTAGATCTAGCTGTAATAAGCTGAAATTAGTTGATCTGCTTAAGTTACAAATGATCAGAAAGCCAGAAGCCAAAAACGCTTTATCTCAGCGAAAGAAGTCAAAAATGGACTATCTGTGAATTTGCAGCTTTACATTCAATTTTCAGCCTTGTTAGTTGTTGGACAGCTCCGAAATGCTGAGCAGCACTAGATCTGGCTGTAATAACCTGAAATAAGTTGATCTGCTTAAGTTACAAATGATCAGAAAGCCAGAAGCCAAAAACGCTTTATCTCAGCGAAAGAAGTCAAAAATGGACTATCTGTGAATTTGCAGCTTTACATTCAATTTTCAGCCTTGTCAGTTGTTGGACAGCTCCGAAATGCTGAGCAGCACTAGATCTAGCTGTAATAAGCTGAAATTAGTTGATCTGCTTAAGTTACAAATGATCAGAAAGCCAGAAGCCAAAAACGCTTTATCTCAGCGAAAGAAGTCAAAAATGGACTATCTGTGAATTTGCAGCTTTACATTCAATTTTCAGCCTTGTTAGTTGTTGGACAGCTCCGAAATGCTGAGCAGCACTAGATCTGGCTGTAATAACCTGAAATTAGTTGATCTGCTTAAGTTACAAATGATCAGAAAGCCAGAAGCCAAAAACGCTTTATCTCAGCGAAAGAAGTCAGAAATGGACTATCTGTGAATTTGCAGCTTTACATTCAATTTTCAGCCTTGTCAGTTGTTGGACAGCTCCGAAATGCTGAGCAGCACTAGATCTAGCTGTAATAAGCTGAAATTAGTTGATCTGCTTAAGTTACAAATGATCAGAAAGCCAGAAGCCAAAAACGCTTTATCTCAGCGAAAGAAGTCAAAAATGGACTATCTGTGAATTTGCAGCTTTACATTCAATTTTCAGCCTTGTTAGTTGTTGGACAGCTCCGAAATGCTGAGCAGCACTAGATCTAGCTGTAATAAGCTGAAATTAGTTGATCTGCTTAAGTTACAAATGATCAGAAAGCCAGAAGCCAAAAACGCTTTATCTCAGCGAAAGAAGTCAAAAATGGACTATCTGTGAATTTGCAGCTTTACATTCAATTTTCAGCCTTGTCAGTTGTTGGACAGCTCCGAAATGCTGAGCAGCACTAGATCTAGCTGTAATAAGCTGAAATTAGTTGATCTGCTTAAGTTACAAATGATCAGAAAGCCAAAAGCCAAAAACGCTTTATCTCAGCGAAAGAAGTCAAAAATGGACTATCTGTGAATTTGCAGCTTTACATTCAATTTTCAGCCTTGTCAGTTGTTGGACAGCTCCGAAATGCTGAGCAGCACTAGATCTGGCTGTAATAACCTGAAATTAGTTGATCTGCTTAAGTTACAAATGATCAGAAAGCCAGAAGCCAAAAACGCTTTATCTCAGCGAAAGAAGTCAAAAATGGACTATCTGTGAATTTGCAGCTTTACATTCAATTTTCAGCCTTGTTAGTTGTTGGACAGCTCCGAAATGCTGAGCAGCACTAGATCTAGCTGTAATAAGCTGAAATTAGTTGATCTGCTTAAGTTACAAAT
Organism: Poecilia mexicana; assembly: GCF_051168715.1. Classification (NCBI taxonomy): domain Eukaryota; kingdom Metazoa; phylum Chordata; class Actinopteri; order Cyprinodontiformes; family Poeciliidae; genus Poecilia; species Poecilia mexicana. Next base: position 28,865,816 of record NW_028263381.1, read on the forward strand.
GATCAGAAAGCCAGAAGCCAAAAACGCTTTATCTCAGCGAAAGAAGTCAAAAATGGACTATCTGTGAATTTGCAGCTTTACATTCAATTTTCAGCCTTGTTAGTTGTTGGACAGCTCCGAAATGCTGAGCAGCACTAGATCTAGCTGTAATAAGCTGAAATTAGTTGATCTGCTTAAGTTACAAATGATCAGAAAGCCAGAAGCCAAAAACGCTTTATCTCAGCGAAAGAAGTCAAAAATGGACTATCTGTGAATTTGCAGCTTTACATTCAATTTTCAGCCTTGTCAGTTGTTGGACAGCTCCGAAATGCTGAGCAGCACTAGATCTGGCTGTAATAAGCTGAAATTAGTTGATCTGCTTAAGTTACAAATGATCAGAAAGCCAGAAGCCAAAAACGCTTTATCTCAGCGAAAGAAGTCAAAAATGGACTATCTGTGAATTTGCAGCTTTACATTCAATTTTCAGCCTTGTCAGTTGTTGGACAGCTCCGAAATGCTGAGCAGCACTAGATCTAGCTGTAATAAGCTGAAATTAGTTGATCTGCTTAAGTTACAAATGATCAGAAAGCCAGAAGCCAAAAACGCTTTATCTCAGCGAAAGAAGTCAAAAATGGACTATCTGTGAATTTGCAGCTTTACATTCAATTTTCAGCCTTGTTAGTTGTTGGACAGCTCCGAAATGCTGAGCAGGACTAGATCTGGCTGTAATAACCTGAAATTAGTTGATCTGCTTAAGTTACAAATGATCAGAAAGCCAGAAGCCAAAAACGCTTTATCTCAGCGACAGAAGTCAAAAATGGACTATCTGTGAATTTGCAGCTTTACATTCAATTTTCAGCCTTGTTAGTTGTTGGACAGCTCCGAAATGCTGAGCAGGACTAGATCTGGCTGTAATAACCTGAAATTAGTTGATCTGCTTAAGTTACAAATGATCAGAAAGCCAGAAGCCAAAAACGCTTTATCTCAGCGAAAGAAGTCAAAAATGGACTATCTGTGAATTTGCAGCTTTACATTCAATTTTCAGCCTTGTTAGTTGTTGGACAGCTCCGAAATGCTGAGCAGCACTAGATCTGGCTGTAATAAGCTGAAATTAGTTGATCTGCTTAAGTTACAAATGATCAGAAAGCCAGAAGCCAAAAACGCTTTATCTCAGCGAAAGAAGTCAAAAATGGACTATCTGTGAATTTGCAGCTTTACATTCAATTTTCAGCCTTGTTAGTTGTTGGACAGCTCCGAAATGCTGAGCAGCACTAGATCTAGCTGTAATAAGCTGAAATTAGTTGATCTGCTTAAGTTACAAATGATCAGAAAGCCAGAAGCCAAAAACGCTTTATCTCAGCGAAAGAAGTCAAAAATGGACTATCTGTGAATTTGCAGCTTTACATTCAATTTTCAGCCTTGTTAGTTGTTGGACAGCTCCGAAATGCTGAGCAGCACTAGATCTAGCTGTAATAAGCTGAAATTAGTTGATCTGCTTAAGTTACAAATGATCAGAAAGCCAGAAGCCAAAAACGCTTTATCTCAGCGAAAGAAGTCAAAAATGGACTATCTGTGAATTTGCAGCTTTACATTCAATTTTCAGCCTTGTCAGTTGTTGGACAGCTCCGAAATGCTGAGCAGCACTAGATCTGGCTGTAATAACCTGAAATTAGTTGATCTGCTTAAGTTACAAATGATCAGAAAGCCAGAAGCCAAAAACGCTTTATCTCAGCGAAAGAAGTCAAAAATGGACTATCTGTGAATTTGCAGCTTTACATTCAATTTTCAGCCTTGTTAGTTGTTGGACAGCTCCGAAATGCTGAGCAGGACTAGATCTGGCTGTAATAACCTGAAATTAGTTGATCTGCTTAAGTTACAAATGATCAGAAAGCCAGAAGCCAAAAACGCTTTATCTCAGCGACAGAAGTCAAAAATGGACTATCTGTGAATTTGCAGCTTTACATTCAATTTTCAGCCTTGTTAGTTGTTGGACAGCTCCGAAATGCTGAGCAGGACTAGATCTGGCTGTAATAACCTGAAATTAGTTGATCTGCTTAAGTTACAAATGATCAGAAAGCCAGAAGCCAAAAACGCTTTATCTCAGCGAAAGAAGTCAAAAATGGACTATCTGTGAATTTGCAGCTTTACATTCAATTTTCAGCCTTGTTAGTTGTTGGACAGCTCCGAAATGCTGAGCAGGACTAGACCTGGCTGTAATAACCTGAAATTAGTTGATCTGCTTAAGTTACAAATGATCAGAAAGCCAGAAGCCAAAAACGCTTTATCTCAGCGAAAGAAGTCAAAAATGGACTATCTGTGAATTTGCAGCTTTACATTCAATTTTCAGCCTTGTCAGTTGTTGGACAGCTCCGAAATGCTGAGCAGCACTAGATCTAGCTGTAATAAGCTGAAATTAGTTGATCTGCTTAAGTTACAAATGATCAGAAAGCCAGAAGCCAAAAACGCTTTATCTCAGCGAAAGAAGTCAAAAATGGACTATCTGTGACTTTGCAGCTTTACATTCAATTTTCAGCCTTGTCAGTTGTTGGACAGCTCCGAAATGCTGAGCAGCACTAGATCTGGCTGTAAAAACCTGAAATTAGTTGATCTGCTTAAGTTACAAATGATCAGAAAGCCAGAAGCCAAAAACGCTTTATCTCAGCGAAAGAAGTCAAAAATGGACTATCTGTGAATTTGCAGCTTTACATTCAATTTTCAGCCTTGTTAGTTGTTGGACAGCTCCGAAATGCTGAGCAGGACTAGATCTGGCTGTAATAACCTGAAATTAGTTGATCTGCTTAAGTTACAAATGATCAGAAAGCCAGAAGCCAAAAACGCTTTATCTCAGCGACAGAAGTCAAAAATGGACTATCTGTGAATTTGCAGCTTTACATTCAATTTTCAGCCTTGTTAGTTGTTGGACAGCTCCGAAATGCTGAGCAGGACTAGATCTGGCTGTAATAACCTGAAATTAGTTGATCTGCTTAAGTTACAAATGATCAGAAAGCCAGAAGCCAAAAACGCTTTATCTCAGCGAAAGAAGTCAAAAATGGACTATCTGTGAATTTGCAGCTTTACATTCAATTTTCAGCCTTGTTAGTTGTTGGACAGCTCCGAAATGCTGAGCAGCACTAGATCTGGCTGTAATAAGCTGAAATTAGTTGATCTGCTTAAGTTACAAATGATCAGAAAGCCAGAAGCCAAAAACGCTTTATCTCAGCGAAAGAAGTCAAAAATGGACTATCTGTGAATTTGCAGCTTTACATTCAATTTTCAGCCTTGTTAGTTGTTGGACAGCTCCGAAATGCTGAGCAGCACTAGATCTGGCTGTAATAAGCTGAAATTAGTTGATCTGCTTAAGTTACAAATGATCAGAAAGCCAGAAGCCAAAAACGCTTTATCTCAGCGAAAGAAGTCAAAAATGGACTATCTGTGAATTTGCAGCTTTACATTCAATTTTCAGCCTTGTTAGTTGTTGGACAGCTCCGAAATGCTGAGCAGGACTAGACCTGGCTGTAATAACCTGAAATTAGTTGATCTGCTTAAGTTACAAATGATCAGAAAGCCAGAAGCCAAAAACGCTTTATCTCAGCGAAAGAAGTCAAAAATGGACTATCTGTGAATTTGCAGCTTTACATTCAATTTTCAGCCTTGTCAGTTGTTGGACAGCTCCGAAATGCTGAGCAGCACTAGATCTAGCTGTAATAAGCTGAAATTAGTTGATCTGCTTAAGTTACAAATGATCAGAAAGCCAGAAGCCAAAAACGCTTTATCTCAGCGAAAGAAGTCAAAAATGGACTATCTGTGACTTTGCAGCTTTACATTCAATTTTCAGCCTTGTCAGTTGTTGGACAGCTCCGAAATGCTGAGCAGCACTAGATCTGGCTGTAAAAACCTGAAATTAGTTGATCTGCTTAAGTTACAAATGATCAGAAAGCCAGAAGCCAAAAACGCTTTATCTCAGCGAAAGAAGTCAAAAATGGACTATCTGTGAATTTGCAGCTTTACATTCAATTTTCAGCCTTGTTAGTTGTTGGACAGCTCCGAAATGCTGAGCAGGACTAGATCTGGCTGTAATAACCTGAAATTAGTTGATCTGCTTAAGTTACAAATGATCAGAAAGCCAGAAGCCAAAAACGCTTTATCTCAGCGACAGAAGTCAAAAATGGACTATCTGTGAATTTGCAGCTTTACATTCAATTTTCAGCCTTGTTAGTTGTTGGACAGCTCCGAAATGCTGAGCAGGACTAGATCTGGCTGTAATAACCTGAAATTAGTTGATCTGCTTAAGTTACAAATGATCAGAAAGCCAGAAGCCAAAAACGCTTTATCTCAGCGAAAGAAGTCAAAAATGGACTATCTGTGAATTTGCAGCTTTACATTCAATTTTCAGCCTTGTTAGTTGTTGGACAGCTCCGAAATGCTGAGCAGCACTAGATCTGGCTGTAATAAGCTGAAATTAGTTGATCTGCTTAAGTTACAAATGATCAGAAAGCCAGAAGCCAAAAACGCTTTATCTCAGCGAAAGAAGTCAAAAATGGACTATCTGTGAATTTGCAGCTTTACATTCAATTTTCAGCCTTGTTAGTTGTTGGACAGCTCCGAAATGCTGAGCAGCACTAGATCTGGCTGTAATAAGCTGAAATTAGTTGATCTGCTTAAGTTACAAATGATCAGAAAGCCAGAAGCCAAAAACGCTTTATCTCAGCGAAAGAAGTCAAAAATGGACTATCTGTGAATTTGCAGCTTTACATTCAATTTTCAGCCTTGTTAGTTGTTGGACAGCTCCGAAATGCTGAGCAGCACTAGATCTGGCTGTAATAACCTGAAATTAGTTGATCTGCTTAAGTTACAAATGATCAGAAAGCCAGAAGCCAAAAACGCTTTATCTCAGCGAAAGAAGTCAAAAATGGACTATCTGTGAATTTGCAGCTTTACATTCAATTTTCAGCCTTGTTAGTTGTTGGACAGCTCCGAAATGCTGAGCAGCACTAGATCTAGCTGTAATAAGCTGAAATTAGTTGATCTGCTTAAGTTACAAATGATCAGAAAGCCAGAAGCCAAAAACGCTTTATCTCAGCGAAAGAAGTCAAAAATGGACTATCTGTGAATTTGCATCTTTACATTCAATTTTCAGCCTTGCTAGTTGTTGGACAGCTCCGAAATGCTGAGCAGCACTAGATCTAGCTGTAATAAGCTGAAATTAGTTGATCTGCTTAAGTTACAAATGATCAGAAAGCCAGAAGCCAAAAACGCTTTATCTCAGCGAAAGAAGTCAAAAATGGACTATCTGTGAATTTGCAGCTTTACATTCAATTTTCAGCCTTGTCAGTTGTTGGACAGCTCCGAAATGCTGAGCAGCACTAGATCTGGCTGTAATAACCTGAAATTAGTTGATCTGCTTAAGTTACAAATGATCAGAAAGCCAGAAGCCAAAAACGCTTTATCTCAGCGAAAGAAGTCAAAAATGGACTATCTGTGAATTTGCAGCTTTACATTCAATTTTCAGCCTTGTTAGTTGTTGGACAGCTCCGAAATGCTGAGCAGGACTAGATCTGGCTGTAATAACCTGAAATTAGTTGATCTGCTTAAGTTACAAATGATCAGAAAGCCAGAAGCCAAAAACGCTTTATCTCAGCGACAGAAGTCAAAAATGGACTATCTGTGAATTTGCAGCTTTACATTCAATTTTCAGCCTTGTTAGTTGTTGGACAGCTCCGAAATGCTGAGCAGGACTAGATCTGGCTGTAATAACCTGAAATTAGTTGATGTGCTTAAGTTACAAATGATCAGAAAGCCAGAAGCCAAAAACGCTTTATCTCAGCGAAAGAAGTCAAAAATGGACTATCTGTGAATTTGCAGCTTTACATTCAATTTTCAGCCTTGTTAGTTGTTGGACAGCTCCGAAATGCTGAGCAGGACTAGACCTGGCTGTAATAACCTGAAATTAGTTGATCTGCTTAAGTTACAAATGATCAGAAAGCCAGAAGCCAAAAACGCTTTATCTCAGCGAAAGAAGTCAAAAATGGACTATCTGTGAATTTGCAGCTTTACATTCAATTTTCAGCCTTGTTAGTTGTTGGACAGCTCCGAAATGCTGAGCAGCACTAGATCTAGCTGTAATAAGCTGAAATTAGTTGATCTGCTTAAGTTACAAATGATCAGAAAGCCAGAAGCCAAAAACGCTTTATCTCAGCGAAAGAAGTCAAAAATGGACTATCTGTGAATTTGCAGCTTTACATTCAATTTTCAGCCTTGTCAGTTGTTGGACAGCTCCGAAATGCTGAGCAGCACTAGATCTAGCTGTAATAAGCTGAAATTAGTTGATCTGCTTAAGTTACAAATGATCAGAAAGCCAGAAGCCAAAAACGCTTTATCTCAGCGAAAGAAGTCAAAAATGGACTATCTGTGACTTTGCAGCTTTACATTCAATTTTCAGCCTTGTCAGTTGTTGGACAGCTCCGAAATGCTGAGCAGCACTAGATCTGGCTGTAATAACCTGAAATTAGTTGATCTGCTTAAGTTACAAATGATCAGAAAGCCAGAAGCCAAAAACGCTTTATCTCAGCGAAAGAAGTCAAAAATGGACTATCTGTGAATTTGCAGCTTTACATTCAATTTTCAGCCTTGTTAGTTGTTGGACAGCTCCGAAATGCTGAGCAGGACTAGATCTGGCTGTAATAACCTGAAATTAGTTGATCTGCTTAAGTTACAAATGATCAGAAAGCCAGAAGCCAAAAACGCTTTATCTCAGCGACAGAAGTCAAAAATGGACTATCTGTGAATTTGCAGCTTTACATTCAATTTTCAGCCTTGTTAGTTGTTGGACAGCTCCGAAATGCTGAGCAGGACTAGATCTGGCTGTAATAACCTGAAATTAGTTGATCTGCTTAAGTTACAAATGATCAGAAAGCCAGAAGCCAAAAACGCTTTATCTCAGCGAAAGAAGTCAAAAATGGACTATCTGTGAATTTGCAGCTTTACATTCAATTTTCAGCCTTGTTAGTTGTTGGACAGCTCCGAAATGCTGAGCAGCACTAGATCTGGCTGTAATAAGCTGAAATTAGTTGATCTGCTTAAGTTACAAATGATCAGAAAGCCAGAAGCCAAAAACGCTTTATCTCAGCGAAAGAAGTCAAAAATGGACTATCTGTGAATTTGCAGCTTTACATTCAATTTTCAGCCTTGTTAGTTGTTGGACAGCTCCGAAATGCTGAGCAGCACTAGATCTGGCTGTAATAAGCTGAAATTAGTTGATCTGCTTAAGTTACAAATGATCAGAAAGCCAGAAGCCAAAAACGCTTTATCTCAGCGAAAGAAGTCAAAAATGGACTATCTGTGAATTTGCAGCTTTACATTCAATTTTCAGCCTTGTTAGTTGTTGGACAGCTCCGAAATGCTGAGCAGCACTAGATCTGGCTGTAATAACCTGAAATTAGTTGATCTGCTTAAGTTACAAATGATCAGAAAGCCAGAAGCCAAAAACGCTTTATCTCAGCGAAAGAAGTCAAAAATGGACTATCTGTGAATTTGCAGCTTTACATTCAATTTTCAGCCTTGTTAGTTGTTGGACAGCTCCGAAATGCTGAGCAGCACTAGATCTGGCTGTAATAAGCTGAAATTAGTTGATCTGCTTAAGTTACAAATGATCAGAAAGCCAGAAGCCAAAAACGCTTTATCTCAGCGAAAGAAGTCAAAAATGGACTATCTGTGAATTTGCATCTTTACATTCAATTTTCAGCCTTGCTAGTTGTTGGACAGCTCCGAAATGCTGAGCAGCACTAGATCTGGCTGTATTAAACTGGAATTAGGTCTAATGCTTAAGTTACAAATGATCAGAAAGCCAGAAGCCAAAAACGCTTTATCTCAGCGAAAGAAGTCAAAAATGGACTATCTGTGGATTTGCAGCTTTACATTCAATTTTCAGCCTTGTTAGTTGTTGGACAGCTCCGAAATGCTGAGCAGCACTAGATCTAGCTGTAATAAGCTGAAATTAGTTGATCTGCTTAAGTTACAAATGATCAGAAAGCCAGAAGCCAAAAACGCTTTATCTCAGCGAAAGAAGTCAAAAATGGACTATCTGTGGATTTGCAGCTTTACATTCAATTTTCAGCCTTGTTAGTTGTTGGACAGCTCCGAAATGCTGAGCAGGACTAGATCTGGCTGTAATAACCTGAAATTAGTTGATCTGCTTAAGTTACAAATGATCAGAAAGCCAGAAGCCAAAAACACTTTATCTCAGCGACAGAAGTCAAAAATGGACTATCTGTGAATTTGCAGCTTTACATTCAATTTTCAGCCTTGTCAGTTGTTGGACAGCTCCGAAATGCTGAGCAGCACTAGATCTAGCTGTAATAAGCTGAAATTAGTTGATCTGCTTAAGTTACAAATGATCAGAAAGCCAGAAGCCAAAAACGCTTTATCTCAGCGAAAGAAGTCAAAAATGGACTATCTGTGAATTTGCAGCTTTACATTCAATTTTCAGCCTTGTTAGTTGTTGGACAGCTCCGAAATGCTGAGCAGCACTAGATCTAGCTGTAATAAGCTGAAATTAGTTGATCTGCTTAAGTTACAAATGATCAGAAAGCCAGAAGCCAAAAACGCTTTAACTCAGCGAAAGAAGTCAAAAATGGACTATCTGTGAATTTGCAGGTTTACATTCAATTTTCAGCCTTGTTAGTTGTTGGACAGCTCCGAAATGCTGAGCAGCACTAGATCTGGCTGTAATAAGCTGAAATTAGTTGATCTGCTTAAGTTACAAATGATCAGAAAGCCAGAAGCCAAAAACGCTTTATCTCAGCGAAAGAAGTCAAAAATGGACTATCTGTGAATTTGCAGCTTTACATTCAATTTTCAGCCTTGTTAGTTGTTGGACAGCTCCGAAATGCTGAGCAGCACTAGATCTAGCTGTAATAAGCTGAAATTAGTTGATCTGCTTAAGTTACAAATGATCAGAAAGCCAGAAGCCAAAAACGCTTTATCTCAGCGAAAGAAGTCAAAAATGGACTATCTGTGAATTTGCAGCTTTACATTCAATTTTCAGCCTTGTTAGTTGTTGGACAGCTCCGAAATGCTGAGCAGCACTAGATCTGGCTGTAATAACCTGAAATTAGTTGATCTGCTTAAGTTACAAATGATCAGAAAGCCAGAAGCCAAAAACGCTTTATCTCAGCGAAAGAAGTCAAAAATGGACTATCTGTGAATTTGCAGCTTTACATTCAATTTTCAGCCTTGTTAGTTGTTGGACAGCTCCGAAATGCTGAGCAGGACTAGATCTGGCTGTAATAACCTGAAATTAGTTGATCTGCTTAAGTTACAAATGATCAGAAAGCCAGAAGCCAAAAACACTTTATCTCAGCGACAGAAGTCAAAAATGGACTATCTGTGAATTTGCAGCTTTACATTCAATTTTCAGCCTTGTCAGTTGTTGGACAGCTCCGAAATGCTGAGCAGCACTAGATCTAGCTGTAATAAGCTGAAATTAGTTGATCTGCTTAAGTTACAAATGATCAGAAAGCCAGAAGCCAAAAACGCTTTATCTCAGCGAAAGAAGTCAAAAATGGACTATCTGTGAATTTGCAGCTTTACATTCAATTTTCAGCCTTGTTAGTTGTTGGACAGCTCCGAAATGCTGAGCAGCACTAGATCTGGCTGTAATAAGCTGAAATTAGTTGATCTGCTTAAGTTACAAATGATCAGAAAGCCAGAAGCCAAAAACGCTTTATCTCAGCGAAAGAAGTCAAAAATGGACTATCTGTGAATTTGCAGCTTTACATTCAATTTTCAGCCTTGTTAGTTGTTGGACAGCTCCGAAATGCTGAGCAGCACTAGATCTGGCTGTATTAAACTGGAATTAGGTCTAATGCTTAAGTTACAAATGATCAGAAAGCCAGAAGCCAAAAACGCTTTATCTCAGCGAAAGAAGTCAAAAATGGACTATCTGTGGATTTGCAGCTTTACATTCAATTTTCAGCCTTGTTAGTTGTTGGACAGCTCCGAAATGCTGAGCAGCACTAGATCTAGCTGTAATAAGCTGAAATTAGTTGATCTGCTTAAGTTACAAATGATCAGAAAGCCAGAAGCCAAAAACGCTTTATCTCAGCGAAAGAAGTCAAAAATGGACTATCTGTGGATTTGCAGCTTTACATTCAATTTTCAGCCTTGTTAGTTGTTGGACAGCTCCGAAATGCTGAGCAGGACTAGATCTGGCTGTAATAACCTGAAATTAGTTGATCTGCTTAAGTTACAAATGATCAGAAAGCCAGAAGCCAAAAACACTTTATCTCAGCGACAGAAGTCAAAAATGGACTATCTGTGAATTTGCAGCTTTACATTCAATTTTCAGCCTTGTCAGTTGTTGGACAGCTCCGAAATGCTGAGCAGCACTAGATCTAGCTGTAATAAGCTGAAATTAGTTGATCTGCTTAAGTTACAAATGATCAGAAAGCCAGAAGCCAAAAACGCTTTATCTCAGCGAAAGAAGTCAAAAATGGACTATCTGTGAATTTGCAGCTTTACATTCAATTTTCAGCCTTGTTAGTTGTTGGACAGCTCCGAAATGCTGAGCAGCACTAGATCTAGCTGTAATAAGCTGAAATTAGTTGATCTGCTTAAGTTACAAATGATCAGAAAGCCAGAAGCCAAAAACGCTTTAACTCAGCGAAAGAAGTCAAAAATGGACTATCTGTGAATTTGCAGGTTTACATTCAATTTTCAGCCTTGTTAGTTGTTGGACAGCTCCGAAATGCTGAGCAGCACTAGATCTGGCTGTAATAAGCTGAAATTAGTTGATCTGCTTAAGTTACAAATGATCAGAAAGCCAGAAGCCAAAAACGCTTTATCTCAGCGAAAGAAGTCAAAAATGGACTATCTGTGAATTTGCAGCTTTACATTCAATTTTCAGCCTTGTTAGTTGTTGGACAGCTCCGAAATGCTGAGCAGCACTAGATCTAGCTGTAATAAGCTGAAATTAGTTGATCTGCTTAAGTTACAAATGATCAGAAAGCCAGAAGCCAAAAACGCTTTATCTCAGCGAAAGAAGTCAAAAATGGACTATCTGTGAATTTGCAGCTTTACATTCAATTTTCAGCCTTGTTAGTTGTTGGACAGCTCCGAAATGCTGAGCAGCACTAGATCTGGCTGTAATAACCTGAAATTAGTTGATCTGCTTAAGTTACAAATGATCAGAAAGCCAGAAGCCAAAAACGCTTTATCTCAGCGAAAGAAGTCAAAAATGGACTATCTGTGAATTTGCAGCTTTACATTCAATTTTCAGCCTTGTTAGTTGTTGGACAGCTCCGAAATGCTGAGCAGGACTAGATCTGGCTGTAATAACCTGAAATTAGTTGATCTGCTTAAGTTACAAATGATCAGAAAGCCAGAAGCCAAAAACACTTTATCTCAGCGACAGAAGTCAAAAATGGACTATCTGTGAATTTGCAGCTTTACATTCAATTTTCAGCCTTGTCAGTTGTTGGACAGCTCCGAAATGCTGAGCAGCACTAGATCTAGCTGTAATAAGCTGAAATTAGTTGATCTGCTTAAGTTACAAATGATCAGAAAGCCAGAAGCCAAAAACGCTTTATCTCAGCGAAAGAAGTCAAAAATGGACTATCTGTGAATTTGCAGCTTTACATTCAATTTTCAGCCTTGTTAGTTGTTGGACAGCTCCGAAATGCTGAGCAGCACTAGATCTGGCTGTAATAAGCTGAAATTAGTTGATCTGCTTAAGTTACAAATGATCAGAAAGCCAGAAGCCAAAAACGCTTTATCTCAGCGAAAGAAGTCAAAAATGGACTATCTGTGAATTTGCAGCTTTACATTCAATTTTCAGCCTTGTTAGTTGTTGGACAGCTCCGAAATGCTGAGCAGCACTAGATCTAGCTGTAATAAGCTGAAATTAGTTGATCTGCTTAAGTTACAAATGATCAGAAAGCCAGAAGCCAAAAACGCTTTATCTCAGCGAAAGAAGTCAAAAATGGACTATCTGTGAATTTGCAGCTTTACATTCAATTTTCAGCCTTGTTAGTTGTTGGACAGCTCCGAAATGCTGAGCAGCACTAGATCTAGCTGTAATAAGCTGAAATTAGTTGATCTGCTTAAGTTACAAATGATCAGAAAGCCAGAAGCCAAAAACGCTTTATCTCAGCGAAAGAAGTCAAAAATGGACTATCTGTGAATTTGCAGCTTTACATTCAATTTTCAGCCTTGTTAGTTGTTGGACAGCTCCGAAATGCTGAGCAGCACTAGATCTGGCTGTAATAACCTGAAATTAGTTGATCTGCTTAAGTTACAAATGATCAGAAAGCCAGAAGCCAAAAACGCTTTATATCAGCGAAAGAAGTCAAAAATGGACTATCTGTGAATTTGCAGCTTTACATTCAATTTTCAGCCTTGTTAGTTGTTGGACAGCTCCGAAATGCTGAGCAGCACTAGATCTAGCTGTAATAAGCTGAAATTAGTTGATCTGCTTAAGTTACAAATGATCAGAAAGCCAGAAGCCAAAAACGCTTTATCTCAGCGAAAGAAGTCAAAAATGGACTATCTGTGAATTTGCAGCTTTACATTCAATTTTCAGCCTTGTTAGTTGTTGGACAGCTCCGAAATGCTGAGCAGCACTAGATCTGGCTGTAATAACCTGAAATTAGTTGATCTGCTTAAGTTACAAATGATCAGAAAGCCAGAAGCCAAAAACGCTTTATCTCAGCGAAAGAAGTCAAAAATGGACTATCTGTGAATTTGCAGCTTTACATTCAATTTTCAGCCTTGTTAGTTGTTGGACAGCTCCGAAATGCTGAGCAGGACTAGACCTGGCTGTAATAACCTGAAATTAGTTGATCTGCTTAAGTTACAAATGATCAGAAAGCCAGAAGCCAAAAACGCTTTATCTCAGCGAAAGAAGTCAAAAATGGACTATCTGTGAATTTGCAGCTTTACATTCAATTTTCAGCCTTGTTAGTTGTTGGACAGCTCCGAAATGCTGAGCAGCACTAGATCTAGCTGTAATAAGCTGAAATTAGTTGATCTGCTTAAGTTACAAATGATCAGAAAGCCAGAAGCCAAAAACGCTTTATCTCAGCGAAAGAAGTCAAAAATGGACTATCTGTGAATTTGCAGCTTTACATTCAATTTTCAGCCTTGTTAGTTGTTGGACAGCTCCGAAATGCTGAGCAGCACTAGATCTAGCTGTAATAACCTGAAATTAGTTGATCTGCTTAAGTTACAAATGATCAGAAAGCCAGAAGCCAAAAACGCTTTATCTCAGCGAAAGAAGTCAAAAATGGACTATCTGTGAATTTGCAGCTTTACATTCAATTTTCAGCCTTGTCAGTTGTTGGACAGCTCCGAAATGCTGAGCAGCACTAGATCTGGCTGTAATAACCTGAAATTAGTTGATCTGCTTAAGTTACAAATGATCAGAAAGCCAGAAGCCAAAAACGCTTTATCTCAGCGAAAGAAGTCAAAAATGGACTATCTGTGAATTTGCAGCTTTACATTCAATTTTCAGCCTTGTTAGTTGTTGGACAGCTCCGAAATGCTGAGCAGCACTAGATCTAGCTGTAATAAGCTGAAATTAGTTGATCTGCTTAAGTTACAAATGATCAGAAAGCCAGAAGCCAAAAACGCTTTATCTCAGCGAAAGAAGTCAAAAATGGACTATCTGTGAATTTGCAGCTTTACATTCAATTTTCAGCCTTGTTAGTTGTTGGACAGCTCCGAAATGCTGAGCAGCACTAGATCTAGCTGTAATAAGCTGAAATTAGTTGTTCTGCTTAAGTTACAAATGATCAGAAAGCCAGAAGCCAAAAACGCTTTATCTCAGCGAAAGAAGTCAAAAATGGACTATCTGTGAATTTGCAGCTTTACATTCAATTTTCAGCCTTGTTAGTTGTTGGACAGCTCCGAAATGCTGAGCAGCACTAGATCTGGCTGTAATAAGCTGAAATTAGTTGATCTGCTTAAGTTACAAATGATCAGAAAGCCAGAAGCCAAAAACGCTTTATCTCAGCGAAAGAAGTCAAAAATGGACTATCTGTGAATTTGCAGCTTTACATTCAATTTTCAGCCTTGTTAGTTGTTGGACAGCTCCGAAATGCTGAGCAGCACTAGATCTAGCTGTAATAAGCTGAAATTAGTTGATCTGCTTAAGTTACAAATGATCAGAAAGCCAGAAGCCAAAAACGCTTTATCTCAGCGAAAGAAGTCAAAAATGGACTATCTGTGAATTTGCAGCTTTACATTCAATTTTCAGCCTTGTTAGTTGTTGGACAGCTCCGAAATGCTGAGCAGCACTAGATCTGGCTGTAATAACCTGAAATTAGTTGATCTGCTTAAGTTACAAATGATCAGAAAGCCAGAAGCCAAAAACGCTTTATATCAGCGAAAGAAGTCAAAAATGGACTATCTGTGAATTTGCAGCTTTACATTCAATTTTCAGCCTTGTTAGTTGTTGGACAGCTCCGAAATGCTGAGCAGCACTAGATCTAGCTGTAATAAGCTGAAATTAGTTGATCTGCTTAAGTTACAAATGATCAGAAAGCCAGAAGCCAAAAACGCTTTATCTCAGCGAAAGAAGTCAAAAATGGACTATCTGTGGATTTGCAGCTTTACATTCAATTTTCAGCGTTGTAAGTTGTTGGACAGCTCCGAAATGCTGAGCAGCACTAGATCTAGCTGTAATAAGCTGAAATTAGTTGATCTGCTTAAGTTACAAATGATCAGAAAGCCAGAAGCCAAAAACGCTTTATCTCAGCGAAAGAAGTCAAAAATGGACTATCTGTGAATTTGCAGCTTTACATTCAATTTTCAGCCTTGTTAGTTGTTGGACAGCTCCGAAATGCTGAGCAGCACTAGATCTGGCTGTAATAACCTGAAATTAGTTGATCTGCTTAAGTTACAAATGATCAGAAAGCCAGAAGCCAAAAACGCTTTATCTCAGCGAAAGAAGTCAAAAATGGACTATCTGTGAATTTGCAGCTTTACATTCAATTTTCAGCCTTGTTAGTTGTTGGACAGCTCCGAAATGCTGAGCAGCACTAGATCTGGCTGTAATAAGCTGAAATTAGTTGATCTGCTTAAGTTACAAATGATCAGAAAGCCAGAAGCCAAAAACGCTTTATCTCAGCGAAAGAAGTCAAAAATGGACTATCTGTGAATTTGCAGCTTTACATTCAATTTTCAGCCTTGTTAGTTGTTGGACAGCTCCGAAATGCTGAGCAGCACTAGATCTAGCTGTAATAAGCTGAAATTAGTTGATCTGCTTAAGTTACAAATGATCAGAAAGCCAGAAGCCAAAAACGCTTTATCTCAGCGAAAGAAGTCAAAAATGGACTATCTGTGAATTTGCAGCTTTACATTCAATTTTCAGCCTTGTTAGTTGTTGGACAGCTCCGAAATGCTGAGCAGCACTAGATCTGGCTGTAATAACCTGAAATTAGTTGATCTGCTTAAGTTACAAATGATCAGAAAGCCAGAAGCCAAAAACGCTTTATCTCAGCGAAAGAAGTCAAAAATGGACTATCTGTGAATTTGCAGCTTTACATTCAATTTTCAGCCTTGTAAGTTGTTGGACAGCTCCGAAATGCTGAGCAGCACTAGATCTAGCTGTAATAAGCTGAAATTAGTTGATCTGCTTAAGTTACAAATGATCAGAAAGCCAGAAGCCAAAAACGCTTTATCTCAGCGAAAGAAGTCAAAAATGGACTATCTGTGAATTTGCAGCTTTACATTCAATTTTCAGCCTTGTTAGTTGTTGGACAGCTCCGAAATGCTGAGCAGCACTAGATCTGGCTGTAATAACCTGAAATTAGTTGATCTGCTTAAGTTACAAATGATCAGAAAGCCAGAAGCCAAAAACGCTTTATCTCAGCGAAAGAAGTCAAAAATGGACTATCTGTGAATTTGCAGCTTTACATTCAATTTTCAGCCTTGTTAGTTGTTGGACAGCTCCGAAATGCTGAGCAGCACTAGATCTAGCTGTAATAAGTTGAAATTAGTTGATCTGCTTAAGTTACAAATGATCAGAAAGCCAGAAGCCAAAAACGCTTTATCTCAGCGAAAGAAGTCAAAAATGGACTATCTGTGAATTTGCAGCTTTACATTCAATTTTCAGCCTTGTTAGTTGTTGGATAGCTCCGAAATGCTGAGCAGCACTAGATCTAGCTGTAATAAGCTGAAATTAGTTGATCTGCTTAAGTTACAAATGATCAGAAAGCCAGAAGCCAAAAACGCTTTATCTCAGCGAAAGAAGTCAAAAATGGACTATCTGTGAATTTGCAGCTTTATATTCAATTTTCAGCCTTGTTAGTTGTTGGACAGCTCCGAAATGCTGAGCAGCACTAGATCTAGCTGTAATAAGCTGAAATTAGCTGATCTGCTCAAGTTACAAATGATCAGAAAGCCAGAAGCCAAAAACGCTTTATCTCAGCGAAAGAAGTCAAAAATGGACTATCTGTGAATTTGCAGCTTTACATTCAATTTTCAGCCTTGTTAGTTGTTGGACAGCTCCGAAATGCTGAGCAGCACTAGATCTGGCTGTAATAACCTGAAATTAGTTGATCTGCTTAAGTTACAAATGATCAGAAAGCCAGAAGCCAAAAACGCTTTATCTCAGCGAAAGAAGTCAAAAATGGACTATCTGTGAGTTTGCAGCTTTACATTCAATTTTCAGCCTTGTTAGTTGTTGGACAGCTCCGAAATGCTGAGCAGCACTAGATCTAGCTGTAATAAGCTGAAATTAGTTGATCTGCTTAAGTTACAAATGATCAGAAAGCCAGAAGCCAAAAACGCTTTATCTCAGCGAAAGAAGTCAAAAATGGACTATCTGTGAATTTGCAGCTTTACATTCAATTTTCAGCCTTGTTAGTTGTTGGACAGCTCCGAAATGCTGAGCAGCACTAGATCTAGCTGTAATAAGCTGAAATTAGTTGATCTGCTTAAGTTAAAAATGATCAGAAAGCCAGAAGCCAAAAACGCTTTATCTCAGCGAAAGAAGTCAAAAATGGACTATCTGTGAATTTGCAGCTTTACATTCAATTTTCAGCCTTGTTAGTTGTTGGACAGCTCCGAAATGCTGAGCAGCACTAGATCTGGCTGTAATAACCTGAAATTAGTTGATCTGCTTAAGTTACAAATGATCAGAAAGCCAGAAGCCAAAAACGCTTTATCTCAGCGAAAGAAGTCAAAAATGGACTATCTGTGAGTTTGCAGCTTTACATTCAATTTTCAGCCTTGTTAGTTGTTGGACAGCTCCGAAATGCTGAGCAGCACTAGATCTAGCTGTAATAAGCTGAAATTAGTTGATCTGCTTAAGTTACAAATGATCAGAAAGCCAGAAGCCAAAAACGCTTTATCTCAGCGAAAGAAGTCAAAAATGGACTATCTGTGAATTTGCAGCTTTACATTCAATTTTCAGCCTTGTTAGTTGTTGGACAGCTCCGAAATGCTGAGCAGCACTAGATCTGGCTGTAATAAGCTGAAATTAGTTGATCTGCTTAAGTTACAAATGATCAGAAAGCCAGAAGCCAAAAACGCTTTATCTCAGCGAAAGAAGTCAAAAATGGACTATCTGTGTTTGCAGCTTTACATTCAATTTTCAGCCTTGTTAGTTGTTGGACAGCTCCGAAATGCTGAGCAGCACTAGATCTAGCTGTAATAAGCTGAAATTAGTTGATCTGCTTAAGTTACAAATGATCAGAAAGCCAGAAGCCAAAAACGCTTTATCTCAGCGAAAGAAGTCAAAAATGGACTATCTGTGAATTTGCAGCTTTACATTCAATTTTCAGCCTTGTTAGTTGTTGGACAGCTCCGAAATGCTGAGCAGCACTAGATCTGGCTGTAATAAGCTGAAATTAGTTGATCTGCTTAAGTTACAAATGATCAGAAAGCCAGAAGCCAAAAACGCTTTATCTCAGCGAAAGAAGTCAAAAATGGACTATCTGTGAATTTGCAGCTTTACATTCAATTTTCAGCCTTGTTAGTTGTTGGACAGCTCCGAAATGCTGAGCAGCATTAGATCTGGCTGTAATAACCTGAAATTAGTTGATCTGCTTAAGTTACAAATGATCAGAAAGCCAGAAGCCAAAAACGCTTTATCTCAGCGAAAGAAGTCAAAAATGGACTATCTGTGAATTTGCAGCTTTACATTCAATTTTCAGCCTTGTTAGTTGTTGGACAGCTCCGAAATGCTGAGCAGCACTAGATCTAGCTGTAATAAGCTGAAATTAGTTGATCTGCTTAAGTTACAAATGATCAGAAAGCCAGAAGCCAAAAACGCTTTATCTCAGCGAAAGAAGTCAAAAATGGACTATCTGTGTTTGCAGCTTTACATTCAATTTTCAGCCTTGTTAGTTGTTGGACAGCTCCGAAATGCTGAGCAGCACTAGATCTAGCTGTAATAAGCTGAAATTAGTTGATCTGCTTAAGTTACAAATGATCAGAAAGCCA
This sequence comes from Poecilia mexicana, assembly GCF_051168715.1. NCBI lineage: Eukaryota > Metazoa > Chordata > Actinopteri > Cyprinodontiformes > Poeciliidae > Poecilia > Poecilia mexicana. The sequence goes on from NW_028263381.1 coordinate 28,884,239, forward strand.
GAAGCCAAAAACGCTTTATCTCAGCGAAAGAAGTCAAAAATGGACTATCTGTGAATTTGCAGCTTTACATTCAATTTTCAGCCTTGTTAGTTGTTGGACAGCTCCGAAATGCTGAGCAGCACTAGATCTGGCTGTAATAAGCTGAAATTAGTTGATCTGCTTAAGTTACAAATGATCAGAAAGCCAGAAGCCAAAAACGCTTTATCTCAGCGAAAGAAGTCAAAAATGGACTATCTGTGAATTTGCAGCTTTACATTCAATTTTCAGCCTTGTTAGTTGTTGGACAGCTCCGAAATGCTGAGCAGCATTAGATCTGGCTGTAATAACCTGAAATTAGTTGATCTGCTTAAGTTACAAATGATCAGAAAGCCAGAAGCCAAAAACGCTTTATCTCAGCGAAAGAAGTCAAAAATGGACTATCTGTGAATTTGCAGCTTTACATTCAATTTTCAGCCTTGTTAGTTGTTGGACAGCTCCGAAATGCTGAGCAGCACTAGATCTAGCTGTAATAAGCTGAAATTAGTTGATCTGCTTAAGTTACAAATGATCAGAAAGCCAGAAGCCAAAAACGCTTTATCTCAGCGAAAGAAGTCAAAAATGGACTATCTGTGAATTTGCAGCTTTACATTCAATTTTCAGCCTTGTTAGTTGTTGGACAGCTCCGAAATGCTGAGCAGCACTAGATCTAGCTGTAATAAGCTGAAATTAGCTGATCTGCTCAAGTTACAAATGATCAGAAAGCCAGAAGCCAAAAACGCTTTATCTCAGCGAAAGAAGTCAAAAATGGACTATCTGTGAATTTGCAGCTTTACATTCAATTTTCAGCCTTGTTAGTTGTTGGACAGCTCCGAAATGCTGAGCAGCACTAGATCTGGCTGTAATAAGCTGAAATTAGTTGATCTGCTTAAGTTACAAATGATCAGAAAGCCAGAAGCCAAAAACGCTTTATCTCAGCGAAAGAAGTCAAAAATGGACTATCTGTGAATTTGCAGCTTTACATTCAATTTTCAGCCTTGTTAGTTGTTGGACAGCTCCGAAATGCTGAGCAGCACTAGATCTGGCTGTAATAACCTGAAATTAGTTGATCTGCTTAAGTTACAAATGATCAGAAAGCCAGAAGCCAAAAACGCTTTATCTCAGCGAAAGAAGTCAAAAATGGACTATCTGTGAATTTGCAGCTTTACATTCAATTTTCAGCCTTGTTAGTTGTTGGACAGCTCCGAAATGCTGAGCAGCACTAGATCTGGCTGTAATAAGCTGAAATTAGTTGATCTGCTTAAGTTACAAAGGATCAGAAAGCCAGAAGCCAAAAACGCTTTATCTCAGCGAAAGAAGTCAAAAATGGACTATTTGTGAATTTGCAGCTTTACATTCAATTTTCAGCCTTGTTAGTTGTTGGACAGCTCCGAAATGCTGAGCAGCACTAGATCTAGCTGTAATAAGCTGAAATTAGTTGATCTGCTTAAGTTACAAATGATCAGAAAGCCAGAAGCCAAAAACGCTTTATCTCAGCGAAAGAAGTCAAAAATGGACTATCTGTGAATTTGCAGCTTTACATTCAATTTTCAGCCTTGTTAGTTGTTGGACAGCTCCGAAATGCTGAGCAGCACTAGATCTAGCTGTAATAAGCTGAAATTAGTTGATCTGCTTAAGTTACAAATGATCAGAAAGCCAGAAGCCAAAAACGCTTTATCTCAGCGAAAGAAGTCAAAAATGGACTATCTGTGAATTTGCAGCTTTACATTCAATTTTCAGCCTTGTTAGTTGTTGGACAGCTCCGAAATGCTGAGCAGCACTAGATCTGGCTGTAATAAGCTGAAATTAGTTGATCTGCTTAAGTTACAAATGATCAGAAAGCCAGAAGCCAAAAACGCTTTATCTCAGCGAAAGAAGTCAAACATGGACTATCTGTGAATTTGCAGCTTTACATTCAATTTTCAGCCTTGTTAGTTGTTGGACAGCTCCGAAATGCTGAGCAGCACTAGATCTAGGTGTAATAAGCTGAAATTAGTTGATCTGCTTAAGTTACAAATGATCAGAAAGCCAGAAGCCAAAAACGCTTTATCTCAGCGAAAGAAGTCAAAAATGGACTATCTGTGAATTTGCAGCTTTACATTCAATGTTCAGCCTTGTTAGTTGTTGGACAGCTCCGAAATGCTGAGCAGCACTAGATCTGGCTGTAATAACCTGAAATTAGTTGATCTGCTTAAGTTACAAATGATCAGAAAGCCAGAAGCCAAAAACGCTTTAACTCAGCGAAAGAAGTCAAAAATGGACTATCTGTGGATTTGCAGCTTTACATTCAATTTTCAGCCTTGTAAGTTGTTGGACAGCTCCGAAATGCTGAGCAGCACTAGATCTAGCTGTAATAAGCTGAAATTAGTTGATCTGCTTAAGTTACAAATGATCAGAAAGCCAGAAGCCAAAAACGCTTTATCTCAGCGAAAGAAGTCAAAAATGGACTATCTGTGAATTTGCAGCTTTACATTCAATGTTCAGCCTTGTTAGTTGTTGGACAGCTCCGAAATGCTGAGCAGCACTAGATCTGGCTGTAATAACCTGAAATTAGTTGATCTGCTTAAGTTACAAATGATCAGAAAGCCAGAAGCCAAAAACGCTTTAACTCAGCGAAAGAAGTCAAAAATGGACTATCTGTGGATTTGCAGCTTTACATTCAATTTTCAGCCTTGTAAGTTGTTGGACAGCTCCGAAATGCTGAGCAGCAATAGATCTAGCTGTAATAAGCTGAAATTAGTTGATCTGCTTAAGTTACAAATGATCAAAAAGCCAGAAGCCAAAAACGCTTTAACTCAGCGAAAGAAGTCAAAAATGGACTATCTGTGGATTTGCAGCTTTACATTCAATTTTCAGCCTTGTAAGTTGTTGGACAGCTCCGAAATGCTGAGCAGCACTAGATCTAGCTGTAATAAGCTGAAATTAGTTGATCTGCTTAAGTTACAAATGATCAGAAAGCCAGAAGCCAAAAACGCTTTATCTCAGCGAAAGAAGTCAAAAATGGACTATCTGTGAATTTGCAGCTTTACATTCAATTTTCAGCCTTGTTAGTTGTTGGACAGCTCCGAAATGCTGAGCAGCACTAGATCTGGCTGTAATAAGCTGAAATTAGTTGATCTGCTTAAGTTACAAATGATCAGAAAGCCAGAAGCCAAAAACGCTTTATCTCAGCGAAAGAAGTCAAAAATGGACTATCTGTGAATTTGCAGCTTTACATTCAATTTTCAGCCTTGTTAGTTGTTGGACAGCTCCGAAATGCTGAGCAGCACTAGATCTGGCTGTAATAAGCTGAAATTAGTTGATCTGCTTAAGTTACAAATGATCAGAAAGCCAGAAGCCAAAAACGCTTTATCTCAGCGAAAGAAGTCAAAAATGGACTATCTGTGAATTTGCAGCTTTACATTCAATGTTCAGCCTTGTTAGTTGTTGGACAGCTCCGAAATGCTGAGCAGCACTAGATCTAGGTGTAATAAGCTGAAATTAGTTGATCTGCTTAAGTTACAAATGATCAGAAAGCCAGAAGCCAAAAACGCTTTATCTCAGCGAAAGAAGTCAAAAATGGACTATCTGTGAATTTCCAGCTTTACATTCAATTTTCAGCCTTGTTAGTTGTTGGACAGCTCCGAAATGCTGAGCAGCACTAGATCTGGCTGTAATAACCTGAAATTAGTTGATCTGCTTAAGTTACAAATGATCAGAAAGCCAGAAGCCAAAAACGCTTTATCTCAGCGAAAGAAGTCAAAAATGGACTATCTGTGAATTTGCAGCTTTACATTCAATTTTCAGCCTTGTTAGTTGTTGGACAGCTCCGAAATGCTGAGCAGCACTAGATCTAGGTGTAATAAGCTGAAATTAGTTGATCTGCTTAAGTTACAAATGATCAGAAAGCCAGAAGCCAAAAATGCTTTATCTCAGCGAAAGAAGTCAAAAATGGACTATCTGTGAATTTGCAGCTTTACATTCAATTTTCAGCCTTGTAAGTTGTTGGACAGCTCCGAAATGCTGAGCAGCAATAGATCTAGCTGTAATAAGCTGAAATTAGTTGATCTGCTTAAGTTACAAATGATCAAAAAGCCAGAAGCCACAAACGCTTTATCTCAGCGAAAGAAGTCAAAAATGGACTATCTGTGAATTTGCAGCTTTACATTCAATTTTCAGCCTTGTTAGTTGTTGGACAGCTCCGAAATCCTGAGCAGCACTAGATCTAGCTGTAATAAGCTGAAATTAGTTGATCTGCTTAAGTTACAAATGATCAGAAAGCCAGAAGCCAAAAACGCTTTATCTCAGCGAAAGAAGTCAAAAATGGACTATCTGTGAATTTGCAGCTTTACATTCAATTTTCAGCCTTGTTAGTTGTTGGACAGCTCCGAAATGCTGAGCAGCACTAGATCTAGGCTGTAATAAGCTGAAATTAGTTGATCTGCTTAAGTTACAAATGATCAGAAAGCCAGAAGCCAAAAACGCTTTATCTCAGCGAAAGAAGTCAAAAATGGACTATCTGTGAATTTGCAGCTTTACATTCAATTTTCAGCCTTGTTAGTTGTTGGACAGCTCCGAAATGCTGAGCAGCACTAGATCTGGCTGTAATAAGCTGAAATTAGTTGATCTGCTTAAGTTACAAATGATCAGAAAGCCAGAAGCCAAAAACGCTTTATCTCAGCGAAAGAAGTCAAAAATGGACTATCTGTGAATTTGCAGCTTTACATTCAATTTTCAGCCTTGTTAGTTGTTGGACAGCTCCGAAATGCTGAGCAGCACTAGATCTAGCTGTAATAAGCTGAAATTAGTTGATCTGCTTAAGTTACAAATGATCAGAAAGCCAGAAGCCAAAAACGCTTTATCTCAGCGAAAGAAGTCAAAAATGGACTATCTGTGAATTTGCAGCTTTACATTCAATTTTCAGCCTTGTTAGTTGTTGGACAGCTCCGAAATGCTGAGCAGCACTAGATCTAGCTGTAATAAGCTGAAATTAGTTGATCTGCTTAAGTTACAAATGATCAGAAAGCCAGAAGCCAAAAACGCTTTATCTCAGCGAAAGAAGTCAAAAATGGACTATCTGTGAATTTGCAGCTTTACATTCAATTTTCAGCCTTGTTAGTTGTTGGACAGCTCCGAAATGCTGAGCAGCACTAGATCTAGCTGTAATAACTGAAATTAGTTGATCTGCTTAAGTTACAAATGATCAGAAAGCCAGAAGCCAAAAACGCTTTATCTCAGCGAAAGAAGTCAAAAATGGACTATCTGTGAATTTGCAGCTTTACATTCAATTTTCAGCCTTGTTAGTTGTTGGACAGCTCCGAAATGCTGAGCAGCACTAGATCTGGCTGTAATAAGCTGAAATTAGTTGATCTGCTTAAGTTACAAATGATCAGAAAGCCAGAAGCCAAAAACGCTTTATCTCAGCGAAAGAAGTCAAAAATGGACTATCTGTGAATTTGCAGCTTTACATTCAATTTTCAGCCTTGTTAGTTGTTGGACAGCTCCGAAATGCTGAGCAGCACTAGATCTAGCTGTAATAAGCTGAAATTAGTTGATCTGCTTAAGTTACAAATGATCAGAAAGCCAGAAGCCAAAAACGCTTTATCTCAGCGAAAGAAGTCAAAAATGGACTATCTGTGAATTTGCAGCTTTACATTCAATTTTCAGCCTTGTTAGTTGTTGGACAGCTCCGAAATGCTGAGCAGCACTAGATCTAGGTGTAATAAGCTGAAATTAGTTGATCTGCTTAAGTTACAAATGATCTGAAAGCCAGAGGCCAAAAACGCTTTATCTCAGCGAAAGAAGTCAAAAATGGACTATCTGTGGATTTGCAGCTTTACATTCAATTTTCAGCCTTGTTAGTTGTTGGACAGCTCCGAAATGCTGAGCAGCACTAGATCTGGCTGTAATAACCTGAAATTAGTTGATCTGCTTAAGTTACAAATGATTAGAAAGCCAGAAGCCAAAAACGCTTTATCTCAGCGAAAGAAGTCAAAAATGGACTATCTGTGAATTTGCAGCTTTACATTCAATTTTCAGCCTTGTTAGTTGTTGGACAGCTCCGAAATGCTGAGCAGCACTAGATCTAGGTGTAATAAGCTGAAATTAGTTGATCTGCTTAAGTTACAAATGATCAGAAAGCCAGAGGCCAAAAACGCTTTATCTCAGCGAAAGAAGTCAAAAATGGACTATCTGTGAATTTGCAGCTTTACATTCAATTTTCAGCCTTGTTAGTTGTTGGACAGCTCCGAAATGCTGAGCAGCACTAGATCTGGCTGTAATAAGCTGAAATTAGTTGATCTGCTTAAGTTACAAATGATCAGAAAGCCAGAAGCCAAAAACGCTTTATCTCAGCGAAAGAAGTCAAAAATGGACTATCTGTGAATTTGCAGCTTTACATTCAATTTTCAGCCTTGTTAGTTGTTGGACAGCTCCGAAATGCTGAGCAGCACTAGATCTAGCTGTAATAACCTGAAATTAGTTGATCTGCTTAAGTTACAAATGATCAGAAAGCCAGAAGCCAAAAACGCTTTATCTCAGCGAAAGAAGTCAAAAATGGACTATCTGTGAATTTGCAGCTTTACATTCAATTTTCAGCCTTGTTAGTTGTTGGACAGCTCCGAAATGCTGAGCAGCACTAGATCTAGCTGTAATAAGCTGAAATTAGTTGATCTGCTTAAGTTACAAATGATCAGAAAGCCAGAAGCCAAAAACGCTTTATCTCAGCGAAAGAAGTCAAAAATGGACTATCTGTGAATTTGCAGCTTTACATTCAATTTTCAGCCTTGTTAGTTGTTGGACAGCTCCGAAATGCTGAGCAGCACTAGATCTGGCTGTAATAAGCTGAAATTAGTTGATCTGCTTAAGTTACAAATGATCAGAAAGCCAGAAGCCAAAAACGCTTTATCTCAGCGAAAGAAGTCAAAAATGGACTATCTGTGAATTTGCAGCTTTACATTCAATTTTCAGCCTTGTTAGTTGTTGGACAGCTCCGAAATGCTGAGCAGCACTAGATCTGGCTGTAATAAGCTGAAATTAGTTGATCTGCTTAAGTTACAAATGATCAGAAAGCCAGAAGCCAAAAACGCTTTATCTCACCGAAAGAAGTCAAAAATGGACTATCTGTGAATTTGCAGCTTTACATTCAATTTTCAGCCTTGTTAGTTGTTGGACAGCTCCGAAATGCTGAGCAGCACTACATCTAGCTGTAATAAGCTGAAATTAGTTGATCTGCTTAAGTTACAAATGATCAGAAAGCCAGAAGCCAAAAACGCTTTATCTCAGCGAAAGAAGTCAAAAATGGACTATCTGTGAATTTGCAGCTTTACATTCAATTTTCAGCCTTGTTAGTTGTTGGACAGCTCCGAAATGCTGAGCAGCACTAGATCTAGCTGTAATAAGCTGAAATTAGTTGATCTGCTTAAGTTACAAATGATCAGAAAGCCAGAAGCCAAAAACGCTTTATCTCAGCGAAAGAAGTCAAAAATGGACTATCTGTGAATTTGCAGCTTTACATTCAATTTTCAGCCTTGTTAGTTGTTGGACAGCTCCGAAATGCTGAGCAGCACTAGATCTGGCTGTAATAAGCTGAAATTAGTTGATCTGCTTAAGTTACAAATGATCAGAAAGCCAGAAGCCAAAAACGCTTTATCTCAGCGAAAGAAGTCAAAAATGGACTATCTGTGAATTTGCAGCTTTACATTCAATTTTCAGCCTTGTTAGTTGTTGGACAGCTCCGAAATGCTGAGCAGCACTAGATCTAGCTGTAATAAGCTGAAATTAGTTGATCTGCTTAAGTTACAAATGATCAGAAAGCCAGAAGCCAAAAACGCTTTATCTCAGCGAAAGAAGTCAAAAATGGACTATCTGTGAATTTGCAGCTTTACATTCAATTTTCAGCCTTGTTAGTTGTTGGACAGCTCCGAAATGCTGAGCAGCACTAGATCTAGCTGTAATAAGCTGAAATTAGTTGATCTGCTTAAGTTACAAATGATCAGAAAGCCAGAAGCCAAAAACGCTTTATCTCAGCGAAAGAAGTCAAAAATGGACTATCTGTGAATTTGCAGCTTTACATTCAATTTTCAGCCTTGTTAGTTGTTGGACAGCTCCGAAATGCTGAGCAGCACTAGATCTAGGTGTAATAAGCTGAAATTAGTTGATCTGCTTAAGTTACAAATGATCAGAAAGCCAGAAGCCAAAAACGCTTTATCTCAGCGAAAGAAGTCAAAAATGGACTATCTGTGAATTTGCAGCTTTACATTCAATTTTCAGCCTTGTTAGTTGTTGGACAGCTCCGAAATGCTGAGCAGCACTAGATCTGGCTGTAATAAGCTGAAATTAGTTGATCTGCTTAAGTTACAAATGATCAGAAAGCCAGAAGCCAAAAACGCTTTATCTCAGCGAAAGAAGTCAAAAATGGACTATCTGTGAATTTGCAGCTTTACATTCAATTTTCAGCCTTGTTAGTTGTTGGACAGCTCCGAAATGCTGAGCAGCACTAGATCTGGCTGTAATAACCTGAAATTAGTTGATCTGCTTAAGTTACAAATGATCAGAAAGCCAGAAGCCAAAAACGCTTTATCTCAGCGAAAGAAGTCAAAAATGGACTATCTGTGAATTTGCAGCTTTACATTCAATTTTCAGCCTTGTTAGTTGTTGGACAGCTCCGAAATACTGAGCAGCACTAGATCTAGCTGTAATAAGCTGAAATTAGTTGATCTGCTTAAGTTACAAATGATCAGAAAGCCAGAAGCCAAAAACGCTTTATCTCAGCGAAAGAAGTCAAAAATGGACTATCTGTGAATTTGCAGCTTTACATTCAATTTTCAGCCTTGTTAGTTGTTGGACAGCTCCGAAATGCTGAGCAGCACTAGATCTAGGTGTAATAAGCTGAAATTAGTTGATCTGCTTAAGTTACAAATGATCAGAAAGCCAGAAGCCAAAAACGCTTTATCTCAGCGAAAGAAGTCAAAAATGGACTATCTGTGAATTTGCAGCTTTACATTCAATTTTCAGCCTTGTTAGTTGTTGGACAGCTCCGAAATGCTGAGCAGCACTAGATCTGGCTGTAATAAGCTGAAATTAGTTGATCTGCTTAAGTTACAAATGATCAGAAAGCCAGAAGCCAAAAACGCTTTATCTCAGCGAAAGAAGTCAAAAATGGACTATCTGTGAATTTGCAGCTTTACATTCAATTTTCAGCCTTGTTAGTTGTTGGACAGCTCCGAAATGCTGAGCAGCACTAGATCTGGCTGTAATAACCTGAAATTAGTTGATCTGCTTAAGTTACAAATGATCAGAAAGCCAGAAGCCAAAAACGCTTTATCTCAGCGAAAGAAGTCAAAAATGGACTATCTGTGAATTTGCAGCTTTACATTCAATTTTCAGCCTTGTTAGTTGTTGGACAGCTCCGAAATACTGAGCAGCACTAGATCTAGCTGTAATAAGCTGAAATTAGTTGATCTGCTTAAGTTACAAATGATCAGAAAGCCAGAAGCCAAAAACGCTTTATCTCAGCGAAAGAAGTCAAAAATGGACTATCTGTGAATTTGCAGCTTTACATTCAATTTTCAGCCTTGTTAGTTGTTGGACAGCTCCGAAATGCTGAGCAGCACTAGATCTAGCTGTAATAAGCTGAAATTAGTTGATCTGCTTAAGTTACAAATGATCAGAAAGCCAGAAGCCAAAAACGCTTTATCTCAGCGAAAGAAGTCAAAAATGGACTATCTGTGAATTTGCAGCTTTACATTCAATTTTCAGCCTTGTTAGTTGTTGGACAGCTCCGAAATGCTGAGCAGCACTAGATCTGGCTGTAATAAGCTGAAATTAGTTGATCTGCTTAAGTTACAAATGATCAGAAAGCCAGAAGCCAAAAACGCTTTATCTCAGCGAAAGAAGTCAAAAATGGACTATCTGTGAATTTGCAGCTTTACATTCAATTTTCAGCCTTGTTAGTTGTTGGACAGCTCCGAAATGCTGAGCAGCACTAGATCTAGCTGTAATAAGCTGAAATTAGTTGATCTGCTTAAGTTACAAATGATCAGAAAGCCAGAAGCCAAAAACGCTTTATCTCAGCGAAAGAAGTCAAAAATGGACTATCTGTGAATTTGCAGCTTTACATTCAATTTTCAGCCTTGTTAGTTGTTGGACAGCTCCGAAATGCTGAGCAGCACTAGATCTAGGTGTAATAAGCTGAAATTAGTTGATCTGCTTAAGTTACAAATGATCTGAAAGCCAGAGGCCAAAAACGCTTTATCTCAGCGAAAGAAGTCAAAAATGGACTATCTGTGGATTTGCAGCTTTACATTCAATTTTCAGCCTTGTTAGTTGTTGGACAGCTCCGAAATGCTGAGCAGCACTAGATCTGGCTGTAATAACCTGAAATTAGTTGATCTGCTTAAGTTACAAATGATTAGAAAGCCAGAAGCCAAAAACGCTTTATCTCAGCGAAAGAAGTCAAAAATGGACTATCTGTGAATTTGCAGCTTTACATTCAATTTTCAGCCTTGTTAGTTGTTGGACAGCTCCGAAATGCTGAGCAGCACTAGATCTAGGTGTAATAAGCTGAAATTAGTTGATCTGCTTAAGTTACAAATGATCAGAAAGCCAGAGGCCAAAAACGCTTTATCTCAGCGAAAGAAGTCAAAAATGGACTATCTGTGAATTTGCAGCTTTACATTCAATTTTCAGCCTTGTTAGTTGTTGGACAGCTCCGAAATGCTGAGCAGCACTAGATCTGGCTGTAATAAGCTGAAATTAGTTGATCTGCTTAAGTTACAAATGATCAGAAAGCCAGAAGCCAAAAACGCTTTAACTCAGCGAAAGAAGTCAAAAATGGACTATCTGTGAATTTGCAGCTTTACATTCAATTTTCAGCCTTGTTAGTTGTTGGACAGCTCCGAAATGCTGAGCAGCACTAGATCTGGCTGTAATAAGCTGAAATTAGTTGATCTGCTTAAGTTACAAATGATCAGAAAGCCAGAAGCCAAAAACGCTTTATCTCAGCGAAAGAAGTCAAAAATGGACTATCTGTGAATTTGCAGCTTTACATTCAATTTTCAGCCTTGTTAGTTGTTGGACAGCTCCGAAATGCTGAGCAGCACTAGATCTAGCTGTAATAACCTGAAATTAGTTGATCTGCTTAAGTTACAAATGATCAGAAAGCCAGAAGCCAAAAACGCTTTATCTCAGCGAAAGAAGTCAAAAATGGACTATCTGTGAATTTGCAGCTTTACATTCAATTTTCAGCCTTGTTAGTTGTTGGACAGCTCCGAAATGCTGAGCAGCACTAGATCTAGCTGTAATAAGCTGAAATTAGTTGATCTGCTTAAGTTACAACTGATCAGAAAGCCAGAAGCCAAAAACGCTTTATCTCAGCGAAAGAAGTCAAAAATGGACTATCTGTGAATTTGCAGCTTTACATTCAATTTTCAGCCTTGTTAGTTGTTGGACAGCTCCGAAATGCTGAGCAGCACTAGATCTAGGTGTAATAAGCTGAAATTAGTTGATCTGCTTAAGTTACAAATTATCTGAAAGCCAGAGGCCAAAAACGCTTTATCTCAGCGAAAGAAGTCAAAAATGGACTATCTGTGAATTTGCAGCTTTACATTCAATTTTCAGCCTTGTTAGTTGTTGGACAGCTCCGAAATGCTGAGCAGCACTAGATCTGGCTGTAATAACCTGAAATTAGTTGATCTGCTTAAGTTACAAATGATCAGAAAGCCAGAAGCCAAAAACGCTTTAACTCAGCGAAAGAAGTCAAAAATGGACTATCTGTGGATTTGCAGCTTTACATTCAATTTTCAGCCTTGTAAGTTGTTGGACAGCTCCGAAATGCTGAGCAGCACTAGATCTAGCTGTAATAAGCTGAAATTAGTTGATCTGCTTAAGTTACAAATGATCAGAAAGCCAGAAGCCAAAAACGCTTTATCTCAGCGAAAGAAGTCAAAAATGGACTATCTGTGAATTTGCAGCTTTACATTCAATTTTCAGCCTTGTTAGTTGTTGGACGGCTCCGAAATGCTGAGCAGCACTAGATCTGGCTGTAATAAGCTGAAATTAGTTGATCTGCTGAAGTTACAAATGATCAGAAAGCCAGAAGCCAAAAACGCTTTATCTCAGCGAAAGAAGTCAAAAATGGACTATCTGTGAATTTGCAGCTTTACATTCAATTTTCAGCCTTGTTAGTTGTTGGACAGCTCCGAAATGCTGAGCAGCACTAGATCTGGCTGTAATAAGCTGAAATTAGTTGATCTGCTTAAGTTACAAATGATCAGAAAGCCAGAAGCCAAAAACGCTTTATCTCAGCGAAAGAAGTCAAAAATGGACTATCTGTGAATTTGCAGCTTTACATTCAATTTTCAGCCTTGTTAGTTGTTGGACAGCTCCGAAATGCTGAGCAGCACTAGATCTAGCTGTAATAAGCTGAAATTAGTTGATCTGCTTAAGTTACAAATGATCAGAAAGCCAGAAGCCAAAAACGCTTTATCTCAGCGAAAGAAGTCAAAAATGGACTATCTGTGAATTTGCAGCTTTACATTCAATTTTCAGCCTTGTTAGTTGTTGGACAGCTCCGAAATGCTGAGCAGCACTAGATCTAGCTGTAATAAGCTGAAATTAGTTGATCTGCTTAAGTTACAAATGATCAGAAAGCCAGAAGCCAAAAACGCTTTAACTCAGCGAAAGAAGTCAAAAATGGACTATCTGTGAATTTGCAGCTTTACATTCAATTTTCAGCCTTGTTAGTTGTTGGACAGCTCCGAAATGCTGAGCAGCACTAGATCTAGCTGTAATAAGCTGAAATTAGTTGATCTGCTTAAGTTACAAATGATCAGAAAGCCAGAAGCCAAAAACGCTTTATCTCAGCGAAAGAAGTCAAAAATGGACTATCTGTGAATTTGCAGCTTTACATTCAATTTTCAGCCTTGTTAGTTGTTGGACAGCTCCGAAATGCTGAGCAGCACTAGATCTAGCTGTAATAAGCTGAAATTAGTTGATCTGCTTAAGTTACAAATGATCAGAAAGCCAGAAGCCAAAAACGCTTTATCTCAGCGAAAGAAGTCAAAAATGGACTATCTGTGAATATGCAGCTTTACATTCAATTTTCAGCCTTGTTAGTTGTTGGACAGCTCCGAAATGCTGAGCAGCACTAGATCTAGCTGTAATAAGCTGAAATTAGTTGATCTGCTTAAGTTACAAATGATCAGAAAGCCAGAAGCCAAAAACGCTTTATCTCAGCGAAAGAAGTCAAAAATGGACTATCTGTGAATTTGCAGCTTTACATTCAATTTTCAGCCTTGTTAGTTGTTGGACAGCTCCGAAATGCTGAGCAGCACTAGATCTGGCTGTAATAACCTGAAATTAGTTGATCTGCTTAAGTTACAAATGATCAGAAAGCCAGAAGCCAAAAACGCTTTATCTCAGCGAAAGAAGTCAAAAATGGACTATCTGTGAATTTGCAGCTTTACATTCAATTTTCAGCCTTGTTAGTTGTTGGACAGCTCCGAAATGCTGAGCAGCACTAGATCTAGCTGTAATAAGCTGAAATTAGTTGATCTGCTTAAGTTACAACTGATCAGAAAGCCAGAAGCCAAAAACGCTTTATCTCAGCGAAAGAAGTCAAAAATGGACTATCTGTGAATTTGCAGCTTTACATTCAATTTTCAGCCTTGTTAGTTGTTGGACAGCTCCGAAATGCTGAGCAGCACTAGATCTAGCTGTAATAAGCTGAAATTAGTTGATCTGCTTAAGTTACAAATGATCAGAAAGCCAGAAGCCAAAAACGCTTTATCTCAGCGAAAGAAGTCAAAAATGGACTATCTGTGAATTTGCAGCTTTACATTCAATTTTCAGCCTTGTTAGTTGTTGGACAGCTCCGAAATGCTGAGCAGCACTAGATCTAGGTGTAATAAGCTGAAATTAGTTGATCTGCTTAAGTTACAAATGATCTGAAAGCCAGAGGCCAAAAACGCTTTATCTCAGCGAAAGAAGTGAAAAATGGACTATCTGTGAATTTGCAGCTTTACATTCAATTTTCAGCCTTGTTAGTTGTTGGACAGCTCCGAAATGCTGAGCAGCACTAGATCTAGCTGTAATAAGCTGAAATTAGTTGATCTGCTTAAGTTACAAATGATCAGAAAGCCAGAAGCCAAAAACGCTTTAACTCAGCGAAAGAAGTCAAAAATGGACTATCTGTGGATTTGCAGATTTACATTCAATTTTCAGCCTTGTAAGTTGTTGGACAGCTCCGAAATGCTGAGCAGCACTAGATCTAGCTGTAATAAGCTGAAATTAGTTGATCTGCTTAAGTTACAAATGATCAGAAAGCCAGAAGCCAAAAACGCTTTATCTCAGCGAAAGAAGTCAAAAATGGACTATCTGTGAATTTGCAGCTTTACATTCAATTTTCAGCCTTGTTAGTTGTTGGACGGCTCCGAAATGCTGAGCAGCACTAGATCTGGCTGTAATAAGCTGAAATTAGTTGATCTGCTGAAGTTACAAATGATCAGAAAGCCAGAAGCCAAAAACGCTTTATCTCAGCGAAAGAAGTCAAAAATGGACTATCTGTGAATTTGCAGCTTTACATTCAATTTTCAGCCTTGTTAGTTGTTGGACAGCTCCGAAATGCTGAGCAGCACTAGATCTGGCTGTAATAAGCTGAAATTAGTTGATCTGCTTAAGTTACAAATGATCAGAAAGCCAGAAGCCAAAAACGCTTTATCTCAGCGAAAGAAGTCAAAAATGGACTATCTGTGAATTTGCAGCTTTACATTCAATTTTCAGCCTTGTTAGTTGTTGGACAGCTCCGAAATGCTGAGCAGCACTAGATCTAGCTGTAATAAGCTGAAATTAGTTGATCTGCTTAAGTTACAAATGATCAGAAAGCCAGAAGCCAAAAACGCTTTATCTCAGCGAAAGAAGTCAAAAATGGACTATCTGTGAATTTGCAGCTTTACATTCAATTTTCAGCCTTGTTAGTTGTTGGACAGCTCCGAAATGCTGAGCAGCACTAGATCTAGCTGTAATAAGCTGAAATTAGTTGATCTGCTTAAGTTACAAATGATCAGAAAGCCAGAAGCCAAAAACGCTTTATCTCAGCGAAAGAAGTCAAAAATGGACTATCTGTGAATTTGCAGCTTTACATTCAATTTTCAGCCTTGTTAGTTGTTGGACAGCTCCGAAATGCTGAGCAGCACTAGATCTAGCTGTAATAAGCTGAAATTAGTTGATCTGCTTAAGTTACAAATGATCAGAAAGCCAGAAGCCAAAAACGCTTTATCTCAGCGAAAGAAGTCAAAAATGGACTATCTGTGAATTTGCAGCTTTACATTCAATTTTCAGCCTTGTTAGTTGTTGGACAGCTCCGAAATGCTGAGCAGCACTAGATCTAGCTGTAATAAGCTGAAATTAGTTGATCTGCTTAAGTTACAAATGATCAGAAAGCCAGAAGCCAAAAACGCTTTAACTCAGCGAAAGAAGTCAAAAATGGACTATCTGTGGATTTGCAGCTTTACATTCAATTTTCAGCCTTGTAAGTTGTTGGACAGCTCCGAAATGCTGAGCAGCACTAGATCTAGCTGTAATAAGCTGAAATTAGTTGATCTGCTTAAGTTACAAATGATCAGAAAGCCAGAAGCCAAAAACGCTTTATCTCAGCGAAAGAAGTCAAAAATGGACTATCTGTGAATTTGCAGCTTTACATTCAATTTTCAGCCTTGTTAGTTGTTGAACGGCTCCGAAATGCTGAGCAGCACTAGATCTGGCTGTAATAAGCTGAAATTAGTTGATCTGCTGAAGTTACAAATGATCAGAAAGCCAGAAGCCAAAAACGCTTTATCTCAGCGAAAGAAGTCAAAAATGGACTATCTGTGAATTTGCAGCTTTACATTCAATTTTCAGCCTTGTTAGTTGTTGGACAGCTCCGAAATGCTGAGCAGCACTAGATCTGGCTGTAATAAGCTGAAATTAGTTGATCTGCTTAAGTTACAAATGATCAGAAAGCCAGAAGCCAAAAACGCTTTAACTCAGCGAAAGAAGTCAAAAATGGACTATCTGTGAATTTGCAGCTTTACATTCAATTTTCAGCCTTGTTAGTTGTTGGACAGCTCCGAAATGCTGAGCAGCACTAGATCTAGCTGTAATAAGCTGAAATTAGTTGATCTGCTTAAGTTACAAATGATCAGAAAGCCAGAAGCCAAAAACGCTTTATCTCAGCGAAAGAAGTCAAAAATGGACTATCTGTGAATATGCAGCTTTACATTCAATTTTCAGCCTTGTTAGTTGTTGGACAGCTCCGAAATGCTGAGCAGCACTAGATCTAGCTGTAATAAGCTGAAATTAGTTGATCTGCTTAAGTTACAAATGATCAGAAAGCCAGAAGCCAAAAACGCTTTATCTCAGCGAAAGAAGTCAAAAATGGACTATCTGTGAATTTGCAGCTTTACATTCAATTTTCAGCCTTGTTAGTTGTTGGACAGCTCCGAAATGCTGAGCAGCACTAGATCTGGCTGTAATAACCTGAAATTAGTTGATCTGCTTAAGTTACAAATGATCAGAAAGCCAGAAGCCAAAAACGCTTTATCTCAGCGAAAGAAGTCAAAAATGGACTATCTGTGAATTTGCAGCTTTACATTCAATTTTCAGCCTTGTTAGTTGTTGGACAGCTCCGAAATGCTGAGCAGCACTAGATCTAGCTGTAATAAGCTGAAATTAGTTGATCTGCTTAAGTTACAAATGATCAGAAAGCCAGAAGCCAAAAACGCTTTATCTCAGCGAAAGAAGTCAAAAATGGACTATCTGTGAATATGCAGCTTTACATTCAATTTTCAGCCTTGTTAGTTGTTGGACAGCTCCGAAATGCTGAGCAGCACTAGATCTAGCTGTAATAAGCTGAAATTAGTTGATCTGCTTAAGTTACAAATGATCAGAAAGCCAGAAGCCAAAAACGCTTTATCTCAGCGAAAGAAGTCAAAAATGGACTATCTGTGAATTTGCAGCTTTACATTCAATTTTCAGCCTTGTTAGTTGTTGGACAGCTCCGAAATGCTGAGCAGCACTAGATCTAGGTGTAATAAGCTGAAATTAGTTGATCTGCTTAAGTTACAAATGATCTGAAAGCCAGAGGCCAAAAACGCTTTATCTCAGCGAAAGAAGTGAAAAATGGACTATCTGTGAATTTGCAGCTTTACATTCAATTTTCAGCCTTGTTAGTTGTTGGACAGCTCCGAAATGCTGAGCAGCACTAGATCTGGCTGTAATAACCTGAAATTAGTTGAACTGCTTAAGTTACAAATGATCAGAAAGCCAGAAGCCAAAAACGCTTTAACTCAGCGAAAGAAGTCAAAAATGGACTATCTGTGGATTTGCAGCTTTACATTCAATTTTCAGCCTTGTAAGTTGTTGGACAGCTCCGAAATGCTGAGCAGCACTAGATCTAGGTGTAATAAGCTGAAATTAGTTGATCTGCTTAAGTTACAAATGATCAGAAAGCCAGAAGCCAAAAACGCTTTATCTCAGCGAAAGAAGTCAAAAATGGACTATCTGTGAATTTGCAGCTTTACATTCAATTTTCAGCCTTGTTAGTTGTTGGACAGCTCCGAAATGCTGAGCAGCACTAGATCTGGCTGTAATAAGCTGAAATTAGTTGATCTGCTTAAGTTACAAATGATCAGAAAGCCAGAAGCCAAAAACGCTTTATCTCAGCGAAAGAAGTCAAAAATGGACTATCTGTGAATTTGCAGCTTTACATTCAATTTTCAGCCTTGTTAGTTGTTGGACAGCTCCGAAATGCTGAGCAGCACTAGATCTGGCTGTAATAACCTGAAATTAGTTGATCTGCTTAAGTTACAAATGATCAGAAAGCCAGAAGCCAAAAACGCTTTATCTCAGCGAAAGAAGTCAAAAATGGACTATCTGTGAATTTGCAGCTTTACATTCAATTTTCAGCCTTGTTAGTTGTTGGACAGCTCCGAAATACTGAGCAGCACTAGATCTAGCTGTAATAAGCTGAAATTAGTTGATCTGCTTAAGTTACAAATGATCAGAAAGCCAGAAGCCAAAAACGCTTTATCTCAGCGAAAGAAGTCAAAAATGGACTATCTGTGAATTTGCAGCTTTACATTCAATTTTCAGCCTTGTTAGTTGTTGGACAGCTCCGAAATGCTGAGCAGCACTAGATCTAGCTGTAATAAGCTGAAATTAGTTGATCTGCTTAAGTTACAAATGATCAGAAAGCCAGAAGCCAAAAACGCTTTATCTCAGCGAAAGAAGTCAAAAATGGACTATCTGTGAATTTGCAGCTTTACATTCAATTTTCAGCCTTGTTAGTTGTTGGACAGCTCCGAAATGCTGAGCAGCACTAGATCTGGCTGTAATAAGCTGAAATTAGTTGATCTGCTTAAGTTACAAATGATCAGAAAGCCAGAAGCCAAAAACGCTTTATCTCAGCGAAAGAAGTCAAAAATGGACTATCTGTGAATTTGCAGCTTTACATTCAATTTTCAGCCTTGTTAGTTGTTGGACAGCTCCGAAATGCTGAGCAGCACTAGATCTAGCTGTAATAAGCTGAAATTAGTTGATCTGCTTAAGTTACAAATGATCAGAAAGCCAGAAGCCAAAAACGCTTTATCTCAGCGAAAGAAGTCAAAAATGGACTATCTGTGAATTTGCAGCTTTACATTCAATTTTCAGCCTTGTTAGTTGTTGGACAGCTCCGAAATGCTGAGCAGCACTAGATCTAGGTGTAATAAGCTGAAATTAGTTGATCTGCTTAAGTTACAAATGATCTGAAAGCCAGAGGCCAAAAACGCTTTATCTCAGCGAAAGAAGTCAAAAATGGACTATCTGTGGATTTGCAGCTTTACATTCAATTTTCAGCCTTGTTAGTTGTTGGACAGCTCCGAAATGCTGAGCAGCACTAGATCTGGCTGTAATAACCTGAAATTAGTTGATCTGCTTAAGTTACAAATGATTAGAAAGCCAGAAGCCAAAAACGCTTTATCTCAGCGAAAGAAGTCAAAAATGGACTATCTGTGAATTTGCAGCTTTACATTCAATTTTCAGCCTTGTTAGTTGTTGGACAGCTCCGAAATGCTGAGCAGCACTAGATCTAGGTGTAATAAGCTGAAATTAGTTGATCTGCTTAAGTTACAAATGATCAGAAAGCCAGAGGCCAAAAACGCTTTATCTCAGCGAAAGAAGTCAAAAATGGACTATCTGTGAATTTGCAGCTTTACATTCAATTTTCAGCCTTGTTAGTTGTTGGACAGCTCCGAAATGCTGAGCAGCACTAGATCTGGCTGTAATAAGCTGAAATTAGTTGATCTGCTTAAGTTACAAATGATCAGAAAGCCAGAAGCCAAAAACGCTTTAACTCAGCGAAAGAAGTCAAAAATGGACTATCTGTGAATTTGCAGCTTTACATTCAATTTTCAGCCTTGTTAGTTGTTGGACAGCTCCGAAATGCTGAGCAGCACTAGATCTGGCTGTAATAAGCTGAAATTAGTTGATCTGCTTAAGTTACAAATGATCAGAAAGCCAGAAGCCAAAAACGCTTTATCTCAGCGAAAGAAGTCAAAAATGGACTATCTGTGAATTTGCAGCTTTACATTCAATTTTCAGCCTTGTTAGTTGTTGGACAGCTCCGAAATGCTGAGCAGCACTAGATCTAGCTGTAATAAGCTGAAATTAGTTGATCTGCTTAAGTTACAAATGATCAGAAAGCCAGAAGCCAAAAACGCTTTATCTCAGCGAAAGAAGTCAAAAATGGACTATCTGTGAATTTGCAGCTTTACATTCAATTTTCAGCCTTGTTAGTTGTTGGACAGCTCCGAAATGCTGAGCAGCACTAGATCTGGCTGTAATAAGCTGAAATTAGTTGATCTGCTTAAGTTACAAATGATCAGAAAGCCAGAAGCCAAAAACGCTTTAACTCAGCGAAAGAAGTCAAAAATGGACTATCTGTGAATTTGCAGCTTTACATTCAATTTTCAGCCTTGTTAGTTGTTGGACAGCTCCGAAATGCTGAGCAGCACTAGATCTAGCTGTAATAAGCTGAAATTAGTTGATCTGCTTAAGTTACAAATGATCAGAAAGCCAGAAGCCAAAAACGCTTTATCTCAGCGAAAGAAGTCAAAAATGGACTATCTGTGAATTTGCAGCTTTACATTCAATTTTCAGCCTTGTTAGTTGTTGGACAGCTCCGAAATGCTGAGCAGCACTAGATCTAGCTGTAATAAGCTGAAATTAGTTGATCTGCTTAAGTTACAAATGATCAGAAAGCCAGAAGCCAAAAACGCTTTATCTCAGCGAAAGAAGTCAAAAATGGACTATCTGTGAATATGCAGCTTTACATTCAATTTTCAGCCTTGTTAGTTGTTGGACAGCTCCGAAATGCTGAGCAGCACTAGATCTAGCTGTAATAAGCTGAAATTAGTTGATCTGCTTAAGTTACAAATGATCAGAAAGCCAGAAGCCAAAAACGCTTTATCTCAGCGAAAGAAGTCAAAAATGGACTATCTGTGAATTTGCAGCTTTACATTCAATTTTCAGCCTTGTTAGTTGTTGGACAGCTCCGAAATGCTGAGCAGCACTAGATCTGGCTGTAATAACCTGAAATTAGTTGATCTGCTTAAGTTACAAATGATCAGAAAGCCAGAAGCCAAAAACGCTTTAACTCAGCGAAAGAAGTCAAAAATGGACTATCTGTGGATTTGCAGCTTTACATTCAATTTTCAGCCTTGTAAGTTGTTGGACAGCTCCGAAATGCTGAGCAGCACTAGATCTAGGTGTAATAAGCTGAAATTAGTTGATCTGCTTAAGTTACAAATGATCAGAAAGCCAGAAGCCAAAAACGCTTTATCTCAGCGAAAGAAGTCAAAAATGGACTATCTGTGAATTTGCAGCTTTACATTCAATTTTCAGCCTTGTTAGTTGTTGGACAGCTCCGAAATGCTGAGCAGCACTAGATCTGGCTGTAATAAGCTGAAATTAGTTGATCTGCTTAAGTTACAAATGATCAGAAAGCCAGAAGCCAAAAACGCTTTATCTCAGCGAAAGAAGTCAAAAATGGACTATCTGTGAATTTGCAGCTTTACATTCAATTTTCAGCCTTGTTAGTTGTTGGACAGCTCCGAAATGCTGAGCAGCACTAGATCTGGCTGTAATAACCTGAAATTAGTTGATCTGCTTAAGTTACAAATGATTAGAAAGCCAGAAGCCAAAAACGCTTTATCTCAGCGAAAGAAGTCAAAAATGGACTATCTGTGAATTTGCAGCTTTACATTCAATTTTCAGCCTTGTTAGTTGTTGGACAGCTCCGAAATACTGAGCAGCACTAGATCTAGCTGTAATAAGCTGAAATTAGTTGATCTGCTTAAGTTACAAATGATCAGAAAGCCAGAAGCCAAAAACGCTTTATCTCAGCGAAAGAAGTCAAAAATGGACTATCTGTGAATTTGCAGCTTTACATTCAATTTTCAGCCTTGTTAGTTGTTGGACAGCTCCGAAATGCTGAGCAGCACTAGATCTAGCTGTAATAAGCTGAAATTAGTTGATCTGCTTAAGTTACAAATGATCAGAAAGCCAGAAGCCAAAAACGCTTTATCTCAGCGAAAGAAGTCAAAAATGGACTATCTGTGAATTTGCAGCTTTACATTCAATTTTCAGCCTTGTTAGTTGTTGGACAGCTCCGAAATGCTGAGCAGCACTAGATCTGGCTGTAATAAGCTGAAATTAGTTGATCTGCTTAAGTTACAAATGATCAGAAAGCCAGAAGCCAAAAACGCTTTATCTCAGCGAAAGAAGTCAAAAATGGACTATCTGTGAATTTGCAGCTTTACATTCAATTTTCAGCCTTGTTAGTTGTTGGACAGCTCCGAAATGCTGAGCAGCACTAGATCTAGCTGTAATAAGCTGAAATTAGTTGATCTGCTTAAGTTACAAATGATCAGAAAGCCAGAAGCCAAAAACGCTTTATCTCAGCGAAAGAAGTCAAAAATGGACTATCTGTGAATTTGCAGCTTTACATTCAATTTTCAGCCTTGTTAGTTGTTGGACAGCTCCGAAATGCTGAGCAGCACTAGATCTAGGTGTAATAAGCTGAAATTAGTTGATCTGCTTAAGTTACAAATGATCTGAAAGCCAGAGGCCAAAAACGCTTTATCTCAGCGAAAGAAGTCAAAAATGGACTATCTGTGGATTTGCAGCTTTACATTCAATTTTCAGCCTTGTTAGTTGTTGGACAGCTCCGAAATGCTGAGCAGCACTAGATCTGGCTGTAATAACCTGAAATTAGTTGATCTGCTTAAGTTACAAATGATTAGAAAGCCAGAAGCCAAAAACGCTTTATCTCAGCGAAAGAAGTCAAAAATGGACTATCTGTGAATTTGCAGCTTTACATTCAATTTTCAGCCTTGTTAGTTGTTGGACAGCTCCGAAATGCTGAGCAGCACTAGATCTAGGTGTAATAAGCTGAAATTAGTTGATCTGCTTAAGTTACAAATGATCAGAAAGCCAGAGGCCAAAAACGCTTTATCTCAGCGAAAGAAGTCAAAAATGGACTATCTGTGAATTTGCAGCTTTACATTCAATTTTCAGCCTTGTTAGTTGTTGGACAGCTCCGAAATGCTGAGCAGCACTAGATCTGGCTGTAATAAGCTGAAATTAGTTGATCTGCTTAAGTTACAAATGATCAGAAAGCCAGAAGCCAAAAACGCTTTAACTCAGCGAAAGAAGTCAAAAATGGACTATCTGTGAATTTGCAGCTTTACATTCAATTTTCAGCCTTGTTAGTTGTTGGACAGCTCCGAAATGCTGAGCAGCACTAGATCTGGCTGTAATAAGCTGAAATTAGTTGATCTGCTTAAGTTACAAATGATCAGAAAGCCAGAAGCCAAAAACGCTTTATCTCAGCGAAAGAAGTCAAAAATGGACTATCTGTGAATTTGCAGCTTTACATTCAATTTTCAGCCTTGTTAGTTGTTGGACAGCTCCGAAATGCTGAGCAGCACTAGATCTAGCTGTAATAAGCTGAAATTAGTTGATCTGCTTAAGTTACAAATGATCAGAAAGCCAGAAGCCAAAAACGCTTTATCTCAGCGAAAGAAGTCAAAAATGGACTATCTGTGAATTTGCAGCTTTACATTCAATTTTCAGCCTTGTTAGTTGTTGGACAGCTCCGAAATGCTGAGCAGCACTAGATCTGGCTGTAATAAGCTGAAATTAGTTGATCTGCTTAAGTTACAAATGATCAGAAAGCCAGAAGCCAAAAACGCTTTAACTCAGCGAAAGAAGTCAAAAATGGACTATCTGTGAATTTGCAGCTTTACATTCAATTTTCAGCCTTGTTAGTTGTTGGACAGCTCCGAAATGCTGAGCAGCACTAGATCTAGCTGTAATAAGCTGAAATTAGTTGATCTGCTTAAGTTACAAATGATCAGAAAGCCAGAAGCCAAAAACGCTTTATCTCAGCGAAAGAAGTCAAAAATGGACTATCTGTGAATTTGCAGCTTTACATTCAATTTTCAGCCTTGTTAGTTGTTGGACAGCTCCGAAATGCTGAGCAGCACTAGATCTAGCTGTAATAAGCTGAAATTAGTTGATCTGCTTAAGTTACAAATGATCAGAAAGCCAGAAGCCAAAAACGCTTTATCTCAGCGAAAGAAGTCAAAAATGGACTATCTGTGAATATGCAGCTTTACATTCAATTTTCAGCCTTGTTAGTTGTTGGACAGCTCCGAAATGCTGAGCAGCACTAGATCTAGCTGTAATAAGCTGAAATTAGTTGATCTGCTTAAGTTACAAATGATCAGAAAGCCAGAAGCCAAAAACGCTTTATCTCAGCGAAAGAAGTCAAAAATGGACTATCTGTGAATTTGCAGCTTTACATTCAATTTTCAGCCTTGTTAGTTGTTGGACAGCTCCGAAATGCTGAGCAGCACTAGATCTGGCTGTAATAACCTGAAATTAGTTGATCTGCTTAAGTTACAAATGATCAGAAAGCCAGAAGCCAAAAACGCTTTATCTCAGCGAAAGAAGTCAAAAATGGACTATCTGTGAATTTGCAGCTTTACATTCAATTTTCAGCCTTGTTAGTTGTTGGACAGCTCCGAAATGCTGAGCAGCACTAGATCTAGCTGTAATAAGCTGAAATTAGTTGATCTGCTTAAGTTACAACTGATCAGAAAGCCAGAAGCCAAAAACGCTTTATCTCAGCGAAAGAAGTCAAAAATGGACTATCTGTGAATTTGCAGCTTTACATTCAATTTTCAGCCTTGTTAGTTGTTGGACAGCTCCGAAATGCTGAGCAGCACTAGATCTAGGTGTAATAAGCTGAAATTAGTTGATCTGCTTAAGTTACAAATGATCTGAAAGCCAGAGGCCAAAAACGCTTTATCTCAGCGAAAGAAGTCAAAAATGGACTATCTGTGAATTTGCAGCTTTACATTCAATTTTCAGCCTTGTTAGTTGTTGGACAGCTCCGAAATGCTGAGCAGCACTAGATCTGGCTGTAATAACCTGAAATTAGTTGATCTGCTTAAGTTACAAATGATCAGAAAGCCAGAAGCCAAAAACGCTTTAACTCAGCGAAAGAAGTCAAAAATGGACTATCTGTGGATTTGCAGCTTTACATTCAATTTTCAGCCTTGTAAGTTGTTGGACAGCTCCGAAATGCTGAGCAGCACTAGATCTAGCTGTAATAAGCTGAAATTAGTTGATCTGCTTAAGTTACAAATGATCAGAAAGCCAGAAGCCAAAAACGCTTTAACTCAGCGAAAGAAGTCAAAAATGGACTATCTGTGGATTTGCAGATTTACATTCAATTTTCAGCCTTGTAAGTTGTTGGACAGCTCCGAAATGCTGAGCAGCACTAGATCTAGCTGTAATAAGCTGAAATTAGTTGATCTGCTTAAGTTACAAATGATCAGAAAGCCAGAAGCCAAAAACGCTTTATCTCAGCGAAAGAAGTCAAAAATGGACTATCTGTGAATTTGCAGCTTTACATTCAATTTTCAGCCTTGTTAGTTGTTGGACGGCTCCGAAATGCTGAGCAGCACTAGATCTGGCTGTAATAAGCTGAAATTAGTTGATCTGCTGAAGTTACAAATGATCAGAAAGCCAGAAGCCAAAAACGCTTTATCTCAGCGAAAGAAGTCAAAAATGGACTATCTGTGAATTTGCAGCTTTACATTCAATTTTCAGCCTTGTTAGTTGTTGGACAGCTCCGAAATGCTGAGCAGCACTAGATCTGGCTGTAATAAGCTGAAATTAGTTGATCTGCTTAAGTTACAAATGATCAGAAAGCCAGAAGCCAAAAACGCTTTATCTCAGCGAAAGAAGTCAAAAATGGACTATCTGTGAATTTGCAGCTTTACATTCAATTTTCAGCCTTGTTAGTTGTTGGACAGCTCCGAAATGCTGAGCAGCACTAGATCTAGCTGTAATAAGCTGAAATTAGTTGATCTGCTTAAGTTACAAATGATCAGAAAGCCAGAAGCCAAAAACGCTTTATCTCAGCGAAAGAAGTCAAAAATGGACTATCTGTGAATTTGCAGCTTTACATTCAATTTTCAGCCTTGTTAGTTGTTGGACAGCTCCGAAATGCTGAGCAGCACTAGATCTAGCTGTAATAAGCTGAAATTAGTTGATCTGCTTAAGTTACAAATGATCAGAAAGCCAGAAGCCAAAAACGCTTTAACTCAGCGAAAGAAGTCAAAAATGGACTATCTGTGGATTTGCAGCTTTACATTCAATTTTCAGCCTTGTAAGTTGTTGGACAGCTCCGAAATGCTGAGCAGCACTAGATCTAGCTGTAATAAGCTGAAATTAGTTGATCTGCTTAAGTTACAAATGATCAGAAAGCCAGAAGCCAAAAACGCTTTATCTCAGCGAAAGAAGTCAAAAATGGACTATCTGTGAATTTGCAGCTTTACATTCAATTTTCAGCCTTGTTAGTTGTTGAACGGCTCCGAAATGCTGAGCAGCACTAGATCTGGCTGTAATAAGCTGAAATTAGTTGATCTGCTGAAGTTACAAATGATCAGAAAGCCAGAAGCCAAAAACGCTTTATCTCAGCGAAAGAAGTCAAAAATGGACTATCTGTGAATTTGCAGCTTTACATTCAATTTTCAGCCTTGTTAGTTGTTGGACAGCTCCGAAATGCTGAGCAGCACTAGATCTAGCTGTAATAAGCTGAAATTAGTTGATCTGCTTAAGTTACAAATGATCAGAAAGCCAGAAGCCAAAAACGCTTTATCTCAGCGAAAGAAGTCAAAAATGGACTATCTGTGAATTTGCAGCTTTACATTCAATTTTCAGCCTTGTTAGTTGTTGGACAGCTCCGAAATGCTGAGCAGCACTAGATCTGGCTGTAATAAGCTGAAATTAGTTGATCTGCTTAAGTTACAAATGATCAGAAAGCCAGAAGCCAAAAACGCTTTAACTCAGCGAAAGAAGTCAAAAATGGACTATCTGTGAATTTGCAGCTTTACATTCAATTTTCAGCCTTGTTAGTTGTTGGACAGCTCCGAAATGCTGAGCAGCACTAGATCTAGCTGTAATAAGCTGAAATTAGTTGATCTGCTTAAGTTACAAATGATCAGAAAGCCAGAAGCCAAAAACGCTTTATCTCAGCGAAAGAAGTCAAAAATGGACTATCTGTGAATTTGCAGCTTTACATTCAATTTTCAGCCTTGTTAGTTGTTGGACAGCTCCGAAATGCTGAGCAGCACTAGATCTAGCTGTAATAAGCTGAAATTAGTTGATCTGCTTAAGTTACAAATGATCAGAAAGCCAGAAGCCAAAAACGCTTTATCTCAGCGAAAGAAGTCAAAAATGGACTATCTGTGAATATGCAGCTTTACATTCAATTTTCAGCCTTGTTAGTTGTTGGACAGCTCCGAAATGCTGAGCAGCACTAGATCTAGCTGTAATAAGCTGAAATTAGTTGATCTGCTTAAGTTACAAATGATCAGAAAGCCAGAAGCCAAAAACGCTTTATCTCAGCGAAAGAAGTCAAAAATGGACTATCTGTGAATTTGCAGCTTTACATTCAATTTTCAGCCTTGTTAGTTGTTGGA
Source organism: Poecilia mexicana (assembly GCF_051168715.1). Classification (NCBI taxonomy): domain Eukaryota; kingdom Metazoa; phylum Chordata; class Actinopteri; order Cyprinodontiformes; family Poeciliidae; genus Poecilia; species Poecilia mexicana. The sequence goes on from NW_028263381.1 coordinate 28,911,307, forward strand.
CAGCTCCGAAATGCTGAGCAGCACTAGATCTGGCTGTAATAACCTGAAATTAGTTGATCTGCTTAAGTTACAAATGATCAGAAAGCCAGAAGCCAAAAACGCTTTATCTCAGCGAAAGAAGTCAAAAATGGACTATCTGTGAATTTGCAGCTTTACATTCAATTTTCAGCCTTGTTAGTTGTTGGACAGCTCCGAAATGCTGAGCAGCACTAGATCTAGCTGTAATAAGCTGAAATTAGTTGATCTGCTTAAGTTACAACTGATCAGAAAGCCAGAAGCCAAAAACGCTTTATCTCAGCGAAAGAAGTCAAAAATGGACTATCTGTGAATTTGCAGCTTTACATTCAATTTTCAGCCTTGTTAGTTGTTGGACAGCTCCGAAATGCTGAGCAGCACTAGATCTAGCTGTAATAAGCTGAAATTAGTTGATCTGCTTAAGTTACAAATGATCAGAAAGCCAGAAGCCAAAAACGCTTTATCTCAGCGAAAGAAGTCAAAAATGGACTATCTGTGAATTTGCAGCTTTACATTCAATTTTCAGCCTTGTTAGTTGTTGGACAGCTCCGAAATGCTGAGCAGCACTAGATCTAGCTGTAATAAGCTCAAATTAGTTGATCTGCTTAAGTTACAAATGATCAGAAAGCCAGAAGCCAAAAACGCTTTATCTCAGCGAAAGAAGTCAAAAATGGACTATCTGTGAATTTGCAGCTTTACATTCAATTTTCAGCCTTGTTAGTTGTTGGACAGCTCCGAAATGCTGAGCAGCACTAGATCTGGCTCTAATAAGTTGAAATTAGTTGATCTGCTTAAGTTACAAATGATCAGAAAGCCAGAAGCCAAAAACGCTTTATCTCAGCGAAAGAAGTCAAAAATGGACTATCTGTGAATTTGCAGCTTTACATTCAATTTTCAGCCTTGTTAGTTGTTGGACAGCTCCGAAATGCTGAACAGCAGTAGATCTGGCTGTAATAACCTGAAATTAGTTGATCTGCTTAAGTTACAAATGATCAGAAAGCCAGAAGCCAAAAACGCTTTATCTCAGCGAAAGAAGTCAAAAATGGACTATCTGTGAATTTGCAGCTTTACATTCAATTTTCAGCCTTGCTAGTTGTTGGACAGTTCCGAAATGCTGAGCAGCACTAGATCTGGCTGTAATAACCTGAAATTAGTTGATCTGCTTAAGTTACAAATGATCAGAAAGCCAGAAGCCAAAAACGCTTTATCTCAGCGAAAGAAGTCAAAAATGGACTATCTGTGAATTTGCAGCTTTACATTCAATTTTCAGCCTTGTCAGTTGTTGGACAGCTCCGAAATGCTGAGCAGCACTAGATCTAGCTGTAATAAGCTGAAATTAGTTGATCTGCTTAAGTTACAAATGATCAGAAAGCCAGAAGCCAAAAACGCTTTATCTCAGCGAAAGAAGTCAAAAATGGACTATCTGTGAATTTGCAGCTTTACATTCAATTTTCAGCCTTGTTAGTTGTTGGACAGCTCCGAAATGCTGAGCAGCACTAGATCTAGCTGTAATAAGCGGAAATTAGTTGATCTGCTTAAGTTACTAATGATCAGAAAGCCAGAAGCCAAAAACGCTTTATCTCAGCGAAAGAAGTCAAAAATGGACTATCTGTGAATTTGCAGCTTTACATTCAATTTTCAGCCTTGTCAGTTGTTGGACAGCTCCGAAATGCTGAGCAGCACTAGATCTAGCTGTAATAAGCTGAAATTAGTTGATCTGCTTAAGTTACAAATGATCAGAAAGCCAGAAGCCAAAAACGCTTTATCTCAGCGAAAGAAGTCAAAAATGGACTATCTGTGAATTTGCAGCTTTACATTCAATTTTCAGCCTTGTTAGTTGTTGGACAGCTCCGAAATGCTGAGCAGCACTAGATCTAGCTGTAATAAGCTGAAATTAGTTGATCTGCTTAAGTTACAAATGATCAGAAAGCCAGAAGCCAAAAACGCTTTATCTCAGCGAAAGAAGTCAAAAATGGACTATCTGTGAATTTGCAGCTTTACATTCAATTTTCAGCCTTGTTAGTTGTTGGACAGCTCCGAAATGCTGAGCAGCACTAGATCTAGCTGTAATAAGCTGAAATTAGTTGATCTGCTTAAGTTACAAATGATCAGAAAGCCAGAAGCCAAAAACGCTTTATCTCAGCGAAAGAAGTCAAAAATGGACTATCTGTGAATTTGCAGCTTTACATTCAATTTTCAGCCTTGTTAGTTGTTGGACAGCTCCGAAATGCTGAGCAGCACTAGATCTAGCTGTAATAAGCTGAAATTAGTTGATCTGCTTAAGTTACAAATGATCAGAAAGCCAGAAGCCAAAAACGCTTTATCTCAGCGAAAGAAGTCAAAAATGGACTATCTGTGAATTTGCAGCTTTACATTCAATTTTCAGCCTTGTTAGTTGTTGGACAGCTCCGAAATGCTGAGCAGCACTAGATCTGGCTGTAATAAGTTGAAATTAGTTGATCTGCTTAAGTTACAAATGATCAGAAAGCCGGAAGCCAAAAACGCTTTATCTCAGCGAAAGAAGTCAAAAATGGACTATCTGTGAATTTGCAGTTTTACATTCAATTTTCAGCCTTGTTAGTTGTTGGACAGCTCCGAAATGCTGAGCAGCACTAGATCTAGCTGTAATAAGCTGAAATTAGTTGATCTGCTTAAGTTACAAATGATCAGAAAGCCAGAAGCCAAAAACGCTTTATCTCAGCGAAAGAAGTCAAAAATGGACTATCTGTGAATTTGCAGCTTTACATTCAATTTTCAGCCTTGTTAGTTGTTGGACAGCTCCGAAATGCTGAGCAGCACTAGATCTAGCTGTAATAAGCTGAAATTAGTTGATCTGCTTAAGTTACAAATGATCAGAAAGCCAGAAGCCAAAAACGCTTTATCTCAGCGAAAGAAGTCAAAAATGGACTATCTGTGAATTTGCAGCTTTACATTCAATTTTCAGCCTTGTTAGTTGTTGGACAGCTCCGAAATGCTGAGCAGCACTAGATCTAGCTGTAATAAGCTGAAATTAGTTGATCTGCTTAAGTTACAAATGATCAGAAAGCCAGAAGCCAAAAACGCTTTATCTCAGCGAAAGAAGTCAAAAATGGACTATCTGTGAATTTGCAGCTTTACATTCAATTTTCAGCCTTGTTAGTTGTTGGACAGCTCCGAAATGCTGAGCAGCACTAGATCTAGCTGTAATAAGCTGAAATTAGTTGATCTGCTTAAGTTACAAATGATCAGAAAGCCAGAAGCCAAAAACGCTTTATCTCAGCGAAAGAAGTCAAAAATGGACTATCTGTGAATTTGCAGCTTTACATTCAATTTTCAGCCTTGTTAGTTGTTGGACAGCTCCGAAATGCTGAGCAGCACTAGATCTAGCTGTAATAAGCTGAAATTAGTTGATCTGCTTAAGTTACAAATGATCAGAAAGCCAGAAGCCAAAAACGCTTTATCTCAGCGAAAGAAGTCAAAAATGGACTATCTGTGAATTTGCAGCTTTACATTCAATTTTCAGCCTTGTTAGTTGTTGGACAGCTCCGAAATGCTGAGCAGCACTAGATCTGGCTGTAATAAGCTGAAATTAGTTGATCTGCTTAAGTTACAAATGATCAGAAAGCCAGAAGCCAAAAACGCTTTATCTCAGCGAAAGAAGTCAAAAATGGACTATCTGTGAATTTGCAGCTTTACATTCAATTTTCAGCCTTGTTAGTTGTTGGACAGCTCCGAAATGCTGAGCAGCACTAGATCTGGCTGTAATAAGCTGAAATTAGTTGATCTGCTTAAGTTACAAATGATCAGAAAGCCAGAAGCCAAAAACGCTTTATCTCAGCGAAAGAAGTCAAAAATGGACTATCTGTGAATTTGCAGCTTTACATTCAATTTTCAGCCTTGTTAGTTGTTGGACAGTTCCGAAATGCTGAGCAGCACTAGATCTGGCTGTAATAACCTGAAATTAGTTGATCTGCTTAAGTTACAAATGATCAGAAAGCCAGAAGCCAAAAACGCTTTATCTCAGCGAAAGAAGTCAAAAATGGACTATCTGTGAATTTGCAGCTTTACATTCAATTTTCAGCCTTGTTAGTTGTTGGACAGCTCCGAAATGCTGAGCAGCACTAGATCTAGCTGTAATAAGCTGAAATTAGTTGATCTGCTTAAGTTACAAATGATCAGAAAGCCAGAAGCCAAAAACGCTTTATCTCAGCGAAAGAAGTCAAAAATGGACTATCTGTGAATTTGCAGCTTTACATTCAATTTTCAGCCTTGTTAGTTGTTGGACAGCTCCGAAATGCTGAGCAGCACTAGATCTAGCTGTAATAAGCTCAAATTAGTTGATCTGCTTAAGTTACAAATGATCAGAAAGCCAGAAGCCAAAAACGCTTTATCTCAGCGAAAGAAGTCAAAAATGGACTATCTGTGAATTTGCAGCTTTACATTCAATTTTCAGCCTTGTTAGTTGTTGGACAGCTCCGAAATGCTGAGCAGCACTAGATCTGGCTCTAATAAGTTGAAATTAGTTGATCTGCTTAAGTTACAAATGATCAGAAAGCCAGAAGCCAAAAACGCTTTATCTCAGCGAAAGAAGTCAAAAATGGACTATCTGTGAATTTGCAGCTTTACATTCAATTTTCAGCCTTGTTAGTTGTTGGACAGCTCCGAAATGCTGAACAGCAGTAGATCTGGCTGTAATAACCTGAAATTAGTTGATCTGCTTAAGTTACAAATGATCAGAAAGCCAGAAGCCAAAAACGCTTTATCTCAGCGAAAGAAGTCAAAAATGGACTATCTGTGAATTTGCAGCTTTACATTCAATTTTCAGCCTTGCTAGTTGTTGGACAGTTCCGAAATGCTGAGCAGCACTAGATCTGGCTGTAATAACCTGAAATTAGTTGATCTGCTTAAGTTACAAATGATCAGAAAGCCAGAAGCCAAAAACGCTTTATCTCAGCGAAAGAAGTCAAAAATGGACTATCTGTGAATTTGCAGCTTTACATTCAATTTTCAGCCTTGTCAGTTGTTGGACAGCTCCGAAATGCTGAGCAGCACTAGATCTAGCTGTAATAAGCGGAAATTAGTTGATCTGCTTAAGTTACTAATGATCAGAAAGCCAGAAGCCAAAAACGCTTTATCTCAGCGAAAGAAGTCAAAAATGGACTATCTGTGAATTTGCAGCTTTACATTCAATTTTCAGCCTTGTCAGTTGTTGGACAGCTCCGAAATGCTGAGCAGCACTAGATCTAGCTGTAATAAGCTGAAATTAGTTGATCTGCTTAAGTTACAAATGATCAGAAAGCCAGAAGCCAAAAACGCTTTATCTCAGCGAAAGAAGTCAAAAATGGACTATCTGTGAATTTGCAGCTTTACATTCAATTTTCAGCCTTGTTAGTTGTTGGACAGCTCCGAAATGCTGAGCAGCACTAGATCTGGCTGTAATAAGCTGAAATTAGTTGATCTGCTGAAGTTACAAATGATCAGAAAGCCAGAAGCCAAAAACGCTTTATCTCAGCGAAAGAAGTCAAAAATGGACTATCTGTGAATTTGCAGCTTTACATTCAATTTTCAGCCTTGTTAGTTGTTGGACAGCTCCGAAATGCTGAGCAGCACTAGATCTAGCTGTAATAAGCTGAAATTAGTTGATCTGCTTAAGTTACAAATGATCAGAAAGCCAGAAGCCAAAAACGCTTTATCTCAGCGAAAGAAGTCAAAAATGGACTATCTGTGAATTTGCAGCTTTACATTCAATTTTCAGCCTTGTTAGTTGTTGGACAGCTCCGAAATGCTGAGCAGCACTAGATCTAGCTGTAATAAGCTGAAATTAGTTGATCTGCTTAAGTTACAAATGATCAGAAAGCCAGAAGCCAAAAACGCTTTATCTCAGCGAAAGAAGTCAAAAATGGACTATCTGTGAATTTGCAGCTTTACATTCAATTTTCAGCCTTGTTAGTTGTTGGACAGCTCCGAAATGCTGAGCAGCACTAGATCTGGCTCTAATAAGTTGAAATTAGTTGATCTGCTTAAGTTACAAATGATCAGAAAGCCAGAAGCCAAAAACGCTTTATCTCAGCGAAAGAAGTCAAAAATGGACTATCTGTGAATTTGCAGCTTTACATTCAATTTTCAGCCTTGTTAGTTGTTGGACAGCTCCGAAATGCTGAACAGCAGTAGATCTGGCTGTAATAACCTGAAATTAGTTGATCTGCTTAAGTTACAAATGATCAGAAAGCCAGAAGCCAAAAACGCTTTATCTCAGCGAAAGAAGTCAAAAATGGACTATCTGTGAATTTGCAGCTTTACATTCAATTTTCAGCCTTGCTAGTTGTTGGACAGTTCCGAAATGCTGAGCAGCACTAGATCTGGCTGTAATAACCTGAAATTAGTTGATCTGCTTAAGTTACAAATGATCAGAAAGCCAGAAGCCAAAAACGCTTTATCTCAGCGAAAGAAGTCAAAAATGGACTATCTGTGAATTTGCAGCTTTACATTCAATTTTCAGCCTTGTCAGTTGTTGGACAGCTCCGAAATGCTGAGCAGCACTAGATCTAGCTGTAATAAGCTGAAATTAGTTGATCTGCTTAAGTTACAAATGATCAGAAAGCCAGAAGCCAAAAACGCTTTATCTCAGCGAAAGAAGTCAAAAATGGACTATCTGTGAATTTGCAGCTTTACATTCAATTTTCAGCCTTGTTAGTTGTTGGACAGCTCCGAAATGCTGAGCAGCACTAGATCTAGGTGTAATAAGCTGAAATTAGTTGATCTGCTTAAGTTACAAATGATCTGAAAGCCAGAGGCCAAAAACGCTTTATCTCAGCGAAAGAAGTCAAAAATGGACTATCTGTGGATTTGCAGCTTTACATTCAATTTTCAGCCTTGTTAGTTGTTGGACAGCTCCGAAATGCTGAGCAGCACTAGATCTGGCTGTAATAACCTGAAATTAGTTGATCTGCTTAAGTTACAAATGATTAGAAAGCCAGAAGCCAAAAACGCTTTATCTCAGCGAAAGAAGTCAAAAATGGACTATCTGTGAATTTGCAGCTTTACATTCAATTTTCAGCCTTGTTAGTTGTTGGACAGCTCCGAAATGCTGAGCAGCACTAGATCTAGGTGTAATAAGCTGAAATTAGTTGATCTGCTTAAGTTACAAATGATCAGAAAGCCAGAGGCCAAAAACGCTTTATCTCAGCGAAAGAAGTCAAAAATGGACTATCTGTGAATTTGCAGCTTTACATTCAATTTTCAGCCTTGTTAGTTGTTGGACAGCTCCGAAATGCTGAGCAGCACTAGATCTGGCTGTAATAAGCTGAAATTAGTTGATCTGCTTAAGTTACAAATGATCAGAAAGCCAGAAGCCAAAAACGCTTTAACTCAGCGAAAGAAGTCAAAAATGGACTATCTGTGAATTTGCAGCTTTACATTCAATTTTCAGCCTTGTTAGTTGTTGGACAGCTCCGAAATGCTGAGCAGCACTAGATCTGGCTGTAATAAGCTGAAATTAGTTGATCTGCTTAAGTTACAAATGATCAGAAAGCCAGAAGCCAAAAACGCTTTATCTCAGCGAAAGAAGTCAAAAATGGACTATCTGTGAATTTGCAGCTTTACATTCAATTTTCAGCCTTGTTAGTTGTTGGACAGCTCCGAAATGCTGAGCAGCACTAGATCTAGCTGTAATAAGCTGAAATTAGTTGATCTGCTTAAGTTACAAATGATCAGAAAGCCAGAAGCCAAAAACGCTTTATCTCAGCGAAAGAAGTCAAAAATGGACTATCTGTGAATTTGCAGCTTTACATTCAATTTTCAGCCTTGTTAGTTGTTGGACAGCTCCGAAATGCTGAGCAGCACTAGATCTGGCTGTAATAAGCTGAAATTAGTTGATCTGCTTAAGTTACAAATGATCAGAAAGCCAGAAGCCAAAAACGCTTTAACTCAGCGAAAGAAGTCAAAAATGGACTATCTGTGAATTTGCAGCTTTACATTCAATTTTCAGCCTTGTTAGTTGTTGGACAGCTCCGAAATGCTGAGCAGCACTAGATCTAGCTGTAATAAGCTGAAATTAGTTGATCTGCTTAAGTTACAAATGATCAGAAAGCCAGAAGCCAAAAACGCTTTATCTCAGCGAAAGAAGTCAAAAATGGACTATCTGTGAATTTGCAGCTTTACATTCAATTTTCAGCCTTGTTAGTTGTTGGACAGCTCCGAAATGCTGAGCAGCACTAGATCTAGCTGTAATAAGCTGAAATTAGTTGATCTGCTTAAGTTACAAATGATCAGAAAGCCAGAAGCCAAAAACGCTTTATCTCAGCGAAAGAAGTCAAAAATGGACTATCTGTGAATATGCAGCTTTACATTCAATTTTCAGCCTTGTTAGTTGTTGGACAGCTCCGAAATGCTGAGCAGCACTAGATCTAGCTGTAATAAGCTGAAATTAGTTGATCTGCTTAAGTTACAAATGATCAGAAAGCCAGAAGCCAAAAACGCTTTATCTCAGCGAAAGAAGTCAAAAATGGACTATCTGTGAATTTGCAGCTTTACATTCAATTTTCAGCCTTGTTAGTTGTTGGACAGCTCCGAAATGCTGAGCAGCACTAGATCTGGCTGTAATAACCTGAAATTAGTTGATCTGCTTAAGTTACAAATGATCAGAAAGCCAGAAGCCAAAAACGCTTTATCTCAGCGAAAGAAGTCAAAAATGGACTATCTGTGAATTTGCAGCTTTACATTCAATTTTCAGCCTTGTTAGTTGTTGGACAGCTCCGAAATGCTGAGCAGCACTAGATCTAGCTGTAATAAGCTGAAATTAGTTGATCTGCTTAAGTTACAACTGATCAGAAAGCCAGAAGCCAAAAACGCTTTATCTCAGCGAAAGAAGTCAAAAATGGACTATCTGTGAATTTGCAGCTTTACATTCAATTTTCAGCCTTGTTAGTTGTTGGACAGCTCCGAAATGCTGAGCAGCACTAGATCTAGGTGTAATAAGCTGAAATTAGTTGATCTGCTTAAGTTACAAATGATCTGAAAGCCAGAGGCCAAAAACGCTTTATCTCAGCGAAAGAAGTCAAAAATGGACTATCTGTGAATTTGCAGCTTTACATTCAATTTTCAGCCTTGTTAGTTGTTGGACAGCTCCGAAATGCTGAGCAGCACTAGATCTGGCTGTAATAACCTGAAATTAGTTGATCTGCTTAAGTTACAAATGATCAGAAAGCCAGAAGCCAAAAACGCTTTAACTCAGCGAAAGAAGTCAAAAATGGACTATCTGTGGATTTGCAGCTTTACATTCAATTTTCAGCCTTGTAAGTTGTTGGACAGCTCCGAAATGCTGAGCAGCACTAGATCTAGCTGTAATAAGCTGAAATTAGTTGATCTGCTTAAGTTACAAATGATCAGAAAGCCAGAAGCCAAAAACGCTTTAACTCAGCGAAAGAAGTCAAAAATGGACTATCTGTGGATTTGCAGATTTACATTCAATTTTCAGCCTTGTAAGTTGTTGGACAGCTCCGAAATGCTGAGCAGCACTAGATCTAGCTGTAATAAGCTGAAATTAGTTGATCTGCTTAAGTTACAAATGATCAGAAAGCCAGAAGCCAAAAACGCTTTATCTCAGCGAAAGAAGTCAAAAATGGACTATCTGTGAATTTGCAGCTTTACATTCAATTTTCAGCCTTGTTAGTTGTTGGACGGCTCCGAAATGCTGAGCAGCACTAGATCTGGCTGTAATAAGCTGAAATTAGTTGATCTGCTGAAGTTACAAATGATCAGAAAGCCAGAAGCCAAAAACGCTTTATCTCAGCGAAAGAAGTCAAAAATGGACTATCTGTGAATTTGCAGCTTTACATTCAATTTTCAGCCTTGTTAGTTGTTGGACAGCTCCGAAATGCTGAGCAGCACTAGATCTGGCTGTAATAAGCTGAAATTAGTTGATCTGCTTAAGTTACAAATGATCAGAAAGCCAGAAGCCAAAAACGCTTTATCTCAGCGAAAGAAGTCAAAAATGGACTATCTGTGAATTTGCAGCTTTACATTCAATTTTCAGCCTTGTTAGTTGTTGGACAGCTCCGAAATGCTGAGCAGCACTAGATCTAGCTGTAATAAGCTGAAATTAGTTGATCTGCTTAAGTTACAAATGATCAGAAAGCCAGAAGCCAAAAACGCTTTATCTCAGCGAAAGAAGTCAAAAATGGACTATCTGTGAATTTGCAGCTTTACATTCAATTTTCAGCCTTGTTAGTTGTTGGACAGCTCCGAAATGCTGAGCAGCACTAGATCTAGCTGTAATAAGCTGAAATTAGTTGATCTGCTTAAGTTACAAATGATCAGAAAGCCAGAAGCCAAAAACGCTTTAACTCAGCGAAAGAAGTCAAAAATGGACTATCTGTGGATTTGCAGCTTTACATTCAATTTTCAGCCTTGTAAGTTGTTGGACAGCTCCGAAATGCTGAGCAGCACTAGATCTAGCTGTAATAAGCTGAAATTAGTTGATCTGCTTAAGTTACAAATGATCAGAAAGCCAGAAGCCAAAAACGCTTTATCTCAGCGAAAGAAGTCAAAAATGGACTATCTGTGAATTTGCAGCTTTACATTCAATTTTCAGCCTTGTTAGTTGTTGAACGGCTCCGAAATGCTGAGCAGCACTAGATCTGGCTGTAATAAGCTGAAATTAGTTGATCTGCTGAAGTTACAAATGATCAGAAAGCCAGAAGCCAAAAACGCTTTATCTCAGCGAAAGAAGTCAAAAATGGACTATCTGTGAATTTGCAGCTTTACATTCAATTTTCAGCCTTGTTAGTTGTTGGACAGCTCCGAAATGCTGAGCAGCACTAGATCTAGCTGTAATAAGCTGAAATTAGTTGATCTGCTTAAGTTACAAATGATCAGAAAGCCAGAAGCCAAAAACGCTTTATCTCAGCGAAAGAAGTCAAAAATGGACTATCTGTGAATTTGCAGCTTTACATTCAATTTTCAGCCTTGTTAGTTGTTGGACAGCTCCGAAATGCTGAGCAGCACTAGATCTGGCTGTAATAAGCTGAAATTAGTTGATCTGCTTAAGTTACAAATGATCAGAAAGCCAGAAGCCAAAAACGCTTTAACTCAGCGAAAGAAGTCAAAAATGGACTATCTGTGAATTTGCAGCTTTACATTCAATTTTCAGCCTTGTTAGTTGTTGGACAGCTCCGAAATGCTGAGCAGCACTAGATCTAGCTGTAATAAGCTGAAATTAGTTGATCTGCTTAAGTTACAAATGATCAGAAAGCCAGAAGCCAAAAACGCTTTATCTCAGCGAAAGAAGTCAAAAATGGACTATCTGTGAATTTGCAGCTTTACATTCAATTTTCAGCCTTGTTAGTTGTTGGACAGCTCCGAAATGCTGAGCAGCACTAGATCTAGCTGTAATAAGCTGAAATTAGTTGATCTGCTTAAGTTACAAATGATCAGAAAGCCAGAAGCCAAAAACGCTTTATCTCAGCGAAAGAAGTCAAAAATGGACTATCTGTGAATATGCAGCTTTACATTCAATTTTCAGCCTTGTTAGTTGTTGGACAGCTCCGAAATGCTGAGCAGCACTAGATCTAGCTGTAATAAGCTGAAATTAGTTGATCTGCTTAAGTTACAAATGATCAGAAAGCCAGAAGCCAAAAACGCTTTATCTCAGCGAAAGAAGTCAAAAATGGACTATCTGTGAATTTGCAGCTTTACATTCAATTTTCAGCCTTGTTAGTTGTTGGACAGCTCCGAAATGCTGAGCAGCACTAGATCTGGCTGTAATAACCTGAAATTAGTTGATCTGCTTAAGTTACAAATGATCAGAAAGCCAGAAGCCAAAAACGCTTTATCTCAGCGAAAGAAGTCAAAAATGGACTATCTGTGAATTTGCAGCTTTACATTCAATTTTCAGCCTTGTTAGTTGTTGGACAGCTCCGAAATGCTGAGCAGCACTAGATCTAGCTGTAATAAGCTGAAATTAGTTGATCTGCTTAAGTTACAACTGATCAGAAAGCCAGAAGCCAAAAACGCTTTATCTCAGCGAAAGAAGTCAAAAATGGACTATCTGTGAATTTGCAGCTTTACATTCAATTTTCAGCCTTGTTAGTTGTTGGACAGCTCCGAAATGCTGAGCAGCACTAGATCTAGCTGTAATAAGCTGAAATTAGTTGATCTGCTTAAGTTACAAATGATCAGAAAGCCAGAAGCCAAAAACGCTTTATCTCAGCGAAAGAAGTCAAAAATGGACTATCTGTGAATTTGCAGCTTTACATTCAATTTTCAGCCTTGTTAGTTGTTGGACAGCTCCGAAATGCTGAGCAGCACTAGATCTAGCTGTAATAAGCTCAAATTAGTTGATCTGCTTAAGTTACAAATGATCAGAAAGCCAGAAGCCAAAAACGCTTTATCTCAGCGAAAGAAGTCAAAAATGGACTATCTGTGAATTTGCAGCTTTACATTCAATTTTCAGCCTTGTTAGTTGTTGGACAGCTCCGAAATGCTGAGCAGCACTAGATCTGGCTCTAATAAGTTGAAATTAGTTGATCTGCTTAAGTTACAAATGATCAGAAAGCCAGAAGCCAAAAACGCTTTATCTCAGCGAAAGAAGTCAAAAATGGACTATCTGTGAATTTGCAGCTTTACATTCAATTTTCAGCCTTGTTAGTTGTTGGACAGCTCCGAAATGCTGAACAGCAGTAGATCTGGCTGTAATAACCTGAAATTAGTTGATCTGCTTAAGTTACAAATGATCAGAAAGCCAGAAGCCAAAAACGCTTTATCTCAGCGAAAGAAGTCAAAAATGGACTATCTGTGAATTTGCAGCTTTACATTCAATTTTCAGCCTTGCTAGTTGTTGGACAGTTCCGAAATGCTGAGCAGCACTAGATCTGGCTGTAATAACCTGAAATTAGTTGATCTGCTTAAGTTACAAATGATCAGAAAGCCAGAAGCCAAAAACGCTTTATCTCAGCGAAAGAAGTCAAAAATGGACTATCTGTGAATTTGCAGCTTTACATTCAATTTTCAGCCTTGTCAGTTGTTGGACAGCTCCGAAATGCTGAGCAGCACTAGATCTAGCTGTAATAAGCTGAAATTAGTTGATCTGCTTAAGTTACAAATGATCAGAAAGCCAGAAGCCAAAAACGCTTTATCTCAGCGAAAGAAGTCAAAAATGGACTATCTGTGAATTTGCAGCTTTACATTCAATTTTCAGCCTTGTTAGTTGTTGGACAGCTCCGAAATGCTGAGCAGCACTAGATCTAGCTGTAATAAGCGGAAATTAGTTGATCTGCTTAAGTTACTAATGATCAGAAAGCCAGAAGCCAAAAACGCTTTATCTCAGCGAAAGAAGTCAAAAATGGACTATCTGTGAATTTGCAGCTTTACATTCAATTTTCAGCCTTGTCAGTTGTTGGACAGCTCCGAAATGCTGAGCAGCACTAGATCTAGCTGTAATAAGCTGAAATTAGTTGATCTGCTTAAGTTACAAATGATCAGAAAGCCAGAAGCCAAAAACGCTTTATCTCAGCGAAAGAAGTCAAAAATGGACTATCTGTGAATTTGCAGCTTTACATTCAATTTTCAGCCTTGTTAGTTGTTGGACAGCTCCGAAATGCTGAGCAGCACTAGATCTAGCTGTAATAAGCTGAAATTAGTTGATCTGCTTAAGTTACAAATGATCAGAAAGCCAGAAGCCAAAAACGCTTTATCTCAGCGAAAGAAGTCAAAAATGGACTATCTGTGAATTTGCAGCTTTACATTCAATTTTCAGCCTTGTTAGTTGTTGGACAGCTCCGAAATGCTGAGCAGCACTAGATCTAGCTGTAATAAGCTGAAATTAGTTGATCTGCTTAAGTTACAAATGATCAGAAAGCCAGAAGCCAAAAACGCTTTATCTCAGCGAAAGAAGTCAAAAATGGACTATCTGTGAATTTGCAGCTTTACATTCAATTTTCAGCCTTGTTAGTTGTTGGACAGCTCCGAAATGCTGAGCAGCACTAGATCTAGCTGTAATAAGCTGAAATTAGTTGATCTGCTTAAGTTACAAATGATCAGAAAGCCAGAAGCCAAAAACGCTTTATCTCAGCGAAAGAAGTCAAAAATGGACTATCTGTGAATTTGCAGCTTTACATTCAATTTTCAGCCTTGTTAGTTGTTGGACAGCTCCGAAATGCTGAGCAGCACTAGATCTGGCTGTAATAAGTTGAAATTAGTTGATCTGCTTAAGTTACAAATGATCAGAAAGCCGGAAGCCAAAAACGCTTTATCTCAGCGAAAGAAGTCAAAAATGGACTATCTGTGAATTTGCAGTTTTACATTCAATTTTCAGCCTTGTTAGTTGTTGGACAGCTCCGAAATGCTGAGCAGCACTAGATCTAGCTGTAATAAGCTGAAATTAGTTGATCTGCTTAAGTTACAAATGATCAGAAAGCCAGAAGCCAAAAACGCTTTATCTCAGCGAAAGAAGTCAAAAATGGACTATCTGTGAATTTGCAGCTTTACATTCAATTTTCAGCCTTGTTAGTTGTTGGACAGCTCCGAAATGCTGAGCAGCACTAGATCTAGCTGTAATAAGCTGAAATTAGTTGATCTGCTTAAGTTACAAATGATCAGAAAGCCAGAAGCCAAAAACGCTTTATCTCAGCGAAAGAAGTCAAAAATGGACTATCTGTGAATTTGCAGCTTTACATTCAATTTTCAGCCTTGTTAGTTGTTGGACAGCTCCGAAATGCTGAGCAGCACTAGATCTAGCTGTAATAAGCTGAAATTAGTTGATCTGCTTAAGTTACAAATGATCAGAAAGCCAGAAGCCAAAAACGCTTTATCTCAGCGAAAGAAGTCAAAAATGGACTATCTGTGAATTTGCAGCTTTACATTCAATTTTCAGCCTTGTTAGTTGTTGGACAGCTCCGAAATGCTGAGCAGCACTAGATCTAGCTGTAATAAGCTGAAATTAGTTGATCTGCTTAAGTTACAAATGATCAGAAAGCCAGAAGCCAAAAACGCTTTATCTCAGCGAAAGAAGTCAAAAATGGACTATCTGTGAATTTGCAGCTTTACATTCAATTTTCAGCCTTGTTAGTTGTTGGACAGCTCCGAAATGCTGAGCAGCACTAGATCTAGCTGTAATAAGCTGAAATTAGTTGATCTGCTTAAGTTACAAATGATCAGAAAGCCAGAAGCCAAAAACGCTTTATCTCAGCGAAAGAAGTCAAAAATGGACTATCTGTGAATTTGCAGCTTTACATTCAATTTTCAGCCTTGTTAGTTGTTGGACAGCTCCGAAATGCTGAGCAGCACTAGATCTGGCTGTAATAAGCTGAAATTAGTTGATCTGCTTAAGTTACAAATGATCAGAAAGCCAGAAGCCAAAAACGCTTTATCTCAGCGAAAGAAGTCAAAAATGGACTATCTGTGAATTTGCAGCTTTACATTCAATTTTCAGCCTTGTTAGTTGTTGGACAGCTCCGAAATGCTGAGCAGCACTAGATCTGGCTGTAATAAGCTGAAATTAGTTGATCTGCTTAAGTTACAAATGATCAGAAAGCCAGAAGCCAAAAACGCTTTATCTCAGCGAAAGAAGTCAAAAATGGACTATCTGTGAATTTGCAGCTTTACATTCAATTTTCAGCCTTGTTAGTTGTTGGACAGTTCCGAAATGCTGAGCAGCACTAGATCTGGCTGTAATAACCTGAAATTAGTTGATCTGCTTAAGTTACAAATGATCAGAAAGCCAGAAGCCAAAAACGCTTTATCTCAGCGAAAGAAGTCAAAAATGGACTATCTGTGAATTTGCAGCTTTACATTCAATTTTCAGCCTTGTTAGTTGTTGGACAGCTCCGAAATGCTGAGCAGCACTAGATCTAGCTGTAATAAGCTGAAATTAGTTGATCTGCTTAAGTTACAAATGATCAGAAAGCCAGAAGCCAAAAACGCTTTATCTCAGCGAAAGAAGTCAAAAATGGACTATCTGTGAATTTGCAGCTTTACATTCAATTTTCAGCCTTGTTAGTTGTTGGACAGCTCCGAAATGCTGAGCAGCACTAGATCTAGCTGTAATAAGCTCAAATTAGTTGATCTGCTTAAGTTACAAATGATCAGAAAGCCAGAAGCCAAAAACGCTTTATCTCAGCGAAAGAAGTCAAAAATGGACTATCTGTGAATTTGCAGCTTTACATTCAATTTTCAGCCTTGTTAGTTGTTGGACAGCTCCGAAATGCTGAGCAGCACTAGATCTGGCTCTAATAAGTTGAAATTAGTTGATCTGCTTAAGTTACAAATGATCAGAAAGCCAGAAGCCAAAAACGCTTTATCTCAGCGAAAGAAGTCAAAAATGGACTATCTGTGAATTTGCAGCTTTACATTCAATTTTCAGCCTTGTTAGTTGTTGGACAGCTCCGAAATGCTGAACAGCAGTAGATCTGGCTGTAATAACCTGAAATTAGTTGATCTGCTTAAGTTACAAATGATCAGAAAGCCAGAAGCCAAAAACGCTTTATCTCAGCGAAAGAAGTCAAAAATGGACTATCTGTGAATTTGCAGCTTTACATTCAATTTTCAGCCTTGCTAGTTGTTGGACAGTTCCGAAATGCTGAGCAGCACTAGATCTGGCTGTAATAACCTGAAATTAGTTGATCTGCTTAAGTTACAAATGATCAGAAAGCCAGAAGCCAAAAACGCTTTATCTCAGCGAAAGAAGTCAAAAATGGACTATCTGTGAATTTGCAGCTTTACATTCAATTTTCAGCCTTGTCAGTTGTTGGACAGCTCCGAAATGCTGAGCAGCACTAGATCTAGCTGTAATAAGCGGAAATTAGTTGATCTGCTTAAGTTACTAATGATCAGAAAGCCAGAAGCCAAAAACGCTTTATCTCAGCGAAAGAAGTCAAAAATGGACTATCTGTGAATTTGCAGCTTTACATTCAATTTTCAGCCTTGTCAGTTGTTGGACAGCTCCGAAATGCTGAGCAGCACTAGATCTAGCTGTAATAAGCTGAAATTAGTTGATCTGCTTAAGTTACAAATGATCAGAAAGCCAGAAGCCAAAAACGCTTTATCTCAGCGAAAGAAGTCAAAAATGGACTATCTGTGAATTTGCAGCTTTACATTCAATTTTCAGCCTTGTTAGTTGTTGGACAGCTCCGAAATGCTGAGCAGCACTAGATCTGGCTGTAATAAGCTGAAATTAGTTGATCTGCTGAAGTTACAAATGATCAGAAAGCCAGAAGCCAAAAACGCTTTATCTCAGCGAAAGAAGTCAAAAATGGACTATCTGTGAATTTGCAGCTTTACATTCAATTTTCAGCCTTGTTAGTTGTTGGACAGCTCCGAAATGCTGAGCAGCACTAGATCTAGCTGTAATAAGCTGAAATTAGTTGATCTGCTTAAGTTACAAATGATCAGAAAGCCAGAAGCCAAAAACGCTTTATCTCAGCGAAAGAAGTCAAAAATGGACTATCTGTGAATTTGCAGCTTTACATTCAATTTTCAGCCTTGTTAGTTGTTGGACAGCTCCGAAATGCTGAGCAGCACTAGATCTAGCTGTAATAAGCTGAAATTAGTTGATCTGCTTAAGTTACAAATGATCAGAAAGCCAGAAGCCAAAAACGCTTTATCTCAGCGAAAGAAGTCAAAAATGGACTATCTGTGAATTTGCAGCTTTACATTCAATTTTCAGCCTTGTTAGTTGTTGGACAGCTCCGAAATGCTGAGCAGCACTAGATCTGGCTCTAATAAGTTGAAATTAGTTGATCTGCTTAAGTTACAAATGATCAGAAAGCCAGAAGCCAAAAACGCTTTATCTCAGCGAAAGAAGTCAAAAATGGACTATCTGTGAATTTGCAGCTTTACATTCAATTTTCAGCCTTGTTAGTTGTTGGACAGCTCCGAAATGCTGAACAGCAGTAGATCTGGCTGTAATAACCTGAAATTAGTTGATCTGCTTAAGTTACAAATGATCAGAAAGCCAGAAGCCAAAAACGCTTTATCTCAGCGAAAGAAGTCAAAAATGGACTATCTGTGAATTTGCAGCTTTACATTCAATTTTCAGCCTTGCTAGTTGTTGGACAGTTCCGAAATGCTGAGCAGCACTAGATCTGGCTGTAATAACCTGAAATTAGTTGATCTGCTTAAGTTACAAATGATCAGAAAGCCAGAAGCCAAAAACGCTTTATCTCAGCGAAAGAAGTCAAAAATGGACTATCTGTGAATTTGCAGCTTTACATTCAATTTTCAGCCTTGTCAGTTGTTGGACAGCTCCGAAATGCTGAGCAGCACTAGATCTAGCTGTAATAAGCTGAAATTAGTTGATCTGCTTAAGTTACAAATGATCAGAAAGCCAGAAGCCAAAAACGCTTTATCTCAGCGAAAGAAGTCAAAAATGGACTATCTGTGAATTTGCAGCTTTACATTCAATTTTCAGCCTTGTTAGTTGTTGGACAGCTCCGAAATGCTGAGCAGCACTAGATCTAGCTGTAATAAGCGGAAATTAGTTGATCTGCTTAAGTTACTAATGATCAGAAAGCCAGAAGCCAAAAACGCTTTATCTCAGCGAAAGAAGTCAAAAATGGACTATCTGTGAATTTGCAGCTTTACATTCAATTTTCAGCCTTGTCAGTTGTTGGACAGCTCCGAAATGCTGAGCAGCACTAGATCTAGCTGTAATAAGCTGAAATTAGTTGATCTGCTTAAGTTACAAATGATCAGAAAGCCAGAAGCCAAAAACGCTTTATCTCAGCGAAAGAAGTCAAAAATGGACTATCTGTGAATTTGTAGCTTTACATTCAATTTTCAGCCTTGTTAGTTGTTGGACAGCTCCGAAATGCTGAGCAGCACTAGATCTAGCTGTAATAAGCTGAAATTAGTTGATCTGCTTAAGTTACAAATGATCAGAAAGCCAGAAGCCAAAAACGCTTTATCTCAGCGAAAGAAGTCAAAAATGGACTATCTGTGAATTTGCAGCTTTACATTCAATTTTCAGCCTTGTTAGTTGTTGGACAGCTCCGAAATGCTGAGCAGCACTAGATCTAGCTGTAATAAGCTGAAATTAGTTGATCTGCTTAAGTTACAAATGATCAGAAAGCCAGAAGCCAAAAACGCTTTATCTCAGCGAAAGAAGTCAAAAATGGACTATCTGTGAATTTGCAGCTTTACATTCAATTTTCAGCCTTGTTAGTTGTTGGACAGCTCCGAAATGCTGAGCAGCACTAGATCTAGCTGTAATAAGCTGAAATTAGTTGATCTGCTTAAGTTACAAATGATCAGAAAGCCAGAAGCCAAAAACGCTTTATCTCAGCGAAAGAAGTCAAAAATGGACTATCTGTGAATTTGCAGCTTTACATTCAATTTTCAGCCTTGTTAGTTGTTGGACAGCTCCGAAATGCTGAGCAGCACTAGATCTGGCTGTAATAAGTTGAAATTAGTTGATCTGCTTAAGTTACAAATGATCAGAAAGCCGGAAGCCAAAAACGCTTTATCTCAGCGAAAGAAGTCAAAAATGGACTATCTGTGAATTTGCAGCTTTACATTCAATTTTCAGCCTTGTTAGTTGTTGGACAGCTCCGAAATGCTGAGCAGCACTAGATCTAGCTGTAATAAGCTGAAATTAGTTGATCTGCTTAAGTTACAAATGATCAGAAAGCCAGAAGCCAAAAACGCTTTATCTCAGCGAAAGAAGTCAAAAATGGACTATCTGTGAATTTGCAGCTTTACATTCAATTTTCAGCCTTGTTAGTTGTTGGACAGCTCCGAAATGCTGAGCAGCACTAGATCTAGCTGTAATAAGCTGAAATTAGTTGATCTGCTTAAGTTACAAATGATCAGAAAGCCAGAAGCCAAAAACGCTTTATCTCAGCGAAAGAAGTCAAAAATGGACTATCTGTGAATTTGCAGCTTTACATTCAATTTTCAGCCTTGTTAGTTGTTGGACAGCTCCGAAATGCTGAGCAGCACTAGATCTGGCTGTAATAAGCTGAAATTAGTTGATCTGCTTAAGTTACAAATGATCAGAAAGCCAGAAGCCAAAAACGCTTTATCTCAGCGAAAGAAGTCAAAAATGGACTATCTGTGAATTTGCAGCTTTACATTCAATTTTCAGCCTTGTTAGTTGTTGGACAGCTCCGAAATGCTGAGCAGCACTAGATCTGGCTGTAATAACCTGAAATTAGTTGATCTGCTTAAGTTACAAATGATCAGAAAGCCAGAAGCCAAAAACGCTTTATCTCAGCGAAAGAAGTCAAAAATGGACTATCTGTGGATTTGCAGCTTTACATTCAATTTTCAGCCTTGTAAGTTGTTGGACAGCTCCGAAATGCTGAGCAGCACTAGATCTAGCTGTAATAAGCTGAAATTAGTTGATCTGCTTAAGTTACAAATGATCAGAAAGCCAGAAGCCAAAAACGCTTTATCTCAGCGAAAGAAGTCAAAAATGGACTATCTGTGAATTTGCAGCTTTACATTCAATTTTCAGCCTTGTTAGTTGTTGGACAGCTCCGAAATGCTGAGCAGCACTAGATCTAGCTGTAATAAGCTGAAATTAGTTGATCTGCTTAAGTTACAAATGATCAGAAAGCCAGAAGCCAAAAACGCTTTATCTCAGCGAAAGAAGTCAAAAATGGACTATCTGTGAATTTGCAGCTTTACATTCAATTTTCAGCCTTGTTAGTTGTTGGACAGCTCCGAAATGCTGAGCAGCACTAGATCTAGCTGTAATAAGCTGAAATTAGTTGATCTGCTTAAGTTACAAATGATCAGAAAGCCAGAAGCCAAAAACGCTTTATCTCAGCGAAAGAAGTCAAAAATGGACTATCTGTGAATTTGCAGCTTTACATTCAATTTTCAGCCTTGTTAGTTGTTGGACAGCTCCGAAATGCTGAGCAGCACTAGATCTGGCTGTAATAAGTTGAAATTAGTTGATCTGCTTAAGTTACAAATGATCAGAAAGCCGGAAGCCAAAAACGCTTTATCTCAGCGAAAGAAGTCAAAAATGGACTATCTGTGAATTTGCAGCTTTACATTCAATTTTCAGCCTTGTTAGTTGTTGGACAGCTCCGAAATGCTGAGCAGCACTAGATCTAGCTGTAATAAGCTGAAATTAGTTGATCTGCTTAAGTTACAAATGATCAGAAAGCCAGAAGCCAAAAACGCTTTATCTCAGCGAAAGAAGTCAAAAATGGACTATCTGTGAATTTGCAGCTTTACATTCAATTTTCAGCCTTGTTAGTTGTTGGACAGCTCCGAAATGTTGAGCAGCACTAGATCTAGCTGTAATAAGCTCAAATTAGTTGATCTGCTTAAGTTACAAATGATCAGAAAGCCAGAAGCCAAAAACGCTTTATCTCAGCGAAAGAAGTCAAAAATGGACTATCTGTGAATTTGCAGCTTTACATTCAATTTTCAGCCTTGTTAGTTGTTGGACAGCTCCGAAATGCTGAGCAGCACTAGATCTGGCTGTAATAAGCTGAAATTAGTTGATCTGCTTAAGTTACAAATGATCAGAAAGCCAGAAGCCAAAAACGCTTTATCTCAGCGAAAGAAGTCAAAAATGGACTATCTGTGAATTTGCAGCTTTACATTCAATTTTCAGCCTTGTTAGTTGTTGGACAGCTCCGAAATGCTGAGCAGCACTAGATCTAGCTGTAATAAGCTGAAATTAGTTGATCTGCTTAAGTTACAAATGATCAGAAAGCCAGAAGCCAAAAACGCTTTATCTCAGCGAAAGAAGTCAAAAATGGACTATCTGTGAATTTGCAGCTTTACATTCAATTTTCAGCCTTGTCAGTTGTTGGACAGCTCCGAAATGCTGAGCAGCACTAGATCTAGCTGTAATAAGCTGAAATTAGTTGATCTGCTTAAGTTACAAATGATCAGAAAGCCAGAAGCCAAAAACGCTTTATCTCAGCGAAAGAAGTCAAAAATGGACTATCTGTGAATTTGCAGCTTTACATTCAATTTTCAGCCTTGTTAGTTGTTGGACAGCTCCGAAATGCTGAGCAGCACTAGATCTGGCTGTAATAAGCTGAAATTAGTTGATCTGCTTAAGTTACAAATGATCAGAAAGCCAGAAGCCAAAAACGCTTTATCTCAGCGAAAGAAGTCAAAAATGGACTATCTGTGAATTTGCAGCTTTACATTCAATTTTCAGCCTTGTTAGTTGTTGGACAGTTCCGAAATGCTGAGCAGCACTAGATCTGGCTGTAATAACCTGAAATTAGTTGATCTGCTTAAGTTACAAATGATCAGAAAGCCAGAAGCCAAAAACGCTTTATCTCAGCGAAAGAAGTCAAAAATGGACTATCTGTGAATTTGCAGCTTTACATTCAATTTTCAGCCTTGTCAGTTGTTGGACAGCTCCGAAATGCTGAGCAGCACTAGATCTAGCTGTAATAAGCTGAAATTAGTTGATCTGCTTAAGTTACAAATGATCAGAAAGCCAGAAGCCAAAAACGCTTTATCTCAGCGAAAGAAGTCAAAAATGGACTATCTGTGAATTTGCAGCTTTACATTCAATTTTCAGCCTTGTTAGTTGTTGGACAGCTCCGAAATGCTGAGCAGCACTAGATCTGGCTGTAATAAGCTGAAATTAGTTGATCTGCTTAAGTTACAAATGATCAGAAAGCCAGAAGCCAAAAACGCTTTAACTCAGCGAAAGAAGTCAAAAATGGACTATCTGTGAATTTGCAGCTTTACATTCAATTTTCAGCCTTGTTAGTTGTTGGACAGCTCCGAAATGCTGAGCAGCACTAGATCTGGCTGTAATAAGCTGAAATTAGTTGATCTGCTTAAGTTACAAATGATCAGAAAGCCAGAAGCCAAAAACGCTTTATCTCAGCGAAAGAAGTCAAAAATGGACTATCTGTGAATTTGCAGCTTTACATTCAATTTTCAGCCTTGTTAGTTGTTGGACAGCTCCGAAATGCTGAGCAGCACTAGATCTAGCTGTAATAAGCTGAAATTAGTTGATCTGCTTAAGTTACAAATGATCAGAAAGCCAGAAGCCAAAAACGCTTTATCTCAGCGAAAGAAGTCAAAAATGGACTATCTGTGAATTTGCAGCTTTACATTCAATTTTCAGCCTTGTTAGTTGTTGGACAGCTCCGAAATGCTGAGCAGCACTAGATCTGGCTGTAATAAGCTGAAATTAGTTGATCTGCTTAAGTTACAAATGATCAGAAAGCCAGAAGCCAAAAACGCTTTAACTCAGCGAAAGAAGTCAAAAATGGACTATCTGTGAATTTGCAGCTTTACATTCAATTTTCAGCCTTGTTAGTTGTTGGACAGCTCCGAAATGCTGAGCAGCACTAGATCTAGCTGTAATAAGCTGAAATTAGTTGATCTGCTTAAGTTACAAATGATCAGAAAGCCAGAAGCCAAAAACGCTTTATCTCAGCGAAAGAAGTCAAAAATGGACTATCTGTGAATTTGCAGCTTTACATTCAATTTTCAGCCTTGTTAGTTGTTGGACAGCTCCGAAATGCCTGAGCAGCACTAGATCTAGCTGTAATAAGCTGAAATTAGTTGATCTGCTTAAGTTACAAATGATCAGAAAGCCAGAAGCCAAAAACGCTTTATCTCAGCGAAAGAAGTCAAAAATGGACTATCTGTGAATATGCAGCTTTACATTCAATTTTCAGCCTTGTTAGTTGTTGGACAGCTCCGAAATGCTGAGCAGCACTAGATCTAGCTGTAATAAGCTGAAATTAGTTGATCTGCTTAAGTTACAAATGATCAGAAAGCCAGAAGCCAAAAACGCTTTATCTCAGCGAAAGAAGTCAAAAATGGACTATCTGTGAATTTGCAGCTTTACATTCAATTTTCAGCCTTGTTAGTTGTTGGACAGCTCCGAAATGCTGAGCAGCACTAGATCTGGCTGTAATAACCTGAAATTAGTTGATCTGCTTAAGTTACAAATGATCAGAAAGCCAGAAGCCAAAAACGCTTTATCTCAGCGAAAGAAGTCAAAAATGGACTATCTGTGAATTTGCAGCTTTACATTCAATTTTCAGCCTTGTTAGTTGTTGGACAGCTCCGAAATGCTGAGCAGCACTAGATCTAGCTGTAATAAGCTGAAATTAGTTGATCTGCTTAAGTTACAAATGATCAGAAAGCCAGAAGCCAAAAACGCTTTATCTCAGCGAAAGAAGTCAAAAATGGACTATCTGTGAATATGCAGCTTTACATTCAATTTTCAGCCTTGTTAGTTGTTGGACAGCTCCGAAATGCTGAGCAGCACTAGATCTAGCTGTAATAAGCTGAAATTAGTTGATCTGCTTAAGTTACAAATGATCAGAAAGCCAGAAGCCAAAAACGCTTTATCTCAGCGAAAGAAGTCAAAAATGGACTATCTGTGAATTTGCAGCTTTACATTCAATTTTCAGCCTTGTTAGTTGTTGGACAGCTCCGAAATGCTGAGCAGCACTAGATCTAGCTGTAATAAGCTGAAATTAGTTGATCTGCTTAAGTTACAAATGATCAGAAAGCCAGAAGCCAAAAACGCTTTATCTCAGCGAAAGAAGTCAAAAATGGACTATCTGTGAATTTGCAGCTTTACATTCAATTTTCAGCCTTGTTAGTTGTTGGACAGCTCCGAAATGCTGAGCAGCACTAGATCTAGCTGTAATAAGCTGAAATTAGTTGATCTGCTTAAGTTACAAATGATCAGAAAGCCAGAAGCCAAAAACGCTTTATCTCAGCGAAAGAAGTCAAAAATGGACTATCTGTGAATTTGCAGCTTTACATTCAATTTTCAGCCTTGTTAGTTGTTGGACAGCTCCGAAATGCTGAGCAGCACTAGATCTAGGTGTAATAAGCTGAAATTAGTTGATCTGCTTAAGTTACAAATGATCTGAAAGCCAGAGGCCAAAAACGCTTTATCTCAGCGAAAGAAGTCAAAAATGGACTATCTGTGAATTTGCAGCTTTACATTCAATTTTCAGCCTTGTTAGTTGTTGGACAGCTCCGAAATGCTGAGCAGCACTAGATCTGGCTGTAATAACCTGAAATTAGTTGATCTGCTTAAGTTACAAATGATCAGAAAGCCAGAAGCCAAAAACGCTTTAACTCAGCGAAAGAAGTCAAAAATGGACTATCTGTGGATTTGCAGCTTTACATTCAATTTTCAGCCTTGTAAGTTGTTGGACAGCTCCGAAATGCTGAGCAGCACTAGATCTAGCTGTAATAAGCTGAAATTAGTTGATCTGCTTAAGTTACAAATGATCAGAAAGCCAGAAGCCAAAAACGCTTTAACTCAGCGAAAGAAGTCAAAAATGGACTATCTGTGGATTTGCAGATTTACATTCAATTTTCAGCCTTGTAAGTTGTTGGACAGCTCCGAAATGCTGAGCAGCACTAGATCTAGCTGTAATAAGCTGAAATTAGTTGATCTGCTTAAGTTACAAATGATCAGAAAGCCAGAAGCCAAAAACGCTTTATCTCAGCGAAAGAAGTCAAAAATGGACTATCTGTGAATTTGCAGCTTTACATTCAATTTTCAGCCTTGTTAGTTGTTGGACGGCTCCGAAATGCTGAGCAGCACTAGATCTGGCTGTAATAAGCTGAAATTAGTTGATCTGCTGAAGTTACAAATGATCAGAAAGCCAGAAGCCAAAAACGCTTTATCTCAGCGAAAGAAGTCAAAAATGGACTATCTGTGAATTTGCAGCTTTACATTCAATTTTCAGCCTTGTTAGTTGTTGGACAGCTCCGAAATGCTGAGCAGCACTAGATCTGGCTGTAATAAGTTGAAATTAGTTGATCTGCTTAAGTTACAAATGATCAGAAAGCCGGAAGCCAAAAACGCTTTATCTCAGCGAAAGAAGTCAAAAATGGACTATCTGTGAATTTGCAGCTTTACATTCAATTTTCAGCCTTGTTAGTTGTTGGACAGCTCCGAAATGCTGAGCAGCACTAGATCTAGCTGTAATAAGCTGAAATTAGTTGATCTGCTTAAGTTACAAATGATCAGAAAGCCAGAAGCCAAAAACGCTTTATCTCAGCGAAAGAAGTCAAAAATGGACTATCTGTGAATTTGCAGCTTTACATTCAATTTTCAGCCTTGTTAGTTGTTGGACAGCTCCGAAATGTTGAGCAGCACTAGATCTAGCTGTAATAAGCTCAAATTAGTTGATCTGCTTAAGTTACAAATGATCAGAAAGCCAGAAGCCAAAAACGCTTTATCTCAGCGAAAGAAGTCAAAAATGGACTATCTGTGAATTTGCAGCTTTACATTCAATTTTCAGCCTTGTTAGTTGTTGGACAGCTCCGAAATGCTGAGCAGCACTAGATCTGGCTGTAATAAGCTGAAATTAGTTGATCTGCTTAAGTTACAAATGATCAGAAAGCCAGAAGCCAAAAACGCTTTATCTCAGCGAAAGAAGTCAAAAAATGGACTATCTGTGAATTTGCAGCTTTACATTCAATTTTCAGCCTTGTTAGTTGTTGGACAGCTCCGAAATGCTGAGCAGCACTAGATCTAGCTGTAATAAGCTGAAATTAGTTGATCTGCTTAAGTTACAAATGATCAGAAAGCCAGAAGCCAAAAACGCTTTATCTCAGCGAAAGAAGTCAAAAATGGACTATCTGTGAATTTGCAGCTTTACATTCAATTTTCAGCCTTGTCAGTTGTTGGACAGCTCCGAAATGCTGAGCAGCACTATAGATCTAGCTGTAATAAGCTGAAATTAGTTGATCTGCTTAAGTTACAAATGATCAGAAAGCCAGAAGCCAAAAACGCTTTATCTCAGCGAAAGAAGTCAAAAATGGACTATCTGTGAATTTGCAGCTTTACATTCAATTTTCAGCCTTGTTAGTTGTTGGACAGCTCCGAAATGCTGAGCAGCACTAGATCTGGCTGTAATAAGCTGAAATTAGTTGATCTGCTTAAGTTACAAATGATCAGAAAGCCAGAAGCCAAAAACGCTTTATCTCAGCGAAAGAAGTCAAAAATGGACTATCTGTGAATTTGCAGCTTTACATTCAATTTTCAGCCTTGTTAGTTGTTGGACAGCTCCGAAATGCTGAGCAGCACTAGATCTAGCTGTAATAAGCTGAAATTAGTTGATCTGCTTAAGTTACAAATGATCAGAAAGCCAGAAGCCAAAAACGCTTTATCTCAGCGAAAGAAGTCAAAAATGGACTATCTGTGAATTTGCAGCTTTACATTCAATTTTCAGCCTTGTTAGTTGTTGGACAGCTCCGAAATGCTGAGCAGCACTAGATCTAGCTGTAATAAGCTGAAATTAGTTGATCTGCTTAAGTTACAAATGATCAGAAAGCCAGAAGCCAAAAACGCTTTAACTCAGCGAAAGAAGTCAAAAATGGACTATCTGTGGATTTGCAGCTTTACATTCAATTTTCAGCCTTGTAAGTTGTTGGACAGCTCCGAAATGCTGAGCAGCACTAGATCTAGCTGTAATAAGCTGAAATTAGTTGATCTGCTTAAGTTACAAATGATCAGAAAGCCAGAAGCCAAAAACGCTTTATCTCAGCGAAAGAAGTCAAAAATGGACTATCTGTGAATTTGCAGCTTTACATTCAATTTTCAGCCTTGTTAGTTGTTGGACGGCTCCGAAATGCTGAGCAGCACTAGATCTGGCTGTAATAAGCTGAAATTAGTTGATCTGCTGAAGTTACAAATGATCAGAAAGCCAGAAGCCAAAAACGCTTTATCTCAGCGAAAGAAGTCAAAAATGGACTATCTGTGAATTTGCAGCTTTACATTCAATTTTCAGCCTTGTTAGTTGTTGGACAGCTCCGAAATGCTGAGCAGCACTAGATCTGGCTGTAATAACTGAAATTAGTTGATCTGCTTAAGTTACAAATGATCAGAAAGCCAGAAGCCAAAAACGCTTTATCTCAGCGAAAGAAGTCAAAAATGGACTATCTGTGAATTTGCAGCTTTACATTCAATTTTCAGCCTTGTTAGTTGTTGGACAGCTCCGAAATGCTGAGCAGCACTAGATCTAGCTGTAATAAGCTGAAATTAGTTGATCTGCTTAAGTTACAAATGATCAGAAAGCCAGAAGCCAAAAACGCTTAATCTCAGCGAAAGAAGTCAAAAGTGGACTATCTGTGAATTTGCAGCTTTACATTCAATTTTCAGCCTTGTTAGTTGTTGGACAGCTCCGAAATGCTGAGCAGCACTAGATCTGGCTGTAATAAGCTGAAATTAGTTGATCTGCTTAAGTTACAAATGATCAGAAAGCCAGAAGCCAAAAAACGCTTTATCTCAGCGAAAGAAGTCAAAAATGGACTATCTGTGAATTTGCAGCTTTACATTCAATTTTCAGCCTTGTTAGTTGTTGGACAGCTCCGAAATGCTGAGCAGCACTAGATCTAGCTGTAATAAGCTGAAATTAGTTGATCTGCTTAAGTTACAAATGATCAGAAAGCCAGAAGCCAAAAACGCTTTATCTCAGCGAAAGAAGTCAAAAATGGACTATCTGTGAATTTGCAGCTTTACATTCAATTTTCAGCCTTGTTAGTTGTTGGACAGCTCCGAAATGCTGAGCAGCACTAGATCTGGCTGTAATAAGCTGAAATTAGTTGATCTGCTTAAGTTACAAATGATCAGAAAGCCAGAAGCCAAAAACGCTTTATCTCAGCGAAAGAAGTCAAAAATGGACTATCTGTGAATTTGCAGCTTTACATTCAATTTTCAGCCTTGTTAGTTGTTGGACAGCTCCGAAATGCTGAGCAGCACTAGATCTAGCTGTAATAAGCTGAAATTAGTTGATCTGCTTAAGTTACAAATGATCAGAAAGCCAGAAGCCAAAAACGCTTTATCTCAGCGAAAGAAGTCAAAAATGGACTATCTGTGAATTTGCAGCTTTACATTCAATTTTCAGCCTTGTTAGTTGTTGGACAGCTCCGAAATGCTGAGCAGCACTAGATCTAGCTGTAATAAGCTGAAATTAGTTGATCTGCTTAAGTTACAAATGATCAGAAAGCCAGAAGCCAAAAACGCTTTATCTCAGCGAAAGAAGTCAAAAATGGACTATCTGTGAATTTGCAGCTTTACATTCAATTTTCAGCCTTGTTAGTTGTTGGACAGCTCCGAAATGCTGAGCAGCACTAGATCTAGCTGTAATAAGCTGAAATTAGTTGATCTGCTTAAGTTACAAATGATCAGAAAGCCAGAAGCCAAAAACGCTTTATCTCAGCGAAAGAAGTCAAAAATGGACTATCTGTGAATTTGCAGCTTTACATTCAATTTTCAGCCTTGTTAGTTGTTGGACAGCTCCGAAATGCTGAGCAGCACTAGATCTAGCTGTAATAATGCTGAAATTAGTTGATCTGCTTAAGTTACAAATGATCAGAAAGCCAGAAGCCAAAAACGCTTTATCTCAGCGAAAGAAGTCAAAAATGGACTATCTGTGAATTTGCAGCTTTACATTCAATTTTCAGCCCTTGTTAGTTGTTGGACAGCTCCGAGAAATGCTGAGCAGCACTAG